>NC_083337.1:57145189-57468290 GCF_019175385.1 Lycium barbarum | reverse complement strand
CCTCTAACAAAGACAACAGAATCATATGACGGGACAGGGCCCCGCCGTACCCCTGAATAGTCATATACACATAAATATGTACAACGGAAAGATCTGTACCAAAAGTGTGGGCTCATGATCAAAGGAGCACTCCAAAGTTGCAGAATGGGTACCCTAGGCTGGCGGATCACCACAATAAGCGTCTGTACCTGTGGGCATGAAACACAGCCCCTGAAGAAATGGGGTCAGTACGGAATATGTACCGAGTATGTAAGGCATGAAATACAGAAGGCAGAACCATAACCGATAAAAAAAACCAGTACCAGAGTAAGTACACTATCCAGAATACCAAAATGTTTACCTTCCAGACACAATCGTGTATACCGATGTCGTATGTCAGAAGAAATACAGAAAATAAGTGAATCATCCAGAGTGCCAAAAGAGCTTACTTTCCAAACACAGATCATGCATGTCAGAATCATATATCATATATGCATATAACGTGCCCCGGCCCTCCAGTGAGGGGCGCGGTAAATCATATATCATGTATGTCAATGTCATGTATCATATATGCGTGTAACGTGCCCGGCCCTCTTTTGCGGGACGCGGTGAATAGAATCATCATATGCCATCCTGGCCACCGCCCCGTCATCAATATCATCATGTCATCATATCATATATATCGTGTCCCGGCCCGCAAGTGAGAGGGACGCGGTGAATAATGCAGAGAAGTACGCACGAGAACATATTCTGGCCCGGGCTTAGTGAAGGACATACTGAGGCTTGCACGAACAGAGTAGTGTGAAACCATATGCACACAAAACAAGACTCGATAGACAAGTATACTTACTGACACCTGAAGGCTCAGAACAAGTTTCGGATCAATCGGATTTAGTATAAGAAAATTATGAGCATTTGAAGTACAGAACTTTCTACAAACGTTTCAGAAGCCATTTTTAGAGAATCAAAGCAACAATCATGTTAGGCACCCTTCGAATATCGTTAGGGATCAAGTCAATATGCCGACATCATATATACATATAACCAATTCATGCATGCATACTCATAGAACATCATAAAATGTATTGTTGCGGAACGGGTAGCCCGATCCATAAATATATTGCTGCGGAACTTGCAGCCCGATCCATCAATATAATATATTACTGCCGAGGAACGTTCGGCCCGATCCAAGACTGTATGCAAAAGTTAGAAACATTAATACCTACAGAAGCATTTTTAAGGACAGGAACTCTTATACTTGGCTCATTATCCAATTATGCCATAATCTCAACCATATTAAGTATACTCATATCAATAGGCCAATAAGACTCGTAAACAAACTCGGAAGCTCATCAAATAGAGCTTCGGAATCATGGATACGTATCGAAACCATATTAAGTGGCTTATGGAGATCAAGGGTATTAGCCATCCTAGTGGCTCTAAGAATAGGAATTTCTTTGAATTCATAAATATATGTCATTTGCTCGTTTCATAGACATCATGCCAAAAGAAACAAAGGGTAAGCCTTACATACCTTGCCCGCTTTCTACGCTAATCCAAATTTGAGTCTTTGGCTCGCAAGATCTACAACAATATTAGTATATACCAAGCACTAGCCATAAACACTTAAGAGTCCAATTCCAAACCAAGACTTTATTTACAGAAATTTCGGCAGCATTTCCCCTGTAAATTCAACAACCCCGAGAATTCCATTCGGCCAATCATCAACAACAAATCCGAGAATTTAACTCAGCCAAATTATCGACAACAATACCAACAGTCATTCTAACAATATCAACAATCAATTCAAAACGCGTTCCAACGTTAGAAACATTCTTTCTACAAACTTCAACGACATTTCACTTATGTTCAATTCATATTTGCTCACATATTCAAGTACTACTCCGAAACCATTCAAACAATATTCAAGAACGCTTCAAACAATCCGCTCAACATTTCAAACGGCCAAACCAACACACTACCCGGAATCTTCCAAACTCAACAAGAACAATGACAACACATTTCTTTCTTTCAACTTCATGAATTACACCAACAATTCACACTAACAACATTATCTTCCATAAATACAAGAACACTATATTCAATTCACATTAACTTCTAAAACAAGTCTCCAACCATTACAACTTCACTAGGATCATTAAACTTTCATTATCAACATGGAATCCATAACAACAACAACCAAAATACTAAGTAAAATTGGTCCCTTAATCCTACACAACACACACGACCAAAATACCATATATGCACGGCCACAACATAATATCCATATTTTCATAAATTTCATCCATTTCTACATACTACAACATACACAACCATCCATAACATATAAAAAGAGATTAAATCCTACCTTTTTCCTTCAACTTCTCACTTGGCTAGGGTTGTGAACTTGTAACAATAAGAGGGATTCTTGCTTCAACAATTATACCACGTTAAAGAGGACCTTCAAATTAGTAGGAATACTAGAAGAAATAATTTTTTTGATCAAGATTCTTGGTCTTCAATTTTTGGACCCCTTGGCTGAATAGAACTCCCTCTTTTTCTCTCAAAGTTTCTTGAAAGTTCTTAAGTTGAAGATGATAATATGAAGAATTGGGTCATTTTTTTATTACTTATTATGAGCTTCCATATGGGCCATGGCCCATAACCCCTTGGCCGACCACTTTTGGCTATTTGTGCAAGCCCATTTTTTTTTTTTTAATTCATGAAAATTTATTTTCTAAATTCCAAATTTGCCCTTAGCCTTCCTCCATATTTCTATGAGTCATCTTGCAAATTTTCCTTTTTACCCTTAGCCTCTCTTAATATCTCCAATTCAAAAAATTCATAACAACTTGTGTGCTAAGCAAGATTAAAACATAGTCTTGCTCTTAACTCCCCGCAATTATCTTGAATTATCCGAATGTACAAAATGCGGGATATAACACACCCGACCCTTATTTAGGGCCGAGCGAACCCTCAGACTCTTAGTACACACATAATCTCTTCTTCAGACTTTTAAATCAAATCAGAATGAAACACATAGGAAAGACTTTCAGAAACATTCTCTTCATCGTTCTTAAGTTAAGTAAAATCTGTTATCACATGGAATCTGTAACATAAAGCATATTAGTACATCGGCTTACAGAGTCGCTTACAAGACTGACTTTCTATACCCACGAATCTATCTGCAAAATCTCTAATCTCAACCAAGACATCATAGCATAATACTCTGACCCGGCAACACTCCAGGGCAAAATGGAGCTTGCCAACTTCACTGGAACATCTTCTGTAGTGGCTTCTACTCATCTGGGTGTACCTGCGCGGCATGAAACGCAACCCCCGAAGAAAGGGGGTCAGTACGGAATATGTACTGAGTATGTAAGGCATAAAATACAGAAAGCGGAAACATAACCGGAACAATGGTACAAAAAGTAAGTACATTAGCCAGAATACCAAGGTGCTTATTTTTCGAACGTAAATCATGCATACCGATGTCATATGTCAGAAGAAGTACAGAAAATGAGTAAATCCTCCAGAGTACCAAAATACTTACTTTCCAAACGCAGATCATGCGTGCCGACATCATATGTCATTATATACATATACATATAACAGATCCCGGCCCTCTAGTGAGGGACACGGTGAATGGAGTCATCATATATGTCGACATCATATATCATACATGCATATAACTGATAGTGCTGTGGGACGTACAACCCGATCCATAAATCAATATAATAGTGCCGAGGAACGTACGGCCCGATCCATAAATATAATATATTAGTGCCGAGGAACGTTCGGCCCGATCCATATATATATATTGCTATGGAACGTGCAGCCCGATTCATATATATATTGCTGCGGAACGTGCAACCCGATCCATATATATATTGCTGCGGAACGTGCAGCCCGATCCATATATCAGTATAATGCCGAGTATAACATAGTGCGCACAATGACATAACCGGCCCGGGACTCGGCGAACGATATAATAGTAGTACGCACGAGCAGAGTAGTGAGAAACCATATGCATATAAATCAATTCTAAGACTCGATGGACAAGTATACTTACCGACACCTGAAGGCTCAGAAACAAGTTTCGGGTCAATCCGATTTAGTATAAGAAAGTTATGAGCGTTTGAAGTACAGAACCTTCTACGAACGTTTCAGAAGCAATTTTTGAAAATAAAAGCAACAATCATGTTAGGTACCTTTCGAATATCGTTATGGATCAAATCAGATAGAGCTTTTGGAAATCAAGAACGTTAGCCATCCTACTGGCTCTAAGAATGGGAGTTTCTTTGAAATCATACATATAGTTTGTCATGTTAGTTTCACAAAGATCATGCCAAAAGAAAGAAAGGGTAAGCCTTACATACCTTGCCCGCTTTCTACGCTAATCCGAACTAAAGTCTTTGGCTTCGCAAGATCTACAACAATATTCATACATACCAAACATTAGCCATAAACACTTAAGAGTCCAATTCTAAACCAACACTTTATTTACAGAAATTTCGGCAGCATTTCCCCTTTAAATACAACAACCCCGAGAATCCAACTCAGCCAAATCATCAACAACAAATCCGAGAATTCAACTCGGCCAAATTACCAACAACAATACCAACAGTCATTCTAACAATACCAACAATCGATTCAAGACGCATTCCAACGTTAGCAACATTCTTTCTACAAACTTCAACGGCGTTTCACTTATATTCGATTCATATTTTCTCACATATTCAAGTACTAATCTGAAACCATTCAAACAATATTCAAGAACGTTTCAAACAATCCGCACAATATTCAAAGTAATCTAACCGATATTCCACTCCACCCGAAACCTTCCAAATTCAACAAGAACAATAACAACACATTTCCCTCTTTCAAATTCATGAACTACACCAACAATTCACACACTAACAACATTATCTTCCATAAATACAAGAAGACTATATTCAAATTACATTGGCTTCTAAAACAACTCTCCAACACTTACAACTTCAACAAGAATCATTAAACTTTCATTATCAACATAGAATCCACAACAACACTGTCACGACCCAGCCCCGTGGGCCGCGACTGGCACCCTACTTGGGTACCCAGACCAAATTACGTATTCATTGCCAAATCCAAACTTATTTCAGAATTTCATAAAAATCATATCAAACATAACTTATCGAAATATGTCTTAAGCGGTCTCACAAATCAAATACAAACTGAGCGGCGGAATAGACATCGCCGGTCAAAAGTGCAAACATAAGCATAAGGGCCATTTGGGGCCATCATAACAAGCAGACCGCTTTAAGACCAGAAAACGAAATCAAACCAACATATACAGGACCCTCACCCCACATATATGACTACAGGCCTCTACGAACTCAAAACAAAGACATATGGCGAGACAGGGCCCCGCCGTACCCAAATAGTCAAATGTACAGAATATATACAAAGCAAAAGGAGTCTGTACCAAAAGTGGACTCCGGATCAAAGAGGAGTACTCCGGAATAGCAAAGAGGGAAGCCTACTGTGGAGGATCACCAATGTCTGTACCTGCGGGCATAAAACGTAGCCCCCGAAGAAAGGGGGTCAGTACGAAATATGTACTGAGTATGTAAAGCACGGAGTACAGAAATATGGATCAAAACCGAAAGCAAATCAGATAACAAAGTGGAATACAAATCGGTATGTCAAAATCCGTATCAAAATCATATACGTATATATAATGCAAACGAAATCATGCAAACGCTTAGGAACGTGGTCGCCACTCCGACGCTGGCGCCACACACAGCATAACACCAGAAGGTTTCAAATCTCCGTACATCCCCGAACACAACCATAATCATAGGTGGCTCAAAACGTAACTTATCATATCATAATATTCCAAATATATCTCATAGGAGGGAGTTCCAAAATCGAAAGTATCATATCAAACTTTATTCACAAAGATAGCCCAATAAGGCAAATAGGGCGTATCGGGGTTAGCGGGCCCACCTCGAGTCAAATTGAGGTGGCGAACATATTTTCTGAACATTTATAGGCCAAAGGGTCATACATAATCATTTCTAAGTTACCCGACCACATTTCGATAGGTTTCGGACGAGTGGTGGCATTCTAGCCAAAATAGAGCCCTTAGGCTTCAATTGAATTGAATGAATAGTAACTTTTCTGTGGATCGGGTTTCGAGGAGCAGGAATGCTCCGGAAGTTCTCATATTCGCCTATCATACTAAGATATGCCAAACGAAGGAGTGGGAAGCTTTACATACCTTACGGACGTCTTACGCTCTCCCAAAAGTCAAGTCCCGTTTCGCCCGAAATCTGCAAATGGTCAAAGTTACCAATTGAGACTCTTAGGCTTAAAAATGCCTTTAACTTCATTCTTGCCTACCGAAATTTCGGCAGCATTTCCCCTATAAATCTAACACCCCCGAGACCTAACTCGGCTCAAAATACATCAACAACAACAGCCCACACATCATCAAACAATACAAATCACTCTTGCTTCAAAGTTCTACTTTAGTACACAAGTTGGCAACTTTTCACTCAAACTTCCAAAACTCCAAATCTATATCCACATCATTATATTCATTTACTTATTCAAGATTAGTCAATCACATCCCAAATATATTCCAAACCATATACGAAAGTTCCCGAAATTCATTATTCTCCATATTTCATTCAAAACATCAAAAGTCACGACGGACATTCTAACTTGCGTCGTTTCATTCCGAATTCATTAACATCAACTATATATCACATTTAAAGTCTTTTGCATCAAATATATACAATGATATACGCGAATATACAAAAGGTATATACTTTCCGATAACGTTCCGAAATCATTTTCCAACACCAATCCAATTCATC
Organism: Lycium barbarum; assembly: GCF_019175385.1. Classification (NCBI taxonomy): domain Eukaryota; kingdom Viridiplantae; phylum Streptophyta; class Magnoliopsida; order Solanales; family Solanaceae; genus Lycium; species Lycium barbarum. The sequence goes on along the minus strand of NC_083337.1, from coordinate 57,461,445 downwards.
AATCAATCATTTACGACATAAAGATCACAACAACACATTATACAAACTAAACAAGATCAATTCACACCACTTTCTTCTTCCTAGGGCTCACGGCCAACATGCAATATACACACACACCCACGGCTGCATACACACATCAAAACTACGAAATTCTCGTGTATTCTCAATCCTTATCATATTCATACCAATTCCATAACATGAAAAGGGCAAAATTCTTACCTTTACTTGAAATTCCGACTTTCCGCAAACGTGATTCTTCCGCCAAATAAATTATGTCACGTTGAAGAGCGTCTTGAGTACACTACAATTATGGAAAGAACGAGATTTTTGGATCAAAAACAAAGCTTGGGAATTTTTTTTTCTCTTCTTTTCTTAGTCTCGGCCGAATGCCCCTTTTTGTGGTGTTCTTGAATTTGTTAGTTGATCTTGATAATTACTAAATGAGGATGATATATATCCATATAATTGATCATGTGCATAGCACATGATCATTAAGGAAGAGGCTTGGGCCATGGATATGGCCGGCCACTTCACAAGTTTTGGGCCTCAACTTTGTGTCATATTTTTCTTGGCCCAATTCATGAAAAGTCCCGTTTTGTAATTCCCGAAACTAATTTCTGAAATTCCAAATTTACCCTCGGCCTTCCCCGATGTCTTAACATTTAAGATTCCATAACCAACATAGTCATATTCACCAAAATCAAAATATTTCCTTATAACACATAAGTCGTAATTATTTCTCGATTTCCAATTATACGAAAACACGGGACATAACAAACACCAACCAAAACACTAGATAAAATTGATTCATTCTCTTCTATTCCATACAACAACCACATGGCCACAAAACTATATATACACGGCCACAACATAACATCCATATTTTCATAAATTTCATCCATTTCTACATACTACAACATACACAACCATCCATAACATATAAAAGAAGATTAATTCTTACCTTTTTCCCTTAACTTCTCACTTGGCTATGGTTATAAACTTGCAACAAAGAGGGGTCTACTTGCTCCAACAATTATCCCACGTTAAAGAGGGCCTTCCAATTAGTAGGAATACTAGAAGAAAATAATTTTTTGATGATTTGAGGGCTCCAATTTCTCTTCACTATGGCCGAATAGGCCTTCTTGTTTTCTTTCCTCTCCATGTTTCTTGAACTCTCTATGAATAAAGATGAGAAATATGACCATTAAGTCATCTTTTATGCACATGTAAAATTCATCCATGTGGGCCAAAGCCCACCCACCTTGGCCGGCCACTTGGCCCATTTTTTTTTCAAGCCCACTTTTTTTTTGTTTTGTAATTCATGAAAATTTATTTTCCTAATTCCAAATTTGCCCTTAGCCGTCCTCCACATTTTCTATGAGCCATCTTGCGAATTTCCCTTTTTTCCCCTAGATTTTCTTAATATTTCCACTTCAAAAATTTTCATAAACAGCTTGTGTGTTAAACAAGATCAAAATATGGCCTTGTCCTTAACTTCTTGCAATTTTCTTAAATTATCTGAACGTACAAAATACGGGCTATAACAAAACGTGATATCGAAGGAGGACAAGCAAGCGATAGCTTAGTTAAACGTCAAAGGTATGTAAGGCTAGTCCTTTCTTTCCAAGGCATGAATCTTATGATATGATATCCCCTCCTTCTTCATGATTTTCCTACGTACCAAAAACTATGAGTCTGCAATTATGAAGATCTTCACAAGATAACGGAAAGAGATATGTTACAAGCATGACGATGAATATAAGTCTATAAGTTCTAAAGTTAGGATATGACATTCATACGGAACCAATGATCCTTATATGACTTCTATGATATTATGTTCCCTACCTCTCCATGACCAACGTTCCGAGAAACTACGAGTATACGTTCAAAGAGGATTTCATATGAGATAGAGGTGAGAGCTATGCTATAGAAACGATAATGGTAATGATGAGCGTAAGCATAAAAGATTGTGAAGACTATCATACGATACTTATACGAAATTCGTGCTACGTATATGATGTGATTTTCATAGATTGTCTTTAAATTTAAATGTGTACATTAATGAAAGGTTACGATACTCCTATAAGATATATGTGATGACAATAATGATGATGAGATATACTAATCCTTGTATGATGTATGTGATATGGTCGAGCCACTACGTGGCCGAATACGGATAGTGTCGAGCCACTACGTGGTCGAATACGGATATTGTCGATCCCTACTTGGCCGAATACGGATAATATTTTATGTGTATGAGCAGATACGATACTACGATGATGAATTATATGACGTAATGATGTATACGCTATGATGATTCATGTTCGACGATTATGTATATATGATATATGTATGAAATGTACTCATCCACGAAGGTCGCGCAGGTTTGGCCTTCACCTTATGACTTATGATTTCTCTATCATGCTTATTTCATTCATGCCTTACATACTCAGTACAATATTCGTACTGACGTCCGTTTTCTTTGGACGCTGTGTTCATGCCCACAGGTAGACAGGGAGGTGAGCTTGATCCAGACCTTTAGGAGCGATCAGCAGATTTGCAGGATCACTCCATTATTCCGGAGGTGCTACTTGGGTTTATACTTTTGTGTATATATATGTATATGTATTTTGGGCACGACGGAGTCTTGTCCCGTCCCTATTTCTAGCACTCCAGTAGAGGCTCGTAGATACGCAGTGTGGGTTATATGGTATCACGAGGATGCTATTATGTATACGTATATTATTTTGATGGCCGAGAGACATACGTATATGAAAGTAATTATGTTTTCAAAATGAAAGATGATTTTCTTATAATTGAGTATAAATTTGATAAAAGAGCATTAAATGAGTAGGATGAGTAATCGAACGAGTGGTGCTCGGTGGTTAGCCCCGGGTACCCGTCGCGGCCCCTAGTCGGTTCGTGACAAAAGTGCATGAGTAAGACTCTTAAAGGGGGGAAGCGAGTAAGGAAAATACAAGTGTAGAGATTGAAACGATGAATCCTAAAGATGTCACAGATATAGACTCTAAAACAAAAGCGAGAGCTATGCAGAAATAAATCTAATAGCGAGTAAATAAATGAACAAGAATCGAGCGGGTATCTGAGACTGTACTGAAAATCATTCGTAAAGACCTTGAACAACATAACATTGGGGGAAAATAACTCGAGGAATATTGTAAAGGATAGCGATGCTATACTGGAATAAAGTCAGAGGAATTGACAGTAGAGTCGTTTGTTAATGATATCGCGATTTATAAGTGACAAATAAGAAGGGACATAAAATTTTCCACAGTAGAATATAAGATTTGATAATCAAGGGACAAATAAAGGAATCAAAAGAGTATGACGAGATAAGTTACAACAGATAGACAAAAGAGTTTTGGTATGTATGAGATGTGTAAAATAGAACGAACCAAAGGAAAGGAAGTTTATGATTAAAATTAGATGTTCATACACGAATCAAACAAGAATGATTATATAACCTGCAAGTATTTACATGTCGAGAATGAAACCAATTGGGTACTTAAAAAGAGGAGTAAGAGGTAAGCAAGAATAGTGTGTTTGTGATACTCCGGGTCAGTTGAGGGAAAATATATGGTAAATTGAGTCGAAATGTTGAGTTGGAATTATCATTAAGGACAAATAGGACAATTACTCTGAATATGATATAAGTATATGCTATATGTTTCCTACGATAGCCCTGGGGTGTGTTAGATTACTTACGAATTCGATAGGATCATTGAATAAATAGGGTTTTACCAGAAGAATATTACGCCTTGGAACTTTCATTTTTGTATCATTGTGGTTATAGCGAAGTCCCAACAGTTTACTAGAGGATTATGAAATTTTCAAAAATTATGAAGCCTTTAATGAGACGACGAGGGACACCTACGATGGGACATCTCAGATTGAATTTATCTAGACTCTACATATGTGAATCAATACCATTATCATGGTCATATGGAAGAAACGAAGTAGGAGAGATTTGCAAACCATGTGAGAATTAATACCATTATTGAGCAAGAAAAAGGATCGACGAGTCCGAGTATCAAGGAGGATCATATCAGGAAGGTGACTGACTTATATCTCTTGAAAGGATATTTCGGAGGAATCAAGGTAGTATTGCAACCGACAGTCATTACTAAGAAGGAAATTCATTTTCAACTATTCAAGAGGAATGTTATAGATAGTGCATGTCATAGGATTAAAATGATGACTCCAAGAAGGATGTACGCTGTGGACTATGCGACATAAATAAAGAGTAGAAGTAGACCTATAAGAATTAGAAGAGAGAACAAGAGGAACCAATATGTGATGGTAAACCTACCCAAAGGAAAGACGGATCCTATGCTACAGTGGTACTGGAAAGATGATTACAAACCAAGAAAACTCGACCCAAGCTCCAAACGTAGATGGATATAGTAAGTTTTAGTCAGTTACGGAGGTGGCTAAATTATGACCACTTTTTATTGGAAATTCAATAATAACTGATGTCAGGTGGAGAATGGTGTTAAGTTAGGCAAGAAAAGGCACAGCGTGATAGAAGAGTAGTTGATTCGTCATAAGATCGCCATAACCAGTATATTTATACAGGACTAGTTTAACATTCAAGGACGAATGTTCTAAAGGGGGGAAGGATGTTACATCCCGTGTTTTCATGCGTTAGCAAGCGTGCGAGTGAAATGACACTAGTAACGCAAACGAGGTTATCCCCCAAGCTTATAGGTGTTTAGAGTGAGTACAGATGTGTCATAAGGATTAGAAGTTAAACAAATCGAACAAAATAAGTTTCGTCGAGATTCAAAATTTATTTGAATGAAATACGGTCCAAGCTATATATCCCGTATTTTGGACCAGGAAATTGAATAGTCCAACATGAGCAAATTTACTCGAACTCGGATAATTTGGTCATTTCAAGCAGGATAATCAAGAACTTGGCGTATACAGGGAATGAAGTCCAGAAATGGTTTAAGACGAAAAGTGTGACGAAGAAGATTGGAAATAATATTTATGTGTGACAAACGAGCTATGGACTAGTGGTATATCACATGAGTATATTAATTATGGGTTTAATTAGCTGAGATAAAGGAAATTATTTTTTGTTAAATGGATAAGAACTATAAGAAACCACTTTACACGTGGAGTCTTGTCATGAAATAAAATAAGTGACTAATGTAAATAGATATACATGGACGTCTTTGTTGCTGCCACGGGACAACTTGCACTTTTATGGATTAATTAAGGTAGTGCTCATTATGAGATCAAAAACACTTTTTTTTTTGAAAAGTTGAGAGAAACGTTTTACACTTCATTTTGAGAAAGAAATGAGCGGCAAATGAAAAAGAAGTGAGCAGCAACGTTTTTCCCTTCCAAAAGATACCAACAACACTTTCCACTCCAAAAGAAACATAGTAGTAACGTTATTTTCAAAAACATGGCAGCAAGTTGTCTTTCCAAAAGAGAACAACAATGTTTCCAGTTACGTTGGGGAGATCGAAGGTTATTTTGTAGTGAAATAAAGTGGAAGAAGGATAGTTCTTGGCATATAAGGTAAGAAATCCTCTCTCCTAGATGTATTTGAGTTATCCGAGTCGTATCTACGTTGCTAGATGAAAGAATTACGAAAACTATATCGGAAATCAGATAAATTGTTGTTGTTATTATGTGGACTGTTTGGTGGTTGTTATGAATTGTTTTGTGAGCTGGAATATCGTGGGATTGGATGTAGTTGTTGTTGTTGTGTTTGTTGTTATACTATGTATATACGAAAATAAAGAAGTGTATACAAGCATCGGTATAGGAATGTATATTGGGCTGTTTTGGAGGTGATCTAAGAATGGATATGAATTTGTTGATATTGTTATTGGTATTGTGATTGATATTTTGGCTAAATTGGAATCATGAGGATTATTAAGTTTTTAAGGAAGATGCTACCCGAATATCGTTAGATTTCTAAGTAATTAAGGATTGGTTTGAAAGAGTATCCTAATTTGATTATTGTAATATTTGGTATTGTTTGTAGATTGGTGAAGCCCAAGACCTAAGTTATGGTTAACTTGAGAAGCGACAAGGTATGTTAAGGCTATTCCCTTTTCTTCTTTTGGCATGGTCTATATGGAACAAACGGACGACGAACGTATAAACTCCAAAGAAGCTTCTATTCTTAAATACTAGAATGGCTAATATTCTTGATTTCCAGAAGCTATTTCATTATGTCCTAATACATGTCTATGATTCCTGAAGTCCTATTTTGATATTATAATCCATAGTGACATTCGAGGGTATTATGCTTCCAGGTTATTCAAAGAGTTTCAGAAATAATCTTATGAGTCTCACTTGCATTCATTTGCTTCTATATATATTTAAAGCTATCCCTTCCTTCTTTTTTTGGCATGAGTTACATAAAATAAGCGGACAATGAACGTACATAATTCCAATGAATTCTAGTCCTCAGTGATACTTGACATGATGGTTGTCTTTGATTCTCCAGTGTTGGTTCATTCTAATTATTCTATTGAGTCTCAGATGATGATTTAATTTATATATGGTTGCTCCTGATATTTTATTCGTGCATAACATTATTACATCATTTCACCGAGTCCCGGGCCGGGTATGTATTCATGCACAGTTTCATTGCGTTGTTCACCGAGACCCTCACTAGAGGGCCGGGTACGGTATATATATGATTATTTCACCGAGTCCCTCACTAGAGGGCTGGGTACGGTATATATATGATTATTTCACCGAGTCCCTCACTAGAGGGCCGGGTACGGTATATATATGATTACTTCACCGAGTCCCTCACTAGAGGGCCGGGTACGGTATATATTTATATTTTACCGAGACCCTTACTAAAGGGAAGGGTATGGTATATATTTACATTTCTAGTCATTGCCTGGGGATACTTACATGGTTATGCTCTGCCTTCGGGGCTATTCATATTGCAGGTGGTTTCTCATACTTCCATTATGGCTTATATCTCATTCTTTATGATTACTGCCGCCTTACATACTCGGTAAATTGTTGTTACTTACGTCCCTTTGCCTGCGGCGCTGTGTTCATGCCACACAGTCCCAGATTATTTTATAGGTAAAAGTATTAAGCTAGGATGATTGGCTATCAGCTGGGATTGGCAAACTCCATTTTCTTCCTGGAGCAGTGCTGAGTCATTATGGTTATCATATGTGTGCATGGGTATGTCGGGGCCCTGTTCCGACTCATATGATTCAGGTGTTTATTCTTAGAGACTTTGCAGACAGTGTCCTATGGTTAGTATGTTGAGATGTCATTTGTTGAGTAAAGAGACCATGTAGGTCGATATGTCAGTTTGACTTACTCGGTTTTCGATTAATTGAGTATCATTCACAAATTTCTATGGTTTGACGAAAAGTACTTTATTATATTTTTGAATTTTTTTTATTTCCAGTTTCATTATGTGAATGCCAGAGGGTTCGTTCAGCTCTAATTAAGAGTTGGGAGCCCATCATTGCCGAGAACCTATAATTCGAGGGCGAATGTTTTTAAAGAGGGAGAAAATGTTACACCTCAGAAACCTTCATGTCGTCGTATGATAGCTAGACTAATGTGGGGTGAGAAGTATACGATGTGTTATATCCTGTATTTTGCATATTCGGAAAATTTGAAATAATTGTGACTAGTAAGAGATAAGGCAATATTTTGATCTTATTTAATATATAAGTTGTTCATGAAAAATATTGATGCGGAAATATTGAGGAAGGCTAAGGGAAAAATTGGAATTTTGGAAAATAGTTTCATGAACTACAAAAATATTAGTTATAAGAAGTTGGGCTTGGAAAAATCCAAAAAAAAAGTGGCCGGCCATAGGGTGGATTGGGCCAAGGCCCATGTAGAATTTAATCCAAGTATTAAAGGGAGAGGGCCACTAATATTTCACCACATTTTTAAGAACTTTCAAGAAAAAAGAAGAAGAGAGCAAAGAGGGACAAGAATTCGGCCAAGAAAGAAAAAGAGAGAAAAAAAATTGAGGCCATCAATCTTTGATCCAAAAATTATATTTTTCTAGTATTCCTACTAATTCAAGGGTCCTCTTCAACGTGGTATAATTATTTAAGCAAGAAAACCACTCTTGGTGGCAAGTGGGAAATTGAGGAAAAAGGTAAGAATTTCTCTTCTTTTATATATTATAGAAGGTTTATGTATGTTGTAGTATGTAGAAATGAACGAAAAGCATGAAAATAGTGTGTTGTAGGTGTGGCCGTGTGGGTGTGTGTGACTGTGTATGGCCGTGTGATGTTGTATGGTGAAGGGAAGATGAGTTAATTTTATTTAGCTTGTTAGTTGTGTTGTTGTGGCCTTTATGATGTAAATGAAGGTTTAATGGTTCAAGTCGGCATTGAAATTTGTTGTGGGTTGTTGTAGGAAATTAATGTGATTTTAATATGGTTTTATGTAATTGTGGAAATGGAGTTGCTAAAGTGTGCATTGTTGTGATAGTTATGAATTTGGAAGAAGAAAATGCGACGTTGTAGTTTTGTTGCATTTGTGGAGATTTTGGGTGGAGTATGGTGTGTTGGTGGAATTGTTTGAATATTGTATAGATTATTTGAAATGTTCTTGAATTGTGTTTGAATGATCTCAGATTAGTAATGAATATGTGAGCGTTGATATTGGCTTGAATGTACGTAGTTGAATTGAATGTGATAAGCTACGTAGAGAAGAAAGTTACTAATGTTAGAATGCGTTTTAAATTGATTGTTGATGTTATTAGTATGGTTGTTGGTATTGTTGGTATGGTTGTTGATAAATTTGGCCGAGTTAAATTCTCGGGGATGTTGAATTTACAGGGGAGATGCTGCCGAAATTTCTGTAGACAAGTACTAGTTAGAATTGGATTTCTAAGTACTTGTAGCTAATGTTTGGTAATTGATAACGTTATTGTAGATATTGGGGAGCCCGAGACTTGAGTCGGGATTTGTTTAGCGAGCGATCGAGGTATGTAAAGCCTAACCTTTCTTTCTTTTGGCATGGTCTTTATGAAATAAGCATTCGACGTATATGTATAATTTCACGAAAATCCTATTCTTAGAGCCACTAGGATGGCCGATGTCTTTGACTTCCATAAGCTATTCCATATGGTTTGATACGTATTTGTGATGTTCGAAGATTCTAGTTGATATGTTTCCGAATGTTGTTCGAAAGATAATTGATATGACTAAAGTCGTGGATATATATTTTGATTCGTACATATGGTTCTAAACACTCTATTTGATTTGATCCATAAGGATATTTGAAAGTTACCCAATATGATTGTTACTTGAATTTCCAAAAAGAGCTTCTGAAACGCTTTTAGAAAATTCTGTACTTCAAAAGTTCGTAACTCTCGTATACTAATTTCGATTGACCCGAAACTTGTTTCTGAGCCTTCGAATGTGGGTAAATATATTTGTTCACCGAGTTTTGGAATTTATTTATATGCATATAGTTTCTCACTACTCTGCTCGTGCATACTACTATGATATCGTTCGCCGAGTCCTGGGCCGGTTTGCTATCGTGCGCACTATGATACATTCGGCAATATGATGTGCTACAGTTCCCGAGTTCCTCGCCATAGGGCCGGGTACCGCTTATATACGGCGTTATGATGTGATATGGCATATGATGTGTTCTGATGTTGTGATGTGTTATGACGATACGATATGTTCGGGTTTGTACGGAGATTTGAAACCTTCTGGAGTATGATGTGTTGTGGCGCCTGCGTCGGAGTGGCGACCACGTTCCTGAGCCTTATGCATGATTTTTATTTGCATTACTTATATTTTTAAAACAGGCTTTGATATACTGATTCTGTAACCGCTTTCCATACTCCCTATTTCAGTTCTGATTTGGATTACTGCATTTCTTGCTTTACATACTCAGTACATATTTCGTACTGACCCCCTTTCTTCGGGGGCTGCGTTTCATGCCCGCAGGTTACGTTCGTTCTGGTGACCCGCCAGTGTAGGATACATATTCTGCTACTTTGGAGTGCTCCCTTTGATCCGGAGCCCATATTTTTTTGGTACATATCTTCCGTTGTACATATTTCTGTTATGGTTGGTAGAGGCCTGTAGACGTATATGTGGGTCATGGGTCATTATTGTTCGTTTATGTCTGTGATCGGTGTCTTAAGCGGTCCGTTTGTTGTGATGGCCGAAACGGACCATATGTTTGTATATGGATGTATATTCGGGCGATGTGTATTCCGCAAGACTGCCGGCTTTTGTATGATATTTCTGTTACAGGTGACCGCTTAAGACGACGTCTGTTCTCAGTATCTGTGAAAAATAACGTATGTTAAATATGAATAAGTCTTTGATATGCCGATTTGGTGAGTGAATGAGTATGGGTGTCCAGTTAGGGCACTAGTTACGGCCCACGGGGTTGGGTCGTGACAAAAGTGGTATCAGAGCGGTTTGTCCTCGGAATGTCTACAGGCCGTGTCTAGTAGAGTCTTGTTTATCGGTGTGTTGTGCACCACATCTATAAACAGGAGGCTACGGGACATTTAGGGTGTTACCTTTCTTTGGATCTTAGATTGTGCGATAGAGCTGTGCTATTAAGATGATTTCTTTCTGGCCGATTGTTATGTTTACAGTGATGCCTCCGAAGAAGGCGACAGCTGCCCAGAAGGGAAAGGCAGTAGTAGAAGAGACCAGTCGGGTTCAGAGAGTTACTCGGGGCCGTGCCCAGATTATGCACGATACAGCGCCCCAGTCAGCAGGCTCTGCTACGCCATCACCATCAGAGGAGCCTGGAGCGGCAGCCGCTGCCACCATGGATCAGGGGGCGGCTCCACCAGTAGCTCCAGAGGCTCCAGCGCCTGAGCCTCCAGCTCCCCAGCCAGTGGCGGAGGACAAGGCGATAAGGGATGCTGTGCAGTTTTTGACGAGATTGGTAGCAGGACAGGCTCGCAGACGCGGGCTAGGGGGTGATGATGTGGACAGACGTGACAGTTTGAGGGTCCGTGATTTCTTGACCTGTAATCCCCCAGAGTTCTACGGGTCTAAGCCCGAGGAGGACCCTCAGGATTTCATTCGACAGATGCAGCGTACACTGAGACTGGTCAGGGCTTCTGAGACTGAGTCTGTCGAGCTGGCTTCGCATAGATTGCGTGATGTAGAGATTAATTGGTACGAGTCTTAGGAGTTGTCCAAAGGTGAGGATGCTTCTCCAGCCGTGTGGGATGAGTTTACAGCAGCTTTTCTCAGTCACTTTTTGCCTCCAGAGCTGCGGCGGGCGAGAGTTGATAGATTTTTACAGCTGAGGCAGAGAGGCAGGAGTGTCCGAGAGTACAGCTTAGAGTTTGATTCTCTGGCCAGATATGCGCCCGCCATTGTAGCTGATATGGCCGACAGGATGCACCGGTACGTGATAGGTTTGGATCATTACTTGGTTGATAGTTGTATGGCGATGGCATCACAGACTGGTATGGACATTGCCCGGTTACAGGCATATGCGCAAGGAATGGAGGACTGGCACAGAGGGCGTCAGCCTGATAGAGACGGTGACAAGAGGCAGCCCAAGCGGGCTAGGTCAGCTGGGTATTCTGGGGAGTCTCGAGGTGGGCAACCTCAGTAGCAGTATAGCAGATATCCTCCTCAGTCAGGCCGGAGTACACATCCACAGTCTACAGGCAGACGATTTGATGGTGCAGGGCACTCAGGAGCGGGCCAGAGCTCCAGGGCTTCAGGTTCTCAGGTGAGCCGAGGTTCCAGCCAGGCGAGGCCACCTATGCCTTGATGTTCTTATTGTGGGAGGTCTCACCCCGGAGAGTGTTATCGAGATACGGGTGCCTATTTTTCTTGTGGCCGCCAGGGCCATATTATGAGAGATTGTCCGTTGGCGGGTAGTTCCGGTGGTGCAGCTCAGCCGACGGGATCAGCTGTTGGTTCATCTTCCACTTCTGTTGCTATGCGCCCTATGGGGAGGGGTACGTCAGGACCAGCAGGCCGCGGTAGAGGCCGTGGTGGGGTTTCTGATTCTAGCGGTCCCTCGAACCGCATATATGCCTTGGCTAGCCGACAGGATCAGGATGCGTCGCCAAATGTAGTCACAGGTACATTATTGGTTTTCTCTCGAGCTGTATATGCATTGATAGACCCAGGTTCTACTTATCATATATTTCTCCCCTCGTCGCTAGTAAAATTGGGATAACACCTGAACCTATAGAGCCGTTCGAGGTAGCTACACCGGTCGGGGACTTTATTATAGCGAGGCAGGTATATAAGGATTGTTCTGTAATTATATGTGGTCGTTGCACCAAGGCCGATTTGGTAGAATTAGATATGATAGAATTCGATGTTATTATGGGCATGGATTGGTTAGCCTCTTGTTATGCTAATGTTGATTGTCAGAAAAAGGTAGTTCGCTTCCAGTTTCCAGGGGAACCAGTTATAGAATGGGCAGGAAATACAACATCACCGAGGGGTAAGTTTATTTCATACCTCAAAAGGCGGTTGACAAGAGTGGACCACCAGGGGCGAGACACGTGGCCGATAAAAGGGGAGGTATTACGCAACCGTTCCCGCCAAAATGCGAAGATAACGACGGGCTGACAGAACCACCGGTTTCAGAAAGGTATCCACTCCCCGTTACTCCGATAGATCGGAGACCCGGGAAGTGTGGGGGCTATCTGTATATGGTAAAAACCGGATATGAGGCAAACCGGTGGAACGAGAAACCGGAGGAAGGAAGGAGACTGTGCCAGATACTATTCGCCCTTGACCGGGGTAATGCTTAGGTCGGAGCTGTGCGAGGGCACCGACCGATCTGCCTTCGACGTCATTGAAACGGCCAAGACCGGTTACCCGAGCATTCACGGCCGTTGGTTCGTGTAGCTATCGGTCCGGGTAGCCGTTGGTCCGTGTAGCCGTTGCACACGGGCCCCGCGCCAGTAGCGTCCTGTCATGGTCAACTACCCACCATGCGTGTGTCAGACGGCACCGTCAGTCTAATCCCACCAAATCCGTGCAGAGCTGTCCTTATTGTTATTATTTTATTAGTTCATATTGTATGAAACCATAGAGGTGCCCTATTGGAGGTTGCACTATAAATAGGGCACCTCCCCCTCCTTTGTGGGGGTTGGTTCCTTTTACTTTCCAAGAACACTTATAATAGAAGAATTCATATACCCAATCTCTCTCTCAATATTTTATTCGGCCAAGGCCGTTCGTTTCTATTATTATTGTGTTTTTCCATCAAGTGTATCCCATTGTTATCATAGCAAACTGTCATCAGTAGCCGTTTTATTAAAGAACTTTCATATACATATTTTCTCTATCTACCATACATCAAGACCCAAAGCACGTATCCTATACCTACTTACAAATTCAATTGATTATCCGAATTCGGGGTAAACAAGCTTGGCTATGAGTGAAAGGGTCTTGAGGGTGTGACATAAGCATAGAGTGATCTGGTGCAGTACGACCAAAGTAATGCCATGCAATGCTCCCCCACATGCGTTTTTCCTTTTCAAGCTGGTTCTTCAATGAAGTTATAATGGTTATGTTAACATCGACCACGCATTTGCGAGTAACTTGGCATGGAGAAGCTAAGTCATATTCCCCAATTTTTCACAACACCAGCAAAATTTTGCCCCGATAAACTAAGATAGATGGCAAATGAATTTTTTGGAACACGTTATCTGCTCTGTATATATTTCTTCAAACAAAGTTGTTAAAGGGTAGAGTACTTTTCAAGATCGGAGTACACTTCATGGATTTATTGGGATGTCAAGAACAATTTCACAAAAAGTTAATCGAAAGGGGGATCGTACGAATTTTGAAGGCTCTGATTCCTTACTATCCGGCATCAGCCACATAAAAAGATCAAAGGGATCCACAGACAAGCAGAAAAGAAAAAGCTGCTCCATATAGCTTTTGCAGAGTTAGGGGATATGAAGTCCTATAGAAGTGGTGAAAGAACAAGACAAGATCCATGTGGTTTGAGTGGTGTTTTGAGGAAATCTCATGTTCTTTATGTTGGTTTCAGTTTTAGAAGTTCCTTGCCAAAACAAATCCACAGTTTGCTCATGATATAAAGACAATTGATTAAAATTTACAATCAGCTCTTTAGTTGATGTTACTGATATTGAATGCAACAAAATCAAACAAATGCTTTATGCTCCCAAAAGTGGACTACCGCATGAAAGTCAAATGGATGTTACGACTACCTCTGTAAATAACCAAATTAATTACTCATATAGACTACATGATGTAAGGAATCAGAACAAGTGCACCAAAAGCAGCACTAAACTAGTCGGAGAAGTTTGATTTCACTTCATCATAATCATCATCATCTGAATTAGCTAGATGGTCAAAGAAAGCATCAAGGTACCAAGAGCATTTGTCGTTCCATGAACTCCTGCTAGCATCAGCTCGCCATTTTTGGTCTGAAATCATTTCAGGGGATAGTCCCCATTCTAGCATCTCTTCTTCAGTATGGTGGACCGCTAAGCTGTATTCTCCACCAAGCCCTAATTGTATAACTCGAAATTCACAATTTCCTAAATTGTTTAGATACTCAAATTGCTCAACCGTCCACTTGAACCACTTCATCAGAAAGACACGACTAGCTAGACCATGGGATATAATCACAAGATTCAAATCGTCATTAGGGTCATGGTGGAGTCTGTTCATATCAATGTCCCTCCAAAGAGATTCAAGGAAACCTGCACCAGAAAAAGTCGGATTAGCAATTGGATTCAACTTGCTCCTACAAAATATGCAAATTAAAACATTTTCATCATTACAGGCACCAGATCATTTTTAATACAGTATTCAATTCCATCCAATATAGCTACAGATTCTGCTGTGATGTTAGTTGTATCAGCTATTCTTCTTGCCCCAGCATATATCAGGTTTCCAACCTCATCTCTAATGCAGAATGCCGCTGAACTCAATCCTGGATTACCCCTAGGGGCCCCCATCTGTATTGCACTTGAAGCAGCCAGCATCAGGAAATTGCCATTGCACCATCTTATGTGCTATTCTAGACCTGTAATCCTCCAAGTATTTCACCAGTTGAGGCCAATCATGTGGAACTTGTCTCAACCAAGGATATAATGTCTTCACCAGTTGCTGCAGATTATAGTTGATCCCATGTATGACCTTTAGTTTATTCATCTTACCCCCATGCATGATAGTATTTCTCCTTTTCCATAGTTGCCAGCATATGAATGCAGGTGCAGCCTGCATGACTGCTTTGAGTTTTGTAGGAGCTTGCATATACCACCATTGTACTATTGTCTGATGAATCTGGATCCTTGGCACAACTATCCCCACAGCTGCATTGTAATGCTGCCAAATTTCTGCTGCAAACTCACCTATAAGGAATAGATGTTGAATTGTCTCCTCCTGCTGAGAATTCAAACAACATCTACATCTAGATACAATGCTTATGTTCATTCTCTTTAGTACATCATCCACTGGTAATTTGAACTTCCACAACCTCCAAAGGAAGAATGATATTTTGAATGAAACTCCTTTGTGCCACAACTTTGAAAAGTTATCTGCTGTTTGAGCCTTTCTCCTGAGCATATTCCAAGCACTCCCTACAGTGAAGTCTCTTGTAGTGCTAGTCATCCACCATGCTTTATCTTTCTCCTCTGAATGCTCCACTATGCTCAATTGTTGTAGGATATGATCACACACATTACTTGGAGGTTTGGCATGCAATTTCTGTGCATCCTAGCCATCTGCATTCATAAAGTGTGATACTTCCTCAATACTAGTGTCAATCTGAAAATCTGGTGGTATTACCTGTTTGAGTGGACCAAGTTTAGTCCAATTATCTTTCCATACATCACATGCTCCATTTTTAGGTTCCCACCATATCTGATGATCCACCTGGTCTCTTGCCTCTAACATTCTTTTCCACACTTGTGATCCACCTTTCCACTGCACTTCTGTAGGTTTCTTCTTCTTGCAATATTTATTCCACATAAAGGCTGACAATAATGTATTTGATGTTCTAAATTTCCACCATAGTTTGGCAAAAAGGTCCTTACACACATTATCTAGAGATCTGAATCCTAATCCTCCTTCTTCTTTTGGCAAACAAATCTTGTCCCAAGAGGACCAGTGCCTGCTTTTACCTTCTTCCTTAGTACTCCAGTAAAACCTTGCAAAGATTTTATGAAGCTCATTAATGGTGTATTTTGTGGGAACAACAGCTGACGCATATATATTGGAATACTCTGAAGCACACTATTGATAAGAATTGCTTTTCCACTAAAGGAGAGCAGCTTGCCTTTCCAATTTTGCAGCTTGTTTTTCACCTTCTTGATAAGATCATTGTAGTATCCCTTTTTCCTCCTTGAATGAAATATAGGACATCCCAAGTATGTTAATGGCAATTGATCCCTTTTAAAGCCAGTAATCTTCTCCACCTACTGAGATAGTGCACCAGAAATCTTGTCATGCATATAAAAGGAACTCTTGCCTTTATTGATCAGTTGACAGAGATTGCCTCATACTCTTGCAGTATCTTCATGATTCTCTTCAATGACTCTCCTTCTGCAGATGAAAATATTATAGTATCATCTGCATATGCCAGATGATTGATATTTTTACTCCATTTAAGCATGACATAGCCCACATACTCAGCATTGTCAAATTTTGCATTTAAAGCTCTTGATAACACCTCTGCTGATAAAATAAACAATGCAGGTGAAAGTGGATGACCTTGTTTAACACCCCTAGTTGAATGAAAAAATCCTTTGGCCTGACCATTGAAGAGGATGGAATACCAGTTATTTGCAATCAACCTCCAAATCATGTCAATAAATTGACTAGCAAATCCCATTCTGCTAAGGACCTTTATCAAATATGACCAAGATACTCTATCATAGGCTTTTTCCATGTCTAATTTGATCACTACATTTGCTGTTTTGCCCCTTTTTCTGATACCTGTCACTATTTCTTGTGCCAACAACACATTCTCAATAATGCTCCTCCCTTGAACAAAACCTGCTTGATTAATAGAAATCAACTGTGGTAACACAATCTCCAATCTATCATGAACAACTCTTGACATCACTTTGTTGATAAAGTTACTTAAACTTATAGGTCTTAAGTCTGAGTAACTTTGAATCAACTCCTTCTTTGGTAGTAACACAAGATTTGTGGGAGTGACTAATTTTGGAAGAGTATGACCCCAAAAGAAAGCCACCACCATCTTGTATACATCCAAGCCAATTATGTCCCAACATGTCTGGTAGAACACTCTAGGAAAACCATCAGGTCCACTAGCACTTGCTCCACTAAGGTTGAAAATATCTTTTTTGACTTCATCAACACAAGGCATTTGACAAAGAAGATCATTTCTGTCTTGGTCAATCAAAGCAGGAATGAGTGACAACAAATTTTCATCTCCAATTAACTCTTCTTGTGCAAATTGTTGAGAGTAAAAGTGCACAGCATTATCTGCCATTTGATCTTCAGCCTCAATCCATGAACCATCTGAGTTTTAAATTCTTTTGATCTGCAATTTCTTCCTTCTTTCCTTTACAAGATTATGGAAAAATCTAGTATTTTTGTCTCCATCTACAAACCAATCCAGACCTGATTTTTGTCTCCAGTACTCCTCTTCATAATGCAAATATCTCCTAGTCTCATCCAGAGCGTTTTGCAAAACCACTCTATTTACTTGGCTTGGATTTTGTTCAAACAATTGATCCTTTAACCTCACTATTTCCTCCCTTATGATCAACTGCTTGAATATATCACCAAACACTTCCCTACTTCATTTGGATAACACTTCTTTTAGCTTTTTCATCTTGCTTTTGAAGTTTATGAAAGGATCATCATGCTCCCAAATGGACCAATTCTACCTGACTGTATCTAGGAAAGTTGCATGTTCTATCCAGAATGATAGAAATTTAAAAGGTCTAACCAGATTTTGATGCTTGTCCCCATAGATACACATAAGTGGAGCATGATCTGAACTAGTTCTTGCAAGATGTTCCACTTCAATGTGTCCAAAGTTATCCAGAAGCAATGAATTCACCAACATCCTATCCAATCTCTCAAAAATACATGTTGCATCTGCTCTACCATTCCACCAAGTGAAGGGACTACCCTTAAAATTTACCTCTTCAAGCTCACAGGAGTTTATGCAAAAAGCAAAGTCTTCTATATCCTGGGGTTGAACAGGATTACCCCCTATCTTTTCTTCATCATTCAACACCACATTGAAATCTCCTCCTATTAACCAGGAACAAGATAAAGTATTGGAGAGATGATATATATCCTCCCATAACTCTGTCCTATCAGAATCACTACATTTAGCATATACTAAAGTAGTAATAAGATACTGATTCAAATCTTGTAAAAACAGCTTCAAAGTAATCTGCTGAGGGGAATCCATCAGAACTTCTACATCTATATTACCAGCCACAAAATACCAGATTTTACCATTACAGTTGGCATTGGCTAGGCACATGCCCAACCTTCTTCTATACTGGTTAATTGTCTTGACCTGTTGAAAAGGTTCCATGAGAGCAATCAAAAAGAATTTGTGATGTTTGTTTAACATTTGAACCCTCTGAAAGGATTTTTGTGTCTTCACTGACCTAATGTTCCAAATGAAAGACTTCAACATCATTTAACATTAGATTTTGTAGCATTCCTCTTTGGTGCCACCTTGAGTGGAATTTGCTTGTCAATAGCATTCTTCTTGCCTTTCTTCTGACCCTTATTGTTAGACTTTCTATTAGGAGATATATCTGCCTGCTTAAGAATGTTTTCCATATTTTGCTTAATATTCTCCTCCTTGTATTCTTTGTGTAGATCTCTGACATCCTCCTCTACCTCCCAACCATCTATATTATGAGAGATCAGGTCATGTAATTCTTTGACTGGGGAAGATTTTCTACAAAATGTCCCCTGATGCTGGTCAGTCGGTGAAATCACCATATCCTTTTCTGATGAGGAATGATCTGGTGGATCTGCATCTTGCTCCACATACAATTGCTCCTTATCCACTACTGTTGCCTCTATGGATTGCACATTTTCCTCCACTTTTTCTTCTCTTTGCTCAGGAATCTGAGTTATCACTGAGTGAGAACCCTCTGAAGGTTCTTTTACTCCATGTAGTCTTGTATCCTCAACATCCACATGCTCATCATGTTCTTGATGATCATTTTGTTTCTGCACATCCTCTTTGTCTAGATTATCTACTGTTCCTTTTTCTGATATATTGGTGCCTACTTCTCCATCAGTTTTACCATGTTCTCCATCTTTTTGTTGGTTTTCTCCTATATTCAATTCCTTTTCTACTTCATTAGTGCCAACATGTTTTGGTTCTTCCACACTGTCCCTTTTACTAGAGTCTCCCTCAGTATTACTTTGTACTCCATCATCGTATTGGCTTCCTCCTACTATCAATTCCTTTTCCTCCACCTCATCAGCCAAGGAGCTATGAAATTCTTTTTCCTGAATAGTGCCTGACATAACTTCCTGAGCATCTGGTTGAGTGATATCTGCATTATTCAGCCTTGTCTCCACCTGGCGACTTTGTCCATCCTTGTAGTCATTAACATTAGAAGTCTCCCGCTCATCTTTGAATGTACTTGTACTTTGTATCTCTCCTTCCTCCACAGTGTTTAGAAGTCTCCCCCTCATCTTTGAATGTACTTGTACTTTGTATCTCTCCTTCCTCCACATTAGAAGTCTTCCCCTCATAATAACCTCATTTGAGCTAGTTGTAGAAATAAAGACTCTGGACGACAAGGTCCAATGGCCGAGGGGAATGAACTCGGATCTTAGAAAGAGGAACCAACAACATTAGTGTAAATAACACAATTATCGGGCACTGCAGCCAGAAGTAGCCCAGATGCTTGTGTTCTTATAGTAATAGATATTTCAATTTCTTAGCATATGTGACTTTGTGAGCTCTCTATTGGTGAGCTTTGTAATCTCGGGTTTTGATATCAGGCAACTCAAGTTGGTTTCTTTCTAGAGGGAGTTTTTTTATTGCTGACTGGGATGATTAGAAGTACAAACATATTTAAGAAATCTTTCAATTGGAAAGGAAGTGCATACCTTATAGTCGTAAGAACCAAGTTCTTTGACTAGTTTTCTCGTTTTTGTGTTGTCTGTGCTCGATTGTTCGTGCCAAGAGTGTTTTGACCACTCTTCTTTTCACAGCCAATAGGGGAGGACTGTTGTACTTGGTTCATCTTCAATTTTTTCTCCACAAATTCTTCTCCTATTAGTGCATATTTCATGATTTCCTATATATTCAACACCCTTCTTTGGGCTAGTTTCTACATGGATGTGCTATGATACATTGTCCTGGCTCGAGTAGGTATGTTTTGGTTGTTCATTCTCCCTATTTTTTTTTGTTGAAGCACCAGGTTCCTGGTGGTGATATTGGGAAAACAGCTCCTAATGCCCTCCTTTCGTGTAGTATATCTCCTTTAAGACTGATCTCCTATTTCTTTAAGGGAGTGGACGTTGAGAAAGTTTCCAAACTCCCATTATACTAGGCCTTTGGTGAGATTATGTATTCCCTTTTATTTACATGTGTGCTGACCAATCATTTATGTTCTTGTATCCCCTCACTCTGGCCTAGTTATTCTGGTTGCTAATGATTCTTAGGAACCTATGGATGTTTGGGCTCCTGTTGACTGGAGATATGGTAGGCAAAGTTTCTTTCAGTCCATCTATGCTAATCTGTATATTTCAGAGGATTGAAAGTCATGTTTCTGATGTACTACATATTCTTTCCATGTATGCAGTATGACGTGGACACTCATTCCAATAGTGTGTATTGTTTCCACAATGAGTGCATAGTTGATCATGGTTGACTAATACATAGTTGATTTTGGGATTATATGTGGTATTTGTTCTTCTGAATCCCAGTCCTTGTCTATTTCTGCTATAGTTTTCGTTCATGGACTTTGGATGTAATGACCCGTTCGATCGTTTTAGGCTTTTACCTCTTTCACCCAAATTGCGAGTCAATACTCAAAATACCCCCCAACGTTTGACCAAAATCCCAACTACACACCTAACCTTTGCGTTGGTCCTATTACCCCCTCTGGACAATTTTTTTCAGTATTAAAATGCCCCTTTTTAGCTGATGTGGAAAAGAGCGTGACTACACCGCTCAGTGGCGCGTTATAGCCTTTTAAAAAAGCTTCTGACGTTGTTTAAAATGCCAACTGGACTGCCACATAGATAAATTTAAATTCCCTCCACTTTTAGGCTACTTCATCTTCTTCTTCACCATTTAATACCCATCTCCATTTTTTTGTCAAAATAATACCCATTATAAATTCATAAAACATAAAAAATAATACCCATCCCCTGAAAAAGTACTATATAGCAAATTAATACCACTAAAAGAAAAGATCATCTAAGATCTCACAAAATAAACGAAAAATCAATTTCAAGACCCAAATTCCTCACAAATCTTAGCAGTTATTCTTATAATCACTGTTTTCCCAAATCAGATTCAAAAAAGAAAAAATCTGAAGACAAAAAAACGAAAAATCTGAAAAAAAAAATACAAGGTTGAAAATCTAATCTTGTTAAAGAAAATCTGATTGGATGTTGCTTGTTTGGAGTTATTGCTTGTTGCTTGGTTCGAGCGACTGGGCTCTATCGCACGATCTTATATATGAAAGAAAGAGACACCCTATTAATGTCTCGTAGCCTCCTATTTATAGATGTGGTGCACAACACACCGATAAACAAGACTTTACTAGACACGACTTTGCAGACAATCCCCTAGGACAACCTTGCTCTGATACCACCTTTGTCACACCCTAATCTTGGTAGGGCATGACGGGCACCCGACTCTCATCAGAGTCGAGCGAACCCTTAGACATTCGCTCTATCAAAACCTGTCATTTCAAAAACTTTTAAAACATGGAACTTTTTCACATAGAGATCATTATCTTTATAATGATTATGAAGACTTTCAATCAATTGAGTACTTTAAACCAATTGAAACCGTCTAAAATACATACTCTTTTAAAATCAACATATAAAAGATACCATGACATAAGTACTTTGACCCGTCAACACTCCGAACTGAGATGGAGTTCGCCAATCCAGCTGGTAGCATGGGAACATCCTATAGCCAATGTCTTCCACTCATCTGTATACACCTGCGTGGCATGAAACGCAGCGCCCCGAGGCAAAAGGGACGTCAGTACGGGCAATGTACTGAGTATGTAAGGCGGTAAAAAATCATAACCATAGCTTGATTTAGGAGAGAAGAAATCACAATCAAACTCAATACCTGCAGCCTTCACTGGAAGAAGCATAAATGTATACACGAGATCTCAAAACAATCCTTAAGTAAATAATGCAAGAGAACACACATTCTTTAAGTAAATGATGCAATCTAACACACGTGCCGCTTCCGACATGCTAACAAAATAGTCCCTTCGGACGGCCGCTTCCGGTATAGTAATGATGGCCCCTTCGGGCATGCCGCTTCCGGCATAATAATAATGATGGCCCCTTCGGGCATGCCACTTCCGGCATAATAATAATGATGGCCCCTTCGGGCATGCCGCTTCCGGCATAATAATAATGATGGCCCCTTCGGGCATGCCGCTTCCGGCATAATAATAATGATGTTGGCCCCTAATGATGATGGTGTCAACACAACTTAATCCACGAATATCATTACAAAGAAATGATGCTATGGAGTGTAAACATGAATCATAAATGAAACGAAATTGTAAAATCTCGCACCCCCTTCGGAGTGGTTTTGAAAATCAACTTTATGTTCCTTTTAGTACAAAACTAATTTTCTCGAAATCATTAGTAAGCCATCAGCACGTTTCAAGTCCATTCGAGTTAACATACGAAAGTTAGGAACGTTATTCATTATAGAAACCTCTACGAACATTTCCAAAACAATCCGAGACCGTCTACGAAAGTTAGGGACATTACTACTTACATAACTCATTTTTAAAAAAAACAAGAACTCTTTATGCTTTGCTTGTTATTCAATCGTACAATAGGCTCGACTATACTAAGTATACTCATATCAAGAAGTAAATAAGAATCATTAACAAGCTCGGAATCAATAATAGAGTTACCCCAAGATACGTATCATAACTTACTTAGCTCTAGGACATGCCAAAAGAAAGAAAGGGTAAGTCTTACATACCTGTCCCACGTCCTATTAGCTACGCTTAATTGTCCAAGCTCTCTATCGCTAGTCTACATTCAAGAAGATTTACACAATCATTAAACTCATCGTCACACACTTGTCTTAGTCTTTCAAATAAATTCATTTATAATCTGCCGAAATTTCGACAGCATTTCCCCTGTAAATCCAACCAACCCCGAGAATCCAACTCGGCCAAATTATCAACAACAATCCGAGAATTCCACTCGGCCAAATTATCAACAATAATCCGAAATCTTCCAAACTTAATAAGGACAATAACAACACATTTCTTTTTTCCAATTTCATGAACTATACCAACAATCTACACATTAACAACACCATCAATCAATCCAAGGCAGCCTTGTTGGCTTGCATATGATATTGATATGTGATGGCAACCTTGTCGGCTTGCTTTTATATGTATAATTATACGACAAATCTGAGACCATGGTTGGTCGTTATGAATTCCATATGGTGTTTATTGTGAACTGAACACATAACTAAAGAGTGTGAATATGAGTGCCCAGTTCGGGTACTTAGTCACGGCCTACGGGGTTGGGTCGTGACAATACAGCTTGACGGATCTTTCAGTAAGGATACCAGCTCAGCAGGCAGAGTCGTGGCACTCCACTTGCTTCGAAGTTTCCCTGTGAGTCAGCATGGCTGCATATGCATCTCCATGGGTACTCCTGTAGATGCTCGTAGACAGATATGCACAGTTAGATATCTTATAACTATCTCGACTTATACTATGTTGTATCATTATTATTGATAGCCTTACCGGTACGTGCACTCGAGATTAGTTTGAAGACGTAAGTATGTTATCTTTTGGGCTTGTGCCCCTATGGCTTATAGTACCTTAGTCTTATGTTGCCTTTCGAGATACAGAAAATGTGAGTTACAGTTGGTTCGCTCAGTTGCCGTATGGTGCCGAGTGCCAGTCACGCCTTACCAAGGTTAGGGTGTGACACATACCCTTTTCCCTAATTAGACCAAATGAGGTTTGTTTGGGTTGAGTTCATACTTATATACGTGAGTAGGCCGGGTCAGCATCTTTTGGGTTGGGCCTGGCTGAAAAATGTAAGGGGAGGCAGGCTTGGACCGAATATACAAGTGTATATGTTGTATACACGTATATATATATATATATATATATATATATATATATATATATATATATATATATATATATATATATATATGTATACCCCGTATACAAATGCGTATATATAGAGGGGAAAAAACGAAGTTCATGAAATGGTCAAAATTGGAAGCAATGACAATTAAAACCTTTCAATTATAGCCGAATTAAAATTAATGAATCAATTAATCATTTTTGAGGACACGGTCAAATGTGTAAAAGAACTTCAAATGCAAATATAACCTTAATTAACTTAAACCACAAAAATGGTTATTTCAATCATGACCATAATTAACTAACAATTGATTATTTCAGTTGTAGCCGCAACAAATCATATGACAGGTAATTTTCAAATATAACCACAATTGAGCACCTAATTAATCATGATTAATTTTAAATTACAAATGCAATCTATCATTATGCAAAATTTAAATTGAGAGGTAAAATTATTATATATTTAATTAATCTAATTTCCTTAACTAAACAGAGTATAATATTTGCCATTTTGATATTTGATAATTTAAACTATTAGTTGACTAATTTTTTTGAAATTTTTTCTGATTAATCTTGACAAATACTTTGATATTAATAGTAAAATACATAAATTACTTTTAGATGACTTACAATATATATTTGAAGTTATTTTTGCCAAATGAAATGGTAAAATATTATCAAAATAATTTTGTAAAAATTAGTTTGGTTTATAAATTACATATTTCACTCCGCTTGAGATCCAATGACTCTAGGGAATTAAATAACATTATTGGAGGTCAAAGATTAGATGTCAACAACTGCCCCTTCGGTGTTCGGGGATGGCGGGCCCATCCATGATCATCAAAATTTGACAAACCTGATTTTTGGCTGACCAATCTCATAAATAAATTTCGAATTTCCAATTGTTAAAACTAGAAAGCCCGGAGTGGTTTGTTGGAGTATGACTGACTCTCTGGCATTGAGTACTCCTACATACATCTGGTTTTGGGAATCAACTCACTTGTAGATTGACTGGATAGGAGGAAAAGGGAATCCCCTATGCGGGAATGCCTTTGTGTTTTTTCGGTGTGTACCCGATCGGTAGCGGGTATTTTTGAAAAGAAAACAAGCAATGCAAGCAAATAAAAAAAACTTTGTATCGCTGAGCATGGGGTGGAGCTATCTTCCAATTCCTGGCCAGAGAGCTTGACTCTCATGGGCACCTTATCTCGACCAGCTGCGTAAGAAAAAGTTTCATGTTTGCTCTGCATGCATCTGGCTATGGTTTGATCAGCTTTTTCTTCTTCTTGGAAGCTGCTAACCTGCTTCCATCTATTGGGGTGACGTTGTGGTTGACATCTTGGTCTTGTTCTGCTTTTACCATCCTTGCATGGTTTTGGTTTGTACCATCTTGATTTTGCAGGTTGACCTTCTTGGCACAGCTTGACTTTGAATGACCATCTCGCCCCTGCGTATTTGCTTTACCACCCTACGTGGTTTCCAATGACCCTCTTAGCTGTCTTTGAAAATAAATGACCCTCTCGGTATTATTCACTTTGTTGGACCTCCTCTGGTCTTTGCTTGCATAGAATGGCCCTCACAACAGTTTTTCTTGAATGGCCCTTTTAGCAACTTGTATGAATAGCCCTCTCGGTAGTATGGCCCTCTCGACGGTATGGCCCTCTTGGTGGTATGGCCCTCTTGGAAGTATGGACTTCTTGGCGGTATGAATTGTTTGTCATGACATGCGCATTTAAATGAGGACTCTTCCATCCTTTGTTACGTCTGGTGGTTGAAACTGCAACTCCCTTGTGTGGAATTATTGAGATCCTGTAAAAAATTCTGCCCTGGTTTAAATATCACTTTAAAGAACTCTTTTTTTTTTTAAACAATTTTGTCAGGAGACATGGCCCCCTGATGTTTTATTAATAATGATCAAGTTCAACAGCAAAAGTAGAAAACAAAAAATAATTGATGCTCACCATCTTTGAATATGCATACTCAGAGATAGTTTTACACTTTGTAATCATAAAATAACAAGTGAACCGCTCCATCTTCATGTAGGCTGAATGTTCCTTGTTTTGATCCTCAGTGATGGAATTTGTGCCTTGTCTAAATTTAGTATGTTCCTTCCTAGTACTGGCAGTGATTCAAAGCTAGTGTAGTCCAGCTAATTCTCTACTTCCACAGCTGCATTTGCTAGGAAACCTGCCAGCTGATTTCCTTCTATAAATGTGTGCAAAACTTGTACCTGCAGCTGTTCCATTATTTGCTGAATCTGCTCCACTTTCTCCACAATTTGCCAAGGGGTCTTCCAAACATCTTGCAGTATGTTTTTCCGAACCAAAGAATCAGTTTGCAATGTAACATTCTAAATGTTATTAGCTAAACAATATTTCATAGCTTCCTGGATAGCTATTGTTTCTGCTATCATGTTTGAGGCCAAGCCAATCTGCTTGGCCTAAGCATAAACAAGATTTCCTCTGTCATTTCTAATGCAAAATCCATATGAGTTGATTCCTGGATTACCTCGAGATGCTCCATCGTTATTACACTTCAATCATGCTGTGGCCTTTTCCATATAACTGTTACACCTCGGAAAATCTTCCGTTGGTACGCAAGTGAATGAACTAATGAAATACGAGTATCGGGTTAATGATGACTTAAGGGCATTTTGGGAAAGAGTTATAACGTCCCTTAGATTGGTATTGAAGTGTTGAACAAGTGTTAAGAAGGTTCCGCCAGGATCGGAGATCAAACGAAGTGATGAGAATAAGTTCAGTGAACTGATGAGTTTTACGGCTCATTATACGGACCGTAGAATATTTTACAGACCGTATAATGGACCGTAAAACCATCACAGTGGAGGTTGGTTGCTGGTGGAATTTTTATGGTCGGTTATACGGACTGTATAAATTTATACAGACCATATAACGAACCGTCAAATGGTCACAGTGAAGGGGGTGCAGGCAGACCCATTTCACGGTCTATTATACGGACCGTATAATGGAACCCGACAGATCAGTGGAATGTTATTAAATAAAGGACCAAGTTCATGAAATCAATTCAACATTTCATCCCTCTCTCTAAAATATCTCTCTACATTTATTATACAAGTTTTCAAGGATTATAAGCCATCAACAACATTAAATAAGTGAATCAAGAGTAAGAACCCATCAAGGATCATCTAAAGTCAAGAAATCCAAATGGAGAAAAACTAGGGTTTTGCTCAAAGTGGAATATTATCAACTAAAGCTTGTTCCTACAACATCTAAGGTAAGATTCATGATATTATATGTTGTTTAAGGTATTTGAGAGTTAAAATGCTTGGTCATTAGAAGAGAATAGCAAAATGGGTTATGAATGATGAATAGTGACATTTTTGAGACATAGTTTGAATTGAATCATGATTGTTGTTGTGTTGTGATATGAATGTGTTATAAATGACGTTAAGATCATGAAATAGACATTGTATATGAATGGACGAAGTTGGGTGTTGTGACCATAAACAGGGATAAATGGAAGTGAATTAAGAATGTGGATGATGTAGATGACTAAAGGCTATTATTATGATGTTGTGAATGTATTGTTGACGTTTGGAAGTTGAATTACGATATGGAGGAATGTCGTATAAATAAAGGAAATGCTGTCCGATTTTTTCTAGTTTTATCCATGTGTGCTAATTGTCGATTCTAATGACGGTACGACTTTAATAAAGGTAGAAACGTGAGCATCCAAGGAGTACGTGCAAGTGTAGAATAGTTCGACGAAAAGGTATGTAAGGCTAACCCTTCTTTCATAAGGCATGATTCTTGGCCAAACTTCTAATTCCTCTATATGAGTATGTTGTATTCAAGTGATTGACACTCCGAGCTCATAAGCTCACGATCCTTAACATGTACTACGATTGTACTACGCCCCTCATATGACGAGTAAGCCTAAGATATGGATGTAGCAATAATGACGAAGATAGTGATGACGATAATAATAATAATGATGCCAAAGGTGCCTACGGGCTATTATACTTATATGTGCCTATGAAGGGCTATAATGATACCCCGAACTTATAACGCCGGGTAGGATATATGTATATGATTATGTATAAAGTATGTATACGATTACGTAACGCGCGCACACCTCTGCAGATGATACGGATAACCCTGAAGCCTTGGTAGGGCCAGGAAGAAACAACATTGAGCCTTGGTTGGCTTAGTACGTATGAAACACCGAACCTTATGGTCGAGCACGCTATGTATGTATATAAGTGTATGGCTATGTATATAATATGAATATGAATGTGAAAAGACTATGTATACGAATACGAATAAGGACATGTATGCGAATATGAGCCCAAGTAGGGTACGAGTACTATTACAAAATACGCATGAGAAATGGAAAGTTCCTACGAATGGCAGGTAAGTGCCATGATGATGATATTATTGTCTTCCCTCCTGTGCCACTTCATATATTGTCTATGATGCTTCTATATTGATGTTAATAACGCTTTACATACTCAGTACATTCTTCGTACTGACGTCCTTTTGTTTGTGGACGCTGCGTCATGCCCGCAGGTGCACAGGGAGACAGACTTGATCCATAGCTGCCTATTTGGAGATTACATAGAGAGCTCCATTTCCTTCGGAGCCATATCTTTTGGGTACTCATTCTTTTGTGTATATAATTATGGGCATAGCGGGGTCCTGTCCCGCTAATGTGATATGTTATACTCTTAGAGGCTCGTAGATATGTGTGTGTGTGGGTAGATGTGTTTGGCCTTGTTGGCCTATGTTTTGTATATCATTTTGTCGGCCACGTGGGCCCATGTACATTGATGTGGCATAAATGCCTACGATGATATAAATGGGTTGTTGTCCAAATGGGACTAGTTGACAAATGAATGGAAATGCATGTATAATTATGTGGCTCACCTAGATGTAAGTATAAGAGTAAGCTAAGAGGGTGCTCGGGTGGGTTAGCACCGGGTGCTCGTCACGGCCCCGAGTCGGGTCGTGACAATAACCTTGCTGTAATGTAGTTTTGGCTTGTAGTTGCTCAACAGGTTTATAACAGCAGGCCAGTTTGGTGGAATTTTGCAGAACCAAGGATACTTCACTCTGATTAGGTGATGTACTGCTTGTTGAACCTGGTATACCATTATACTATTTGATGTATGTTTTCCATGTTTGATTCAGTTTCTTCTTTTCTAGATCTCCCACATAATGATAGCTAGCATGGCTTGAAATATCCCTTGTAGCTTTGAAGGTGCATTGGCTTTCCACCATAGAATAATGATCTGCTGCAAATGAAGACCTTCTATATTAAAACCTGCACAAGAAGCAAACTGTTTCCAAAGCTTGAACGCTGTTGGAGAAGTTAGAAAAAGATGGGACATAGTTTCCTACTTATGCTCTTGACAGCACCAGCATCTTGAGACAATATTGATATGCATTCTCTTAAAATTGTCATCAGTTACTATGCACCTCTTCCAAACTCGCCATAAAAAGAAGCTTATTTTAATAGGCAATCTCTTTAACCAGATATATCTATAAGCTTCAAGACTATCTTGCTTTAGTCTAGTTTCCTCCCATGGACTTTTAACTGTAAATTTTCCATTTTTTTCACCCATCCACCAAACTTTATCATTATCAGCTTGAATCATCATTGGACTAATGGTATTTGTATGTATTCCACAGTTTGTTCAGCAAGAAATTCATGTAATTTTGGCAAATTCCACTCCCCATCAGATATAAATTCCTTCACCTCTATCTTCTCATCAATGACCAGCTTATTATCAACAAAGTACAAAGCACCTTGTTTTGTCCAGTTATCAAACCAGAAGCTAGAAGTACCTCCTTTCAATTGCCACCATATCTGATGTTCTACATCATCTCTCACTGCCACCAGTTTCTTCCACACATTTGATGCTCCTTTGGCCTGTGCTATAACTTGATGCAACTTCTGGAAATACTTGTTACCCATGAAGGCTCCCCATAAAGAACTGTTAGTTCTAAAATTACACCAAAGTTTTGCAAAAAAGGCTTTAGATATATCATGCAATAATCTAAAGCTAAGACCACCTTCACACTTTGGCAAACACATTTTATCCCAAGTCACCTAGTGCTTGCCTTTAACACTTGCAGTATTAATCCAAAAGAACTTGGCAAAGATCTTATGTAATTGGTCTATAACACCTTTCAGTGGATTCATTGCAGATAATAAATAGACTGCATTGTCTATAGAACATGTGTAATTAATATGTACCTTCCACCAAATGACAGTAGCCTGTTTTGCCAGGACATTACTATATTCATCACTTTCTTTATCAGACTTTCATAATAGACAATTTTCCTTCTACCATAGAATATAGGACATCCCAAATATGTAAAAGGAAAAGAGCCTTTCCTCATACCAGTTTTCCTTTTAATTCTGCTAACCACAACTGCTGGGACTTTCTCATGCACATAGAAGGAGCTCTTGTTATTGTTAACCAGCTGACCAGATGTCTTCTCATAGTCCCTCAGAATCTTCATCATCTTCTTCAATGACACAGGATCAGCTGAGCAAAAAAGTATGGTATCATCAGCATATGATAAATGTCTTACACCCTGTAGTTCTATACATTGAAATTCGTAAGTGTCGGTCGCCCCAAGTGTGGATTTTGGAGTTAGTTTCGAGGGCATGTATGGTTGCATGCGTTTAATTTACGATCATGAAGATTTAGTTCGGGTAATAAGCCACGAGAAGATTGGAAAGTAGGGGAATTTCGAAACTAGGGTTGATGGTCTGACTTAGAGGGAGGATATGTTTTGGAACATGACAAGTTTTGAGACAAAGCAAAAGCCCAGAGTGAAGCTCATGAAGTCTCCTCAGTATGACATTGGCGTAAAGAGATATGGATGTTACAAGTTGGGATGGCAGGCCAAGAAAATAGCCTGTGCGAACACACCAGGGAGTGGCATGAACGCACAGGAGGCCAAAGTCCAACTCAGAGCGAACGGGCCACCACGGGGCGCGAACATGCTGAGGAAATTTTAGGGTTGGGCCAGGGATGAAGATTATATGATCTGAGTATAAGAATATATATATATATGAAATTTGGAGACCGTATGGTGTAAATTAGTTCATACGTTACTTGATGAGAAACCCTCGTAACCGTAAGCTAAGGTGGGGCCCACATGTCGGGGTTTTATAAAGGACATATGAAAAATTATAAGAGTAGTACATAGGAGGTTGAGCAAGTCTTAAGAAGGACCCTTAAGCCAAATGTGAGCATAAGCCCTCCAAAAGGATGATTTAAGAATACGTTTTCGGAAGATCTGACTTGGAGAGGCCAAAACGCCATGATAAGTTTGGAATCCCACCAAAAATGGAAGTTGTAGATAATTGAATTAGCTTTCCAACCATAGGTCGTGGGCCCTCACACGATAGCGGGATCAAAAGTTATGACCCTTTTACTGAACGAACGCGCAACCAGTGGGGCTGTGTTTCATGCCCACAGGTATAGATACTCAGTTTGGTGATCCTCCAACTTAGGACTGCTACTCAGCTGCTTGGAGAGCTCCATTGTTCCGGAGCTTGAGTCATTTTGGTATAGATCCTTTTGACATAGACGTTGTTGTACTCTTAGAGGTCTGTGGGCATATGTGGGTTGTGTATTTATGTTTTGGTCAGCTATATCGATGTAGTCCGTTTTGGATGTTCCTGTGTATAGTGGTGGCCTTGTAGGCTTGCATATTTGATATGTCTTGGTTAGCTGTGACTTCTCAGGAGACAGGTTCTTTTTGATATATGACATTATGAGTTTACAACATGCTTTTACATATTGCCATATTGTTTTCAGTTTCAGTCTGATTATGTCTAGCAGGTTCGGTTACGGGTGTCCAGCTCGGGCATTAGTCATGGCCCATCGGTTTGGGTCGTAACAGAAGTGGTATCAGAGAGCAGTTCATCCTCAAAGTGTCTACAGACCGTGTCCAGTAGAGTCCTGTTTATGGTGTGAATCCGGCCATACTTATAAACAGGAAGCTGCAGGGCATTTAGGAATCATTGACCTTTCTTTCTATCTTAGATCGTGCGATAGGGCCAGAGTCTAGGAGAGATCGCTTCTGACCTTTTTTTTGTTGGTACGTGCAGACTGACGAATGATGAAGAGATCATCCTCGGATAGTGGGGGTGCTATGAAGTTCCACAGAGTAGATCCAGGACCCTAGGCTCTAGGACCGAGCAAAAGGAGCCTCAGTTATTCCATTAAGACTGATCCCTCAGAAAACCCAGCGATGATTCCTCTAGAGTTTTTACTTCCAGGGAGGGGGACCCCTCAGGGGACAGTTATGACACGGATCCGTCTTAGTATTCATCTGGGACACCGGAGGAGGAGATCTCCGAGGCCGTACTAGCTGCTCCTATGGCAGAGCACTACGTCAGACCAGCTACCCCGGTGAGTGTTACAGATTACTCTAGCCCTTTATCCTGGCCATCGGTAAACCAGGAGTTGCCCAATTATACATATCCCTCGAGCTCAGATGAGAGACATGATGAAGGACAGAAGATCAGATGGTTGGTAGACAATGACGAACAACACACTTCACTTTATAGTCCACCAGATCCGACTAAAGACCGATAGACTACAGGTATACGAGTCTTTATTGGAGATTCCTATGTATGGGCATTTGTTGTAGATTATTACCTAATAGCGACGAGCGGAAATTCTTAGGGGACCAACAACCAAGTATTTATAAGTAACGGCGAACGGCGACCAAGGTGTTTTCACCACCATTGGGAATCTTGAAATCTAGGATGGGAGGTAGTTATACGCGCAGATAAATAGTGAATATTGAGGATTGAAAAGGCCAAAATTGTATTTGTGTAGTCGGAAGAGTAAGAGATCCTTTCTAATTCGGTAGGAGATGCATTACGAGAATGTATTGAAATTTGTTAGAACTTTAACTTATTCTAGGTCATGTGAGGAAGGTCACACAGTAAGGTGGATGCGATCATATCGACACTAATGCACCGGATTTCATCAGAGCTTCAAGGTTAAGCGTGCTGGGAAGGTTAAGCAAGCTGGGGTGAGAGTAATACTAGGATGGGTGACCCCCCTGGGAAGTGTACTAAAAGTCTCATAAATTCAAAGATAAGGGACAGATAAGAAACTAGAGTAGCCTAAGGGAAATTGGAGTATGCGGGGTGGTTGGAAACCTTAAGAGGTCGCGAAGGACAAGGCAGACTAGATCGGTGGCGAGAAAGAGGTGCATCACAGCTCTAGAATTAGGATGAGTTTGAATAGTATTTGGAGATACTTTGTAAGTGAGGGGTTAGTAACCATATATATGTATTGGTATAATATCCTATATGTGACCGCGCCAAATTGGTATGTGTGTCCCAGCAACCGGCGTTGCGATATACTGAAGGCATTAATCGAACAGGGTAGGGAAGTTCAAGTAATAAATGCTACAAGATAAGTTGATGCTATTTTCACTACAGGTTAGAATTGGAAAGTCCTAATGCCATAACTCCAGGAAAAGGAAGAAAGTGAGTATATAGAAAGTAAAAGGATTAGAATGTCTGAAGTGTAAGGAACGAGGGTGAATGAGGTTTCCAAGAGGGATGATGGGCAAGGCAAGAGATTATTTGAATGGGATTCGAAGGTAGGCGAAAGGGATAAAGTGTGGTAGCATGGAAACAAAAGATGAATGCATAGGGTTAGAGAACAGGCTTCAATAAGTGGGACTAAAGGATAGTAATCACCAATAGGGGTGGAAAGTAAGAGAAAGAATGATCAGGCCTTGCAACGATGCTAAGAGATTTCCAGCTCTCGAGAGGTATACAAAGGGATAAATGTGTAGTCATATTGACATGGTTTCCTCAGACATGGAGAAGCTCTCCTAAAAGGTGACTTAAGGATAGAACGGATTTGTACGTTTAAAGGAATATTTCATGAACTTTAAGGTCGATACTATAAAATAACAAATGGAAAAGGGTGCTCGAGGAGGAAGGAACCCATGTAAGGTTAAGGATGAAGGTAGGAAAGTTATATTAATGGGATGATCGAAAGGAGAGAAGAGAAAGGAAATATTGGGCAGTCACCAAGGACAAGCGAGAGCATAATGAATTAGCAAGATAACCGGAAGGTAGTACATCAATAACTTAGGATGAGGATAAAAACAATACAGAGATTCGATTATAGAGGAAACACAAGAGTATGGAAATATTCATTAGTATGGACTAGCCTTGGCGACAGGAAGGAGAAGAAAGAAGAGAGTATATTGTAGGGATTTCACGACACGAACAAGAAGAGGCATCATACTAAAAGAATTACAACGCATAGATGGGATGCAAATAAGTAGTCAAGGAAAATTTTGGATAAGTGAGTTAAGTAAGAAAAAAAGGGATTGATAGTGGGAGCGGAAGAGCGTAGTATATTAACTTTCAATGGTACATTGTAAACGTAAGGTGAAACTAGGAACTCAGAGTAAGAAGAATTCCAGTGATAATAGTTGTGGAGGAAGATGAGGGACAAATGGAGCAAAATGTGACCAAACGTTCCGAAAAACATTTTGATGGATTCCAATGTCCCCATTAACCTATGGAATCGGGAAAAATATTGAGTCACAAAAAGGGTAAAAGTAGAAGGGCCTTAAAGAAGGCAACAAGAATGGATCGAGAATGCATAAACGCTTCGTTTAAATGCAAAGCCCTCAAGTGGCAGAAAGGAAAATAAGTCAAGCTATGCGACGAGAGAACTCCGGTATTGTAAGAGACCAAAAGAGTTGGAGGATCATTAGGGTTGGCCAATGATTACCGGTACTTGGGAGTTATTAGTGTCTAAGAATACCCTAAAAAGGGGAGGGGGTGGGGGAGAGCAGATCTAATTCTAAAATGAGGCATAGCATTGTTACAATTCCAAAGAAAGAAAGATGCTAGCTTAAAGAGGCCAAGATTTAGGACGTAATGGCATATCAAGGATGTATTAAGAGGGAGCAGAAATGAATTAAAGATAAGCAACCCACAAGCAGGCATGAAAAAGGAATTACGATGGATCAAGACATACTTCATGCGGACGTGAGATATGGTATTTCTAGGCCCAACATATTCTAAAGAGTAATAAAGAAAATAAGGAAGGTCTCTAAAATAATTTCGCAGAGAATAATGGAAAAGACGACATGAGGAAATCTTAGTGGCGGAAGAGATGACAATTGTAACAACAGAAACAATGGTTGGCAGTTTGGCAATTTCCAAAGGAAGGAAGAGCGTTATTCGCCATATCATCGGATATTAGGAAGCACCTCTCGGATCACTAATTACACTGGATAGGAGGGCATATATTATTGGAATTATAGGAATCATCAACGTTAAGTGATACCCAGCTAAAATAGGAAGGAGGCCACACTGGAAGGCTAATAGAGAAAAATGACTAACGAGGTAATCGCCGGTACAAGGAAACCGAGGGTAAATATATTTACATTGCAAGAAAGTCATAATGAAGTAATAATATCTATAGCCCTGTGCTTCTGGAATTGTATCGCGAGGTTGAGGAAAGGAAATTAGGGGAAACGTTTTGGTAGGAATTCGAAGATGTGATGCGCTATGAAATTAGCTTTAACTCGTATGATAGGTTGTTCCAATCAATATGCATCAGATAATAATGAAAATGGTGAGGAAACATTATGTACATAAGAATAAAGAGGTGATGGAGTGCATGGATGAGTCCGACGAAAGAGTTAAGAGAGAACAAGAAAAGATTGATCAATGTATAGCATAAAGATATGGTGATCGGATTCTAAGAAACGGCAATGTACCAACGAAGGTGTTGGGGGATGTAAACTACAACATTCGGGGATGAATTGTTTAAGGGGGGAATGTTACACCCCGTAGTTTTATACATTGAAATTCGTAAGTGTCGGTCGCCCCAAGTGTGGATTTTGGAGTTACTTTCGAGAGCATGTATGGTTGCATGCATTTAATTTACGATCATAAAGATTTAGTTCAGGTAATAAGCCACGAGAGCATTGGAAAGTAGGGGAATTTCGAAAACTAGGGTTGATGGTCCGACTTGGAGGGAGGATATCTTTTTGAACATGACAAGTTTTGAGACAAAGCAAAAGCCTAGAGTGAAGTTCATGAAGTTCAGTTTCTAACGCAACAAACCGCTCCTCAATAGGACATTGGGGTAAGGAGATATGGACGTTACAAGTTGGGATGGCAGGCCAGGAAAATAGCTTGTGCGAACGCGCCTGGGAGTGGCGCGAACGCGCAGGAGGCTAAAGGACAACTCAGCGCGAACGCGCTGAGTATATCTTAGGCTCAGGTCAGGGATGAATATTATATGATCTGAGTGTATATATATATATATGTGTGTGTGTGTGTGTGTGTGATAGTTGGAGACCGTATGGTGTAAATTAGTTCATACGCTACTTGACGAGAAGCCCTCATAACCGTAAGCTAAGGTGGGGCCAACATGTTGGGGTTTTATAAAGGACATATGAAAAATTAGAAGAGTAGTACATAGGAGGTTGAGCAGGTCTTAAGAAGGACCCTTAAGCCAAATGTGAGCATAAGCCCTCCAAAAGGATGATTTAAGGATACATTTTTGGATTATCTGCCTTGGAGAGGCCAAAACTCCATGATAAGTTTGGAATTTGGAAACACACCGAAAAGGAAAGTTGTAGATAATTGAATTAGCTTTCCAACCATAGGTCGTGGGCCCTTACACGATATTGGGATCAAAAGTTATGACCCTTTTACTGAACGAATGTGCAGGCGGTGGAATAAGCAAGCAAGAACGCGCTGACCATTTTTTAGGTCGGTGCAACCCGAGCCTAAAAGCGTATAAAGGGGCTTTACCCCCTTAGACAGCAATAAAACGCCCTCTAAGATTACCCAAACCTCTGGAAACTTCCACCAACTTCCTCTCATTAATTTTCACGCAAATCAAAGTATAATTTTTGAATTCCAGTCCAGACAGCGTATGGTTGTGATTATAAAATCGTACAGCGGAATGCTTAGGCTTAAGTCTAAGAAGGAAAGTGAAGATATAGCAATAATATTGGGAGTAATACTTACGAGCTTGGACGAGTAAGTGTAGATAATTGGAGGTTGAACAGGTATGTTAAGTTACCCTTTCTTTCTTTTTGACATGAATTACATAAACTGAGCGGACGACGAACATACATGACTCCAATGAATTCTAATCCTCAGTGGCACTTAACATGATAGTTGTCTTTGATTCTGTCACGACCCAGCTAGGGGCCGCGACGGGTACCCGGGGCTAACCACCGAGCACCGCTCGCTCTGTCGCTCATTTTACTCATTTAATGCTCTTTTTATCATCTTTATACTCATAGCGGAGGAAAATCATATTTCGTATGAAAACATAAAATACTTTCGTGTACATGTGCCCTTAGGCTATCAAAATAATATAGATATGTATACAGTAGTGATCTCGTGAGACCATCTAACCCACACTGCGTATCTACGAGCCTTTACTGGAGTGCTAAACATCGGGACGGGACAAGAAACCGTCGTGCCCAAAAAAAAATACATATACATGGCGATATATACTCAAAAGAATAATCATAAGCACCTCCGGGACAATGGAGGGCTTCCACTCAGCTGACAGCTACTACGGATCTGGATCGAGCTCTCCTCCCTGTCTACCTGTGGGCATGAACACAGCATCCAAAGAAAACGGACGTCAGTACGAACACTGTACTGAGTATGAGAGGCATAAACAATGAAATAAGACAATGATAATGGGAATGATATCAATATGGAACATCTGAATATGACTGTCAAGTGTAAAGAAAATAAGTCATGCATGCTATCTTACTTATACTCATCATCATATCATATATGCAAAATGTATAAGCTACCCGTCCATATCGGATCGATGTGATAATCAATAACATTAGCCTGCGTCTAGGCCTCCCGCGTTCGGGGTATCATCTCATGCCGCCCACTAGTGGTGTCTGCCCATGCCATCAGGCCCTGGTGTATACATATAGCTGCCCGCCTTAGCGGTGACTGCCCGGCCAACTAGGCGCGGTGTTATATCATCATCATCATAATGTGCTCAACATGGTATGCTTATCTTATCATAGTACATGCATAAGGCTCAAGATCAACTATACTCTATCGGGGTGACGTAAGGTCGTGATCCCCCGATTGCATTATGGAACAATCATGGACATTCTGCATCACCTTGAAGGAATTAGCACATAAGGTGAGTGTAAGCGATGAATAACATCATTAGAATTTTTGTACTTTAACTCATTACCTAGTGTAGATAATTATAGACATAGGCTCGTGGATATGAAAGTAGTTACACTATAGGATTTATGCCATTAGAAGGAAGGGACTAGCCTCACATACCTTTCTCGTTTAAGCAATCTAGCGTTCGTTTATTCTCCTTCAATGTCACGCCTCTACCTTCAAAAGAGGATTCATACTAGCGTTAGTTAATCAACTATAAGAACGCACTACTATTTCTAGAGACAATTGGGCAACACTTCCTTAGTTTATACTACTTTTCCCATATTTCATATCAACTTCCAACACCCACAACAACAATTACAATATAGCAATCAACAATCATTATTCATATACAATGACCATGATCCACCATTTCTTTTCATTTTTCCCACAATTATGGTTGTGGGTTCGCTATCGTATTTTCTCATGTATCACACTTATCTCATGGTCTACATGTCATTTATAACGTATTCATACTCACAACACACTAACATTCATGATTCAATTCTACTACTATTCACTCATGGCACTATTCACTCATTTATGACCCATTTGCTATGCTTTTCTACAATTCGGGTATCTTAACCTTCCAATACCTTAAACAACATGAAATGGTCATGAAACTTACCTTAGATGATGGTTGAACAAGCTTTGAATGGATTTACTCCTCTAGCACCAAAACCCTACTTCACTTCTTTTGGGTTTTCTTGAGAAGGATGAACTTTAGTGTGATTCTCACACTTGATTTCGTGGGTATCATGTAATTGATCACCAATCTCCCTTGAGTTCTTGTAATTGAAGAGTAGAGAGTATTCTAGGAGTTTCTAGAGAGAGAGATATCGTGAATATGAAAGGATTTGAATGAGCTTGGGTCTCTTTTTAATGACTTAAAATATATTCCGGAAAGAACAATGACTGAGGTGTACAGTGGTCGTAAACCCACTTTACGGGTCATATTCTGGTTTAGGTTCGTCCTTCACGACCGTATTTAAGCATATCAAAACCAGAAAGGCATGCTGGAGATCATGGCAATTTACGACTCAGTTTACGGGCCGTATTTCGATTTACGGTCCTTATTCCAAGTCGTTTTTAACCATTTGAAGCATTTGACAGAAATTCGAAATTTCTGAAAGTTTGAAGGACGATAGCAGTTTACGGTCTGTAAATCACTTTACGGGCCGTATTCCACTTTACGACCAACTGGGTCAAAGTGCAAACCTGCAACTTTTCATTGTACGTTCGCGGGGAAATTTTCGAGGTGTAACACTCTTCCTCCCTTTTTGGAACATTCGTCCTCGAATGTTAAACACTCGGGATTCTACAAAAATTTTGCCAGAGTTTCCCCTGTAATTTGACACTACCAACCTATCTCAACAATCCATAATATCATCGCCTCACAAGGCTACATCACAATATCAACATATCCGTGGCCACACACGACCAAAAGTATAAAAATAAAGCGTACATACCTCATATCGTCGGCGTTTCGTCTTGGATCTCTCCCGGGGGTTGGAATAAGCGTGGGTACTTGGACTTCATACTCTCTTCCGCTTCCCAAGTCATTTCTTCCCGATTGTTGTTTCGCCACAATACTTTGACTAACACTACCTCTTTATTTGGAAGCTTTTGCACTTGCCTATCTATGATGGCAATGGGCACTTCTTCATAGGTTAGCTTTTCCGTTATTTGCACATCGGCTATCGGGACAATATTGGTGGGATCTCCAATGCACTTGCGGAGCATCGAAACGTGGAAAACTGGGTGGACTGATTCAAGCTCCGAAGGTAGATCAAATTCATAGGCTACCTGACCCACCTTGCGAATGATTTTGTAGGGTCCAATGTATCTGGGACTTAGCTTCCCTTTCTTACCAAATCTCATCACCCCTTTCATGGGTGACACTTTCAAAAATACCCAATCATTAATTTGAATTTCCAAGTCTCGTCGGCGGTTGTCCGCATAGGACTTTTGGCACCTTTGAGCTGTCAACAACCGATCTTGGATCACCTTAACTTTTTCTATTCCTTGTTGGATAAATTCAGGGCCCACTAATTGTGCTTCTCCTATTTCGAACCATCCGATTGGAGATCTGCATTTCCTTCCATATAAAGTTTCATGTGGAGCCATTTGTATACTTGAATGGTAGCTATTGTTGTATGCGAACTCAATAAGGGGTAAGTGGTCATCCCAGCTACTACCGAAATCCAACACACACGCCTGTAACATATATTCTAAAGTTTGAATGGTACGCTCGTCCTGCCCATCAGTTTGCGGATGAAATGCCGTGATAAACTTCACTTGCGTTCCCAAACCTTCTTGAAAAGATTTCCAGAACTTAGTTGTAAACTGTGCTCCTCTATCTGTGATAATAGATAATGGGATTCCATGGAGTCGCACAATTTCTTTGAGATACAACCTTGCATAGTCTTCCGCTGAGTACGTGGTCCTGACTGGAAGAAAATGGACTGCTTTCGTCAGCCTATCCATGATCACCCATATAGAGTCATACCTGCCACGGGAACGGGGTAATCCCATGATGAAATCCATGTTGATCACTTCCCATTTCCAAGTAGGGATTTCCATTGCTTGCAACAAGCCTCCCGACTTCTGGTGTTCAGTTTTTACCTGTTGGCAATTTGGACATTATGCTACGAATTCTGCTATGTCTCTCTTCATGCCATCCCACCAGTACATCATCTTGAGATCATTATACATTTTGGTTGCACCTGGGTGAATAGAATATCGACAACAATGTGTTTCTTCTAAAATTCGTCGGCGCATTTCCGCCACATTCGGCACACATACCTACCTCGGTACCTAAGAATTCCATTCATGGAAACCTCAAACGGAGACTTTTCTTTCCCATGAGATGTGTCTCTATAACGACATAACTGCGGATCTTCGCACTGCCATTCTTTCACATCCATATCCAAGGACGAAATTGTGGAATCATTTATACTAATCCCGGCATCGCCCGAATCAATTACACGCACTCCAAGATTAGCCAATCGATGAAGTTCTTGAACCATCTCTTTCCTTTCCGGAGGGACTTCACATAAACTGCCCATTGATCAGCGGCTAAGTGCGTCGGCTACTACATTCGCCTTCCTGGGGTGGTATAAAATTTTAACATCATAATCTTTTAATAATTCTAACCACCGCCTCTGTCGCAGGTTCAACTCTTTTGCTTGAAGATGTACTGAAGACTTTTGTGATCTGTATAGATATCAACGTGCACACCGTACAAATAATGTCTCCACATTTTTAAGGCATGAATGACCGCAGCTAGTTCGAGATCATGAGTTGGATAATTCTTCTCATGTTTCCGCAATTGTCTCGAAGCATATGCAATAACCTTACCATGCTTCATCAATACGCATCCCAATCCGACACCGGAAGCGTCACAATACACAACATAGCCATCTGGCCCTTCTGGAAGTGTTAGAACCGGGGCTGAGGTCAACCTATTTTTCAACTCTTGGAAACTGCGCTCACAGGCATCATCCCATTGAAACTTTGCTGACTTCTGGGTTAGCTTCGTCAATGGGGCTGAAATAGACGAACAGCCCTCTACGAACCTTCGATAATAACCTGCCAAACCCAGAACACTACGGACTTCTGTGGGCGTCGTAGGCTTTGGCCAAGTCTTCAGAGCTTCAATTTTCTAGGTGTCAACTCGAATACCATCATTTGAAATGACATGGCCCAGGAATGTCACAGAATTTAGTCAGAACTCACACTTTGAAAATTTTGCATACAATTCTCGGGCTCGAAGAATACCAAGAACAATTCTCAGATGATCTGCATGTTCCGATTCCGTGCGAGAATACACCAGAATATCATCAATAAATACTATCACAAACAGATCAAAGAGAGGCCGGAATACGTTTTTCATCAAATTCATAAACACAGCCGGAGCATTAGTCAACCCGAACGACATCACTTGAAATTCATAGTGGCCATATCTCGTTCTGAATGCTGTTTTAGGAATATCTGCTTCTCTAATTCTCACTTGATGGTAACCCGACCTCAAATTTATTTTGGAAAACCACTTGACACCTTGCAACTGGTCGAACAAGTCATCAATCCTTGGAAGAGGATATTTGTTCATTATCGTCACTTTGTTCAGTTGCCTATAATCGATGCACATTCGCAGGGAACCGTCTCTCTTTCTCACAAATAAGACCGGTTCTCCCCACGGTGATGAACTGGGTCTAATAAATCCCTTCTCTAGCAAGTCCTTTAACTGCGCCTTTAGCTCCTTTAATTCTGCCGGGGCCATTCGATAAGGAGGAATAGAAATAGGCTTGGTGTCCGGCAACACATCAATGGCGAAGTCAATCTCTCTTTCTGGTAGAAGGCCTGGAAGTTCATCCGGAAACACATCTGGGAATTCATTCACTACCGGAACTGACTGAAAAGTTGGCGGCTTTGCCTCGGTATCAAGAACCCAGACTAAGTGATAAACATAACCCTTGGCTACCATCTTCCTTGCCTCGAGGTAAGAAATAAACCTGCCCTTTGGAGATGCTGTATTACCTTTCCATTCAAGCACGGGCTCTCCCAGAAATTAGAATCGGACCACTTTTGTGCGGCAATCAACGTTTGCATAGCACAACGCCAACCAATCCATACCATGATTACATTGAAATCTACCATTTTTAGCTCAATCAAGTCAGCTTTGGTCCGACGATCACATACCATCACGATACAATTTATGTACACTTGTCTTGCTATCACGGGATCACCAACCGGAGTGAGTACCTCAAAGGGTCTAATTGACTCGGGTTTCACCCCAATACAACCAGCAACATATGGAGTAATATAAGAGAATGTAGAACCCGAATCTATCAATACATACACATCACGGGAGAATATAAACAATATACCTGTAACTACATCCGGAGAGGACTCGAGTTCCTGTCGTCCGGCTAAAGTATATACACGGGGCTGAGTGGCACCTAAAGTAGATGCTGCCCCTCTGCCTCTACCTCGACCTGCTGACATCTGGGGATTCTGCCCTACCGAGCGTACTGATGAAGAACCAACTGCTGAACCTGTAGGTTGAACTCCCACTTTGCCACTCATCGACGGGCAATCTCTCATCATATGCCCCATCTGACCACAAGTATAGCAGGCATTCAAACCCTGACGACACTGTCCGGCATGTAATCTGCCGCATTGATTGCATCGCGGCACTGGGGGTCTCCTCTGACTGTAATCTTCCCTGAACTGGGAATCTGAAGCCCTCGAACTCTAGCCCTGTCCTGAACGGAAAGAGCGATCAAATCTCCTACCTGTGAATCGAGGAGGTGCAGTTGTCACTGATTGGCCTGAGTTCCCAGAACATGTCTGCCTTGATCCCCTTCTATGTTCACTGGTAGCTCTCACGGATCTGGCCCTCTCGCCTTGTCTTCTATCGACATCACGGTCGCCTCTTTGTTGTTATTATCGCCCCTCCAAATTTTTTGCATGGGCCTGTATTCGGGAAATATCTGTCTCGTCTTGCAAGGAAGCTGTCAAACAATCTCTGAATAAATGTGGCCCTAGGCCACTTACAAATCTATGTACCCGATCCCCCATGTCGGCCAGAATAGCCGGGGCATATCTAGCCAAGGAATTAAATTGCAGGCTATACCCCCGAGCACTCATGTTTCCTTGCTTCAAATTCAGAAATCTATCTGCTCTAGCTCGGCGGACCTCGGGTGGAAAATAGTGATGAATAAAAGCATCCACAAACTCTTGCCAAACCGGAGGAGGCGCGTTCTCTCCTCTTGATAATACCCAATTGTTGTACCACAACACCGCCACATTCCGGAGTCTATACGATGTCAACTCCACGGATTCGGTCTCGGAGGCATGGACAATCTTCAATGTCCTTAACATCTCATCTACGAAACATTGCGGATCCTCATCTGGCTTTGACCCGAAGAATTTCAGAGGATTTAAACTCATAAAATCACGGGCCTTGGTACTTGCTGCCCGGTCACTTGAACCCACATTTTGTTGTTGTGCCTGTGCGGCAACCAATTGTGTCAATAGGTGAATGGCCTCGGTCATTTGTTGACCCGAAGCAGCCGGCGGAGGAATTGGAGTTGGGGCTCCTCCTTGTTCTCCCACATTAGGTGGGGTAGAAGAAGTATTAGACAAGGCCTCGTTGTGTGATTCACCCTCTTCAATATTCATTGGGGGCTATCTTTCTACCCGCCTCTTTGTCGTATTCTTGCCCTTCTGGGCGGCTATAGCTTTTCCCTTTGGCGGCATTCTGAAATCATAACACACTATTAGAGAGGATAAAATCTTATACACGGCTCTATCGCACGATCTCATAGAAGAAAAATGGTCATTTTTCCTAAATGCCTGTAGCCTCTTGTTTATTGATGTGGCGTGCTAC
Source organism: Lycium barbarum (assembly GCF_019175385.1). Lineage (NCBI taxonomy): Eukaryota > Viridiplantae > Streptophyta > Magnoliopsida > Solanales > Solanaceae > Lycium > Lycium barbarum. The sequence continues at coordinate 57,416,527 of NC_083337.1, read as the reverse complement.
ACACCATAAACAAGACTCTAATAGACATGCCTCGTAGACACATCCTAGGACTGAACCGCTCTGATACCACTTTTGTCACGACCCAGCTAGGGGCCGCGATGGGTACCCGGGGCTAACCACTGAGCACCGCTCGCTCTGTCACTCATTTTACTCATTTACTGCTCTTTTTATCATCATTATACTCATAACGGAAGAAAATCATATTTCGTATGAAAACATAAAATACTTTCGTGTACATGTGCCCTTAGGCTATCAAAATAATATAGATATGTATACAGTAGTGATCTCGTGAGACCATCTAACCCGCACTGCCTATCTACGAGCCTCTACTGGAGTGCTAAACATCGGGACGGGACAAGACCCCATCGTGCCCAAAAGAAAAATACATATACATGGTGATATATACTCAAAATAATAATCATAATCACCTCTGGGACAATGGAGGGCTTCCACTCAGCTGACAGCTACTACGGATCTGGATCGAGCTCTCCTCCCTGTCTACCTGTGAGCATGAACACAACGTCCAAAGAAAACGGACGTCAGTACGAACATTGTACTGAGTATGAGAGGCATAAACAATGAAATAAGACAATGATAATGGGAATGATATCAACATGGAACATCTGAATCTGACTGTCAAGTATAAAGAAAATAAGTCATGCATGCTATCTTACTCATACTCATCATCATATCATATATGAAAAATGTATAAGCTGCCCGTCCATATCGGATCGGTGTGATAATCAATAACATTAGTGTTACACCTCAGAAATTTCCCCGCGAACGTACAATGAAAAGTTGCAGGTTGGCACTTTGATCCAGTTGGTCATAAAGTGGAATACGGCATGTAAAGTGATTTACGGACCGTAAACTGCTATCGTCCTCCAACCTTTCAAAAATTTCAACTTTCTGTCAAATGGTTAAAAACGACTTGGAATACGGACCGTAAATTGAAATACAGCCCGTAAACTGAGTCGTAAACTGCCATGATCTCCAGCATGCCTTTCTCGTTTTGATATGCTTAAATACGGTCACAAAGGACGGACTGTAAACCAGAATACTGCCGTAAAGTGGTGTTTACGACTACTGTGCATCCCAACTACTGTTCATAAACAAAAATCAGATTTTGTGATTATTATAAGGGACCCTTTTCATTCATTTCATTTCATTTTCTCATCTACACCACTCAAGAACTCTCTAGAAAATTCTCCAAACACTTCAACCATAAGAATAACAAGGAAATCAATGATCAACAACATTAAATCCATGAAACAAAGTGTGTGAAACTCAAGTGGAGTTCATCCAAACCAAGAAGTTCCAAAAAAGAGTGAAGTAGGGTTTTGGTGCTAGAGGAGTAAATCCATTCAAAGATTGTTCAACCATCATCTAAGGTAAGTTTCATGACCACTTCATGTTTTTTAAGGTAGTGGAAGGTTAAGACACCCTAATTGTAGAAAAGCATAGCAAATGGGTCATAAATGAGTGAATAGTGCCATGAGTGAATGGTAGTTGTATTGAATCATGAATATTAGTGTGTTGTGAGTATGAATACGTTATAAATGACATGTAAACCATGACATAAGTGTGATACATGAGAAAACACGATAGTGAACCCAAAATCATAAATGTGGGAAAAATGAAGAGAAATTGTGGATCGCGGTCATTGTATATGAATGATGATTGTTGATTGATATATTGTAATTGTTGTTGTGGGTGCTGGAAGTTGACATGAAATATGGGAAAAGTAGTGTAAACAAAGGAAGCGCTGCCCAATTGTCTCTAGAAATAGTAGTGCGTTCTTATAGTCGATTAACTAACGATGGTGCGAATTCTCTCTTGAAGGTAGAAACGAGATATCGAAGGAGGACAATCAAGCGATAGTTTAGTTAAACGTCAAAGGTATGTGAGGCTAGTCCCTTCTTTCTAATGGCATGAATCCTATAGCGTAACTTGTTTCTTATCCATGAGCCTATGTCTATAATTAGCAACACAAGGTAATGAGTTAAAGCATAGAAAGTCTAATGATGTTATTTATCGCTTACACTCACCTTATATGCTAATTCCTTCAAGGTGTGGCAGAATGTCCATGATAAGCTTACGACCTTACGTCACCCCGATAGAGTATGTATTATGATAAGCTAAGCATATTCTGATGAGCATATGATGATATTACTATTACACCGCGCCTATTTGGCCGGGCAGTCACCGATACACCATGGCCAGATGGCATGGGCAGACACCACTAGTGGGCGGCATGAGATGTTACACCGGATGCGGGAGGCCTGGACGCGGGCTCATGTTATGATTATCACGCCGATCCGATATGGACTGGCAGTTTATACATGATGCATATATGATATGATATGATGATGAGCATGAGTAAGACAGCATGATTTGTTTTCTTATACTTGGCAGTTAGATTCCGATGTTTCATATGAGTATCTTCCTTATATCATTGTCTTACTTCATTGTTTATGCCTCTCATACTCTGTGTTCATGTCCACAGGTAGATCGGGAGGAGAGCTCGACCCTGATCCGTAGTAGCTGTCAGATGATTGGAAGCCCTGCATTGTCCCGGAGGTGCTTATGGCTATTCTTTTGTATTTATATATAGCCTTGTATATGTATTTTGGGCACGACGGGGTCTTGTCGCGTCCCTATGTTCAGTTCCCCAATAGAAGCTCGTAGACACGCAGTGCGGGTTAGATGGTCTCACGAGATCGCTGCTGTATATCTATACCTATATATATTATTTTGCTAGCCCAAGGGCACATGTACATGTATTTTATGTTTCCATACGAGATATGATTTTTCCTACGCTATGAGTATAAAGATGATAAAAAGGGTATAAAATGAGTAAAATGAGTGACAGAACGAGCGGTGCTCGGTGGTTAGCCCCGGGTACCCGTCGTGGCCCCTAGTTGGGTCGTGACAAAAGTGGTATCAGAGCGGTTCAGTCCTAGGAATTGTCTATGAGCCGTGTCTAGTAGAGTCTTGTTTATGGTGTGTTACGCGCCACATCAATAAACAAGAGGCTACAGGGCATTTAGGAAAAATGACCATCCTTCTTCTCATGAGATCGTGCGATAGAGCCGTGTATAAGATTTTATCCTCCCTAATTGTGTGTTGTGATTTCATAATGCCGCCAAAAGGGAAGGCTACGATACATTAACAGGAGGCTACGAGACATTAATAGGGTGTCATTGTTTCTTTCACATCTAAGATCGTGCGATAGAGCCCAGTCGTAGGAAATGAACCTTGTACTAACCTTTGATTTCAGCTAAAGAACGACATCGACAGAAGAAAGTGACCGATGACATTAGCAGTTACAGAGTACAGCGGTAAGTAATGGTGCGGAAGAGGCATCTTGGATAAGGTGAGAATACTGAAATATTATTGAAATGTAAAGTGGGGGATGAAAGTGAAGGTGAATATTAGGGATCGAAAAGGCTAAATTAGTAGTTGTTAAGGAGAAAGATGTGTTACGAGAATGTCTCGGAATCTGTAAGACTTCGACTTGCTCCATATCATGTAACGAAGGTCACGCAAAGAGGTGCATGCGATTATATCGGCATTAATGCACTGGATTTCACCGAAGTTTCAAGGTTAAGCGTGCTAGGGCGAGAGAAATTTTAGGATGGGTGACCCCCCTGGGAAGTGTACTAAAAATTCCATAAATATAGATACAAAGACAAATAGGAAGAACATGTGGGAGTACAAAGGACAAGGATAATGAGTTGCCGCAGTTGATTGGAAAACCCATGACATGGAATGAGAATTCATGTGAAGACCGAGGAGTTTGATTATAAAGAAAACAGGGTGAAAGATAAGGAATGGACATGAAAGAAAGGACAACTATAAAAGAGATCTCCCTGAAGTGTTATAAGACCCCATAAGATTAGTTGAACATTTGAGGACGAATGTTCTAAAGGGGGGGAGGATGTTATGCCCCGTACTTTGTACATGGAGCTAGTCTAGAATAATTGCGATAAGTTAGGGACAAGACTATTTCGGAACACGAGGTAGAGGCTCTTAACCCCGAATTTATTTTAATGCACGAGTTGCCTATTGTTGGTATGGAAATATTGAGGAAGGTTAGGGATGAAGTTTATGTTATATGAGCATAAGTACATATATATATGGCATTTGGAGAGTGTAGGAAGTAAATCGGTTAACATGATCACTCGATGATAGCCCTCGTAACCATATGTCAAGGTGGGGCCCACACGTCGGGACTTTATAAAAGACATATGAAGAGATATATGGGTAATACATGTGAAGTTGAGCAAGTCCTAAGAAGGACCCATAAGCCAAAAATGAGTGTAAGCCCTCCAAAAGGACGATTTAAGAAAACGTTTTCGGATGACCTGACTTGGAGGGGCAAACACGGCATTATAAGTTTGGAATTTGGGAAAACTCCCAGAAATAAAAGTTGTCGATAATTGAATTACCTTTCCAAAGGTAGGTCGTGGGCCTACAGGTGAAATCGGGATAAGGAGGTATGAACGTTTTAAGGAAGGAGGGTCGAGTTGAACAGTAAATCTGGCCAAACCCGAATCCAATTCGGGTCAGGCCCATTACCCATGCTTTTTAATTAAAATTTTCGGTCTCTCTCCCTCAATTTTAGACCAAGAGCACCTAGAAAACTCTAGAGAAAAAGAGAGAGGAGAGCCTAGAGATAAAACCAATTTTTGACCAAAATCGGAGCCCCGAATCCCGAAGCCCATGAAGAGAAAAGTGTTCTACGTCGCGTTGCCTTCGATTTGAGCTAAAAATCAACTAAAGAGAGGAGGGTGGACGTGGTGGCTGTGAACTTAAGGTATGAATAAGGTTCCTTTTCATTGTTAACAAGTTTATTTAGAGTTTTAACGAATTAGAACGAAGAAAATAGCGTGATAAATTCGTTTGTTGGTATGGTTGAATTGTGGAATGGGGTTTGAAGAAAATTTTGGATGAAAACAAATGTATTTAACTTGTAGAACGCGGAGGATGTTGTTAGTGTTAATTTCGACTTGTTTACGGAAATTAAATTATTAAATAGTTATATCGCGAATTGGTTGGTTGGAAAAATTTGGAAAATAATGTGCGGGCTATTTTACGGCATATGTTGGTGTTGGAAATGATGATAATATATTTGGTATTGTTGTTGATGTGTTGGTTGCTGAATTGTAATTCTGGGCTAGGCATATAAACAGGGGAGATGCTGCCAAAATTTTGGCAGATTATAAATGAATATATTTGAAGGACTAAGACAAGCGTATAATGATGAGTCTAATGATAGTGTAAATAATCTTGAATGTAGCTAGCAAGTTTGGACGAACAAGCTTAGCTAATAGGACGTTGAACAGGTATGTAAAGCTTACCCGTCCTTTCTTTTGGCATGTCCTAGAACCAAATAAGGTATGATATGCATTTTGGGGAAATCCTATTCTTGAATTCGATAAGATACTTCATATGGCTTGGATATGTATCTATGTTCTCCGAAGTTCTACTTGATGTGTTTCCGAGCTTGTTAACAATTCTTATTCACTTCTTGATGTGAGTATACTTAGTGTAGCCGAGCTTATTGTACGATTGAATAACAAGCGAAGCATAAAAAGTTCTTGTTTTCTTTTAAAAGAGTTATGTAAGTAGTAATGCACCTGACTTTCGTATGTTAACTCTGAATGCTTTAAAACGTTCATAATGGTTTCTGTAATGAATAACGTTTCTAACTTTCATGTGCTAGCTTGGATTGTTTTGGAAATGCTCGTTGAAATTTCTATAATGAATAACGTTCATAAGTGTCACAAGCGAACTCGAATTGTTTTAGAAACGTTCATGGGGGGTGCTATAATAGATGATGTCCATAACGATATTTGAAAGCTACTTGGTATGATTGTTACTTTAATGTTCCAAAAATAGCCTCTGAACGTTCGTAAAGGTTTCTGTACTAAAACGTCCATAACTTTCTTATACTAAATCCGATTGACCCAAAACTTGTTTCTGAGCCTTCAGGTGTCGGTAAGTATACGAGTCTATCGAGTCTTAACATTGATTTGCGTGCATATGGCTTCTTACTATTCTGCTCATGCATATGGTCGTTAACTTTCTTATACTAACTCGGATTCACTTGAAACGTGTTTGTGGTTTACTAACGATTTCAAGAAAACTAGTTTTGTACTAAAGGAAGTATAAAGTCGATTTTTCCAAAACCGCTCCGGAGGGAGTGCGAGATTTTATTATTTAGAATTTCAAAACCACTCCGGAGGGGGTGCGGGATTTTACTATTTTGTTTCATTTACGATTTGTGCTTACACTCCATAGCCTCACTTCTTTGTATTGATATTCGTGGATTAAGTTGTGTTGATATCATTAGTATTATGTCGCAAGTGGCATGCCCGAAGGGGCCAGGGCTAGTGCGATTATGTCATGAGCGGCATGCCCGAAGGGGCTAGGACTACTATTATTATGTCGCGAGCAGCATGCCCGAAGGGGCTAGGGCTAGTGCGATTATGTTGCGAGCGGCATGCCCGAAGGGGCCGTCATTATTATTACGCCGGGCGCGGCATGCCCGAAGAGGCCATCATTGTTATTATTATGTTGGACCGGCATGCCCGAAGGGGCCAGGACTAGTGCGCTTATGCCGGCGGCATTCCCGAAGGGGCCATCATCATTGTTATGCTGGAAGCGGCATGCCCGAAGGGGCCAGGACTAGTGCGATTATGTCGACCAGCATGCCCGAAGGGGCCATCCTTATTGTTAAGCCGGAAGTGGCCATCCGAAGGGACTATGGTGATGCTATATTCAGATTGTGTATTCTGGAATTTGTTTATGCTGTTTTTATGTTGTGTATGCTGGAGTTGGTGTAAGGCACTACATGGCACGGTTCAAATACTATTCCAGGTTGCTCTCGGGTTGTCTCTAAACTGGTTTACTGTTACGCTTTCTTCGTTATGATTCAGTGGTGCTTTACATATTCAGTACATATTCCGTACTGACCCCCTTTCTTCGGGGGCTGCGTTTCATGCCACGCAGGTACACCCAGATGAGTAGAAGACCTTGCTAAAGGTGTTCCAGCGGGATTAGCGAGCTCCATCTCAATTCGGAGTGTTGCCGAGTCAAGTATTTATGTCATGGTATTTTGTATATGTTAAAGACTTTGCAGACAGTGTCCTGTGGATAGGGCGTCGAGGAGTGCGAATCATTTATAGATATTATGATTTCAGTTGGTAAAAGTACGTAATTGATTGAAAGTTTTTCATAATCTGTATAAAGATAATGATCTTTACTTGGAAAGGTTCCATGTTTTAAAAAGTCTTTTTGGGATGACAGGTTTTGGTAAACCGAATGTTTAAGGGTTCGCTCGACTCTAAAGAGAGTCGGGTGCCCATCACGCCCTATTAAGGTTAGGGTGTGACACAAATGACCGAGGCCATCCAACTATTGACACAACTAGTTGCCGCACAGGCACAACGGCAGAACGTGGGTTCAAGCGATCGGGCAGCGAGGACAATGACCCGTGATTTTATGAGTTTAAATCCTCCAGAATTCTTCGGGTCAAAGCCGGATGAAGACCTGCAAGGTTTCATAGATGAGGTGTTGAGGACATTGAAGATTGTCCATTCCCCCGAAACTGAATCCGTGGACTTGGCATCTTATAGACTCTGGGATGTGGCTGTTTTATGGTATAACAACTGGGTAATGTCACGAGGAGAGAACGCGCCTCCTCCGGTCTGGCAAGAGTTCGTAGATGCTTTTATTCGTCACTATTTGCCACCTGAGGTCTGCTGAGCTAGAGTGCACATGTTTCTAAATCTGAGGCAAGGAAATATGGGTGCCCGAGAGTATAGCATTCAATTTAATTCCTTGGCTAGATATGCTCCGGCTATCGTGGCCGACATTGGAGATCGGGTACATAGATTTGTGAGTGGCCTAGGGCCACATTTATTCAGAGATTGCTTGACGGCATCCTTGCAAGACGAGATGGATATTTCCCGAATACAGGCCCATGCTCAGAAGGGGCGGCAACAACAACAAAGAGGTGATCGCGACACTGATAGAAAACAATGAAAAAGGGCTAGGTCTATGGGCACAGGCAGTGATTATAGAGAGGGATCAAGGAAGACATATTCTGGGTACTCAGGCAAGTCAGTGACGAGTGCACCTCCTCGATTCGCAGGTAGGAGATTTGATCGCTCCTTCCGTTCAGGTCAGGGGCAGAGTTCGAGGGCTTCAGGTTTCCAGTTCAGGCAAGATTATAGTCAGGGGAGACCCCCAGTGCCGCGATGCAACCAATGCGGCAGATTACATTCCGGGCAGTGTCGTCAGGGTTCGGATGCCTGTTATACTTGTGGTCAGGTGGGGCATATGATGAGGGATTGCCCGTCGATGAGTGGCAGAGTTGGAGTTCAGCCTACAGGTTCCGCAGCTGGCTCTTCATCAGCACGCCCGGTAGGGCAGACCCCCCAGATGACAGCAGGCAGAGGTAGCGGCCGAGGGGAAGCATCTACTTCAGGTGCCACTCAGCCCCGCGTATATGCTTTAGCGGGATGACAGGATCTCGAGTCCTCTCCGGATGTAGTTACAGGTATATTGTCTATATTCTCTCGTGATGTGTATGCATTGATAGATCCGGGTTCTACATTCTCTTATATTACCCCATATGTTACAGGTTGTATTGGGGTGAAACCCGAGTCAATTAAACCCTTTGAGGTACTCACTCCGGTTGGTGATCCCGTGATAGTAAAACAAGTGTACAAAAATTGTGTCATCGTGATATGTGATCGTCAGACCAAAACTGATTTGATTGAGCTGAAAATAGTAGATTTCGATATAATCATGGGTATGGATTGGTTGGCATCATGCTATGCTAATGTCGATTGCCGAACAAAAGTGGTTCGATTCCAATTTCTGGGAGAGCCTGTGCTTGAATGGAAAGGTAATGCAGCATCGCCAAAGGGTAGGTTTATTTCCTATCTCAAGACAAGGAAGATGATAGCCAAGATTTATATTTATCACTTAGTTCGGGTTAATGACACAGAGGCAAAGCCGCCAACTTTCCAGTCAGTTCCGGTAGTGAATGAATTCCCAGATGTGTTTCCGGACGAACTTCCAGGTCTTCCACCAGAAAGAGAGATTGACTTCACCATAGATGTGTTGCCGGACACCAAGCCCATTTCTATTCCTCCTTATCGAATGGCCCCGGCGGAATTGAAAGAGTTAAAAGCACAGTTGAAAGATCTGCTTGACAAGGGGTTTATCAGACCCAGCTCATCGCCGTGGGGAGCACCAGTCTTGTTCGTGAGAAAGAAGGACGGATCCTTACGAATGTGTATCGACTACAGGCAATTGAACAAAGTGACGATAAAGAAAAAATATCCTCTTCCAAGGATTGACGACTTATTCGACCAATTGCAAGGTGCCAAGTGGTTTTCTAAAATAGACTTGGGGTCGGGTTATCATCAAGTGAGGGTTAGAGAAGCGGATATTCCCAAAACAGCCTTAAGAATGAGATATGGCCACTATGAATTCCGAGTGATGTCGTTTGGGCTAACTAATGCTCCGGCTGTGTTCATGAATCTGATGAATAATGTATTCAGGCCGCTCTTGGATTTATTTGTCATAGTATTTATTGATGACATTCTAGTATATTCTCGCACAGAATCAGAACATGCAGATCATTTGAGAATTGTACTTGGCATTCTTCGAGCCCGAGAATTGTATGCAAAATTTTCAAAGTGCGCGTTTTGGCTAAATTCTGTAACATTTCTGGGCCATGTTATTTCCAATAACGGCATTCGATTCGACACTCAGAAAATTGAAGAGGTGAAGACTTGGCCAAGGCCTACAACGCCCACAGAAGTTCATAGTTTTCTGGGTTTGGCAGGATACTATAGAAGATTCGTAAAGGGCTTCTCGTCTATTTTGGCCCCATTGACGAAGCTAACCCAGAAGTAAGCAAAATTTTAGTGGGATGATGCCTGCGAGCACAGTTTCCAAGAATTGAAAGACAGGTTGACCTCAGCTCTGATCTTAACACTTCCATAAGGGTCAGATGGCTACGTGGTATATTGTGATGCTTCCGGTGTTGGACTAGGATGCGTAGTGATGCAGCACCGGAAAGTTATTGCATATGCTTCGAGGAAATTGCGGAAACATGAAAGGAATTATCCAACTCATGATCTCGAACTAGCTGCGGTTATTCATGCCCTAATAATATGGAGGCATTATTTATACGGGGTGCACGTTGATATCTATACAGATCATAAGAGCCTTCAGTACATTTTTAAACAGAAGGAGCTGAATTTACGGCAGAGGCGGTGGTTAGAATTATTAAAAGATTATGATGTTAACATTTTATACCACCCCGGGAAGGCTAATGTAGTAGCCGACGCACTTAGCCGCCGATCAATGGTCAGCTTATGTGAAATCCCTCCGGAAAGGAAAGAGATGGTTCAAGAACTTCACCGATTAGCAAATTTGGGAGTGCGTATAATTGATTTGGGCGATGCCGGGATTAGTATAAACGATTCCACAATTTTGTCCTTGGACATGGATGTGAAAGAACGGCAATATGGAGATCCTCAATTGGGTCATTACAGAGACACGTCTCATGGAAAGGAAAAGTCTCCGTTTGAATTCTCTATGGATGGAATTCTTAGACACCGAGGCAGGTTATGTGTGCCGAATGTAGTAGAATTGCGCCGATAAATTCTAGAAGAAGCACATTGTTCTCGGTATTCTATACACCCAGGTGCAACCAAAATGTATCGTGATCTCAAGACGATGTATTGGTGGGATGGCATGAAGAGAGACATAGTCGAGTTTGTGGCACAGTGTCCAAATTGCCAACAAGTAGAAGCTGAACATCAGAAGCCAGGGGGCTTGTTACAAGCAATAGAAATCCCTACTTGGAAATGGGAAGTGATAAACATGGATTTTATAGTGGGATTACCTCGTTCCCGTGGCAAGTATGATTCCATATGGGTGATCGTGGACAAATTGACGAAGGCAACCCATTTTCTCCCTGTTAGGACTACATACTCAGTGGAAGATTATGCAAGGCTGTATCTCAAGGTGGTTGTGCGACTTCATGGTGTTCCATTATCCATCATCACAGACAGAGGAGCACAATTTATAGCCAAGTTTTGGAAATCCTTCCAAAAAGGTCTAGGCACTCAAGTGAAGCTTAGCACGGCGTTTCATCCGCAGACGGATGGGCAAGCCGATCGTACCATTCAAACCTTGGAAGATATGTTACGAGCATGTATGCTGGATTTTGGTGGAAGTTGGGACGATCATTTGCCGCTAATTGAATTTGCATATAACAATAGCTATCATTCCAGTATTCAAATGGCCCCATATGAAGCTTTATACGGAAGGAAATGTAGATCTCCAATTGGATGGTTCGAAATAGGAGAAGTATAGCTAGTAGGCCCCGAATTGATCCAACAAGCAATAGAAAAAGTCAAGGTGATCCAAGATCGGTTGTTGACAGCCCAAAGTCGACAAAAGTCCTATGCGGACAACCGCCGACAAGACTTGGAATTTCAAGCCGGTGATTGGGTGTTCTTGAAAGTGTCGCCAATGAAAGGGGTGATGAGATTTGGTAAGAAAGGGAAGCTAAGTCCCAGATACATTGGACCCTACAAAATCATCCGCAAGGTGGGTCAGGTAGCCTATGAATTGGATTTGTCTTCGGAGCTTGAATCAGTCCATCCAGTCTTCCACGTTTCGATGCTCCGCAAGTGTATTGGAGACCCCACTGTGATTGTCCCGATAGATGATGTGCAAGTGATAGAACGACTTACCTATGAAGAGGTGCCTATTGCTATTTTATATAGGCAGGTGTGGAGACTCCGAAATAAAGAGGTAGTTTCAGTCAAAGTCTTATGGCGAAAAGATAACCGGGAAGAAAAGACTTAGGAAGAAGAAGAGAACATGAAGTCCAAGTACCCACACTTATTCCAACCCCCGTGAGAGATCCAAGATGAAACGCCGAAGATATGAGGTATGTACGCTTTATTTTTATGCTTTTGGTCGTGTGTGGCCACAGATATGTTGATATTGTGAGGTAGCCCTGTGAGGCGATGATATTATGGGTCGTTGTGACAGGTTGGTAGTGTCAAATTACAGGGGAAACTGTGGCGAAATTTTCATAGAATCCCGAGTGTTTAACATTCGAGGACGAATGTTCCAAAAAGGGGGGAAGAGTGTTACACCTCGGAAATTTCCCCGCGAACGTACAATGAAAAGTTGCAGGTTGGCACTTTGATCCAGTTGGTCGTAAAGTGGAATGCGGCCCGTAAAGTGATTTAAGGACCGTAAACTGCTATCGTCCTCCAACCTTTCATAAATTTCAACTTTCTGTCTAATGCTTCAAATGATTAAAAACGACTTGGAATACGGACCGTAAATTGAAATTCGGCCCGTAAACTGAGTCGTAAACTGCCATGTTCTCCAGCATGCCTTTCTGGTTTTGATATGATTAAATAAGGTCGCAAAGGATGGACCGTAAACCAGAATACGACCCGTAAAGTGGGGTTTACGACCACTGTGCATCCCGACTACTGTTCATAAAAAAAATCAGATTTTGTGATTATTATAAGAGACCCTTTTCATTCATTTCATTTCATTTTCTCATCTACACCACTCAAGAACTCTCTAGAAAATTCGCCAAACACTTCAACCATAAGAATAACAAGGAAATCAATGATCAACAACATTAAATCCATGAAACAAAGTGTGTGAAACTCAAGTGGAGTTCATCCAAACCAAGAAGTTCCAAACAAGAGTGAAGTAGGATTTTGGTGCTAGAGGAGTAAATCAATTCAAAGCTTGTTCAACCATCATCTAAGGTACGTTTCATGACCATTTCATGTTGTTTAAGGTATTGGAAGTTTAAGACACCCGAATTGTAGAAAAGCATAGCAAATGGGTCATAAAGGAGTGAATAGTGCCATGAGTGAATGGTAGTTGTATTGAATCATGAATGTTAGTGTGTTGTGAGTATGAATACGTTATAAATGATATGTAAACCATGAGATAAGTGTGATACATGAGAAAATATGATAGTGAACCCAAAACCATAAATGTGGGAAAAATGAAGAGAAATGGTGGATCGCGGTCATTGTATATGAATGATGATTGTTGATTGCTATATTGTAATTGTTGTTGTGGGTGTTGGAAGTTGACATGAAATATGGGAAAAGTAGTGTAAACAAAGGAAGCGCTGCCCAATTGTCTCTAGAAATAGTAGTGCGTTCTTATAGTCGATTAACTAACGATGGTGCGAATTCTCTCTTGAAGGTAGAAACGAGATATCGAAGGAGGACAATCAAGCGATATTTTAGTTAAACATCAAAGGTATGTGAGGCTAGTCCCTTCTTTCTAATGGCATGAATCCTATAGCGTAACTTGTTTCTTATCCATGAGCCTATGTCCATAATTAGCTACACAAGGTAATGAGTTAAAGTATAGAAAGTCTAATGATGTTATTTATCGCTTATACTCACCTTATATGCTAATTCCTTCAAGGTGAGGCAGAATGTCCATGATTGTTCCATAATGCAATCGGGGGATCACGACCTTACGTCACCCCGATAGAGTATGTATTATGACAATCTAAGCATATTCTGATGAGCATACGATGATATTACTATTACACCGCGCCTATTTGGCCGGGCAGTCACTGCCAAGGCGGGCATCTACGCGATACACCATGGCCAGATGGCATGAGCAGACACCACTAGTGGGCGACATGAGATGTTACCCCGGACGTGGGAGGCCTAGACTTAGGCTCATGTTATGATTATCACACCGTTCCGATACGGACGGGCAGTTTATACATGATGCATATATGATATGATATGATGATGAGCATGAGTAAGACAGCATGATTTTTTTTCATATACTTGGCAGTTAGATTCCGATGTTCCATATGAGTATCTTCCTTATATCATTGTCTTACTTCATTGTTTATGCCTCTCATACTCAGTACAATATTCGTACTGACGTCCGTTTTCTTTGGACGCTGTGTTCATGCCCACAGGTAGACAGAGAGGAGAGCTCGATCCAGATCCGTAGTAGTTGTCAGCTGATTAGAAGCCCTCCATTGTCCCGGAGGTGCTTATGGCTATTATTTTGTATATATATATAGCCTTGTAGATGTATGTTTGGCACCACGGGGTCTTGTCCCGTCCCTATGTTCAGTTCCCCAGTAGAGGCTCGTAGACACGCAGTGCGGGTTAGATGGTCTCACGTGATCGCTGCTGTATATCTATACCTATATATATTATTTTGCTAGCCCAAAGGCACATGTACATGAAAGTATTTTATGTTTCCATACGAGATATGATTTTTCCTACGCTATGAGTATAAAGATGATAAAAAGGGTATAAAATGAGTAAAATGAGCGACAGAATGAGCGGTGCTCGGTGGTTAGCCCCGGGTACCTGTCGCGGCCCCTAGCTGGGTCGTGACAATAAGCCTGCGTCCAGGCCTCTTGCGTCCGGGGTATCATCTCATGCCACCCACTAGTGGTGTCTGCCATGCCATCTGGCCATGGTGTATATATATAGCTGCCCGCCTTAGCAGTCACTGCCCGGCCAACTAGGCGCGGTGTTATATCATTATCATCATAATGTGCTCATCATGGTATGCTTATCTTATCATAGTACATGCATAAGGCTCAAGATCAACTATACTCTATCGGGGTGACGTAAGGTCGTGATCCCCCGATTGCATTATGGAACAATCATTGACATTCTGCCTCACCTTGAAGGAATTAGCATATAAGGTGAGTGTAAGCGATGAATAACATCATTAGACTTTTTGTACTTTAACTCATTACCTTGTGTAGCTAATTATAGACATAGGCTCATGGATACGAAAGTAGTTACACTATAGGATTCATGCCATTAGAAAGAAGGGACTAGCCTCACATACCTTTCTCGTTTAAGCAATCTAGCATTCGTTTATTCTCCTTCAATGTCACGCCTCTACCTTCAAAAGAGGATTCGTACTAACATTAATTAATCAACTATAAGAACGCACTACTATTTCTAAAGACAATTGGGCAGCACTTCCTTTGTTTATACTACTTTTCCCATATTTCATATCAACTTCCGACACCCACAACAACAATTACAATACAGCAATCAACAATCATCATTCATATACAATGACCATGATCCACTATTTCTCTTCATTTTCCCAACAATTATGGTTGTGGGTTCGCTATCGTATTTTCTCATATATCACACTTATCTCATGGTCTATATGTCATTTATAACGTATTCATACTCACAACACACTAACATTCATGATTCAATTCAACTACCATTCACTCATGGCACTATTCACTCATTTATGACCCATTTGCTATGCTTTTCTACAATTCGGGTATCTTAACCTTCCAATACCTTAAACAACATGAAATGGTCATGAAACTTACCTTAGATGATGGTTGAACAAGCTTTTAATGGATTTACTCCTCTAGCACCAAAACCCTACTTCACTCATTTTGAGTTTTCTTGAGAAGGATGAACTTTACTCTTCTAGGCCAGGATGGCATATGATGACTCTATTCACCGCGTCCCTCACTAGAGGGCCGGGGCCCGTTACATGCATATATGATACATGATGATGACATGCATGATTTTCATTTCAAAAGATAAGTGTATTGATGTTTTTTTTTTTTTTTACAGTCATACTTGTTTCTGGTAAGACCTTCATTTTAGTTATGATCCTCTTTACTGTATTTCATGCCTTACATGCTCAGTACATATTCCGTACTGACCCCCTTTTCTTCGGGGGCTGCATTTCATGCCACGCAGGTGCACACCGATGAGCAGAGGACATTTCTAGGAGATGTACCAGCTGGATTGGTGAGCTCCATTTCCTTCTTTAGTGTTGCCGAGTTAGAGTATTCATGTTATGGTATCTTGATTGATGTTAGAGACTTTGCAGACAGAGTCACGTATATAGAATGTCAGTCCTGTAAGCGGCTCCACCAGCCGACGTACCATTATGCATTATGTTACAAATTCCATATGATTACAGATTTTACTTGATTTGAGAACGACGGAAAGAATAGTTTTGGCAAGTTTTTATCATGCATTTCATTTCGTAACGTAAGGGTCCAGTGAGGTTATGAATATAACAAGAGTTATAGGGGTTCGCTCGGCTTTGAGTATGGGGTCGGGTGCCCATCATGCCCTATCAAGATTAGGGTGTGACAGTTACGAGTTGCCACCTTTTTCTAAATAATCCCTTAGTATCACAAGCCCTTCCGAATCATCCTGGCATTTCACCAACAACATATGAAATACATGATCCTAGACAGCCCACAAATTTAAGTTTTCCTTCCACAAATTCCATCTCCAACTAGTTGATTGAGAACTAATAAAATTTTACTAGGAAGCATTCTCCAACCACCAGCAGAAGAAAACTAGAATCCGACAAGCACCACAGGACTTCTAGTGCTTGATTCACATGGTTTACCTCCAGGTTTATTCTTGAGTCGTGAACGAATTATCTAGTTCACAAACTACTTGTTGTATGCTTTGTACATTTCAATAGAAGTGAAACTTAAATACCAGACGTTTTTTCCCTTCAACATAAGCTTCTTCTAAGGAAAAAATGCGGCTGGACAGTATTCTGGTCCGTCCAAATGAATTCCAAACTTTGCTGCTCATATATGCTTTTTCGAAATAAGATAACCCAAGTAAGAATGGTGCCCCTTACGAATGACATGGAGGGTATCTCTTAAAGCTTTAATACAACATGATAAATTTACCCTGTCGGTATTAACTTTCAAGACATATTATGAACTTATATCCCATTCTCCTCTTTTTCCTATTCCTGGGAAAATTTGGGCAGAGTTTCCTCTGTACTTCTTACTATCCCAGAACCTGCATGCAGGAAATACCAACAATGCCTCACAGAGCCAACATATATACACATATACCATATCGTATCATAGCCACACAGGGCTCCCAACTTCGAGTAAAAGGTATAAAGGTGTCGGAACATACCTCATATATCGCACCTCGAGACGTACCTGATCCTTTGACGATCTGTTCTGCTATACTTTCCTATCCACCTCCGCTTTCGTCCTCCAACTTAATGTTTCAATCATGTTTCAATATTCTTACCTTATCCAACATGCCTCTTTCGCACCGTAACTTACCTGTGTACCTTGTAACTGCCAATATCATTGGTCGCTTTCTTCTATCGATGTCGTTCTTCAGCTGAAATCAAAAGTTAGTATAAGGAATTTCATTTCCTATGGCTGGGCTCTATCGTACGATCTTAGATATGAAAGAAAGGTAAATCCTAAATGTCCTGTAACTTCCTGCTTATAGATGTGGTGCACAACAGACCGATAAACAAGACTCTACTAGACACGGTCTGTAGACACTCCGAGGACGAACTGCTCTGATACCACATTTGTCACGACCCAACCCTGTAGGCCGTGACTTGTGCCCGAACTGGACACCCATACATGAACCTGTTAAAAATAATCAAACTGAAACTACGACAATACGGAAACTTATAAAGGAACTCCAAAGTTCGTAACATCGTCATATATATATATTTCCAGATCAACTGTCTCCTGAGGAGTCACAACTAATCATATCATGAAATAATACGCAAGCCGACAAGGCTGCCATCACATATCAATATCATATGCAAGCCGACAAGGCTGCCACTATAGACGAACATCATACCACAGCACATCCTATAGACACAGCTGAACACAACTCATACACAACCCACACATATGTCTATAGACCTCTAAGAGTACGAATAGCGAAATATGACGGGACAGGGCCCCGCCGTACCCCTGGATAAACATATATACATATATCATAAGATTTATGCCAAAAGTCTAGGCTCCGGAACAACGGAGCTCTCCCAAAATAGCTGAGTAGGAGTCCTATGTTGAGGGGTCACCAACCGGCTATCTATACCTGTGGGCATGAAACGCAGCCCCCCGGAGAAAGGGGGTCAGTACGGAACATGTACTGAGTATATAAAGCATGAAATACAGTAAAAAGGATCATAATTGAAGTAGAGATTCCAGGGGACAAGTATGATACCCAAGAAATCACTGTACCTGTGCCTTACGAAATACCATCATGCTTATCATTATCATATACCATACCTGGCCCATTATGGGACTCGGTGATTAAGATCATATCATCATATCATCATATACCGTACCCGACCCATTATGGGACTCGGTGAATAAGATCATATTATCATATCATCATGTCATCATATCATCATATACCGTACCCGGCCCATTATGGGTCTCGGTGAATAAAGTCGTGTACACGTATACCGTACCCGGCCCATCATGGGACTCGGTGCCATAATCATATCATCATATGCATATACTGTACCCGGCCCTCTAGTAAGGGACTCGGTGAATAATGCAGCGACACTGTGTACGATAACATACCCGGCCCGGGACTCGGTGAATGACACAATAACAGTAAGCACGAGTAGAATATCATGAGCAACTATATGCAACTACATCATCATCTGAGACTCAACAGAATAAGAAGAAGTGGTTAACACCTGAGGATCAGTAGCGACAATCATATCAAGTATCCCTCGAATGTCATTATAGTTCATATAAAAAGAGCCTTAGGAATCATACGTCATGTGCCAAGATAATGCAAAAGAGCTATTGGATGTCAAGGGCGTTAATCATTACAGAGTCTTTAAGAATAGGAACTCTTACACGCCAACTACTATCCCATGTGTAGAGGACTCGAGGGGAAACTCAATCACTTCAGAGTTCTAGCATCAAGAAGTGAATAAGAATCATAAATCCCACTCAAGCCTTATGAATAGAATTACCCAAAAGTTCATATCATTCATCACTTAAATCTAAGACATGCCAAAAGAAAGAAGGGACAGCTTTACATACCTGTTGACGACTAATCGCAAAACCGTTCGCTTTGTCGCTCTTTTAGCCTATTTAACATAAAAGTAATGTTATCGTCTGTAGCTATACTTTTTAGCTCGTAAATCCGTAGTCCATCGCTTTATAGAACTTTTTCTTTAACCTATACATTCTCGTTTAGGGTTTTTCATTATTAAGAATTTAACGAAAATCGGGCAGCATTTCCCCTATATATTCGCCTAACCCGAATTTCCAATTATTCTCCTGTTAACACAGAAATACCAATAACAGAAATATATATATATAAAATTCTCACAATTCAGCCCATAACAATTCAAACAACCCAACAACCTTTCTAAATCCATTTCAACCCACAATTCCCTATAACATCGATTTCATGCATTTTCTTAATTCCAATTTCGTCCAATCCAATTTTAATAACTCCATCACAACACTATTAACACAATTACACCATAAAACAAGAAAATCTTACCTTAATTTTCTCGGAGGAATTTCTACTTTTAATTGGTCCAATTTCGCAATTTCTTCTTCCTCGATTCAATATCCAATGTTGCTATCACCTCCTTGAACTTGTAATTCACTTGGAACTTAATCACAATATTTTACAACACAAATTTCCTCCATCACCATGGCTGGCTGAGCAGCCATGGGAGTTTATCTTTTTTAACTTGATGATTTTTCTTTCTTTGGCAACATGAATTCAAAGTGATGAATTGTTCACTTTGCCAATTGCCTTTATAAGGCCCTCCATGAATTGACACGTTAATTCCTCCACTTTTGGCCAATTGATGCCATGTGGCAGCCCACTTGGTGCCACATGGCAGCCCATTATTTTATTATTTTTTTTTGGGTGGGGCCCACAACTAATAATTATATTAATTAATTTTAATAAATCATTAATCCATACTTAATAATCTAATCGC
The DNA here is from genome assembly GCF_019175385.1 of Lycium barbarum. Classification (NCBI taxonomy): domain Eukaryota; kingdom Viridiplantae; phylum Streptophyta; class Magnoliopsida; order Solanales; family Solanaceae; genus Lycium; species Lycium barbarum. The sequence goes on along the minus strand of NC_083337.1, from coordinate 57,396,682 downwards.
AATTAATTAGTCCCTAATTTTCCAATAATATTTTTACACTAAATAAAATTTATAAACAATTTATGTTTTAATTAAAATTGAAAATTAAAGATTTCTATTTCGTGTCCGAAAATAATTCCGCCTTTAACTTGAATCGATTGGTTTGCGGATAATTCAACGTATAAATATATGGGGTATAACAATATCAAAACCAGAAAGGCATGCTGGAGATCATGGCAATTTATGACTCAGTTTACGGGCCGTATTTCAATTTACGGTCCGTATTCCAAGTCGGTTTTAACCATTTGAAGCATTTGACAGAAAGTTGAAAATTTTGAAAGGTTGGAGGACCAAAGCAGTTTACGGTCCGTAAATCACATTACGGGCCGTATTCCACTTTACGACCAACTGGGTCAAAGTGCAAACCTGCAGCTTTTCATTGTACGCTCGCGGGGAAATTTTTGAGGTGTAACAGATTCTCAAGTGTTGGTTCATTCTATTTATTCTATTGAGTCTTAGATGATGATTCATTTTGTATTTGATTGCTCCTAATACTCTACTCGTTCACAGTTTCATTACATTGTTCACCGAGTCCCTCACTAGAGGGCCGGGTACGGTATATATATGATTATTTCACCGAGTCCTTCACTATAGGGTCGACTACGATATATATATGATTATGTCACGAGTCCCTCACTAGAGGGTCGGGTACGGTATATATATGATTATTTCACCGAGTCCTTAACTAGAGGCCCGGGTACGATATATATATGATTATTTCACCAAGTCCCTCACTAGAGGGCCGGGTACGGTATATATATGATTATTTCACCGAGTCCCTCACTAGAGGGTCGGGTACGGTATATATGTATATGACTTCATTTACCGAGTTCCAGAATGGACCGGGTACGGTATATTAAATAGATATGCATGACTCTCATCTCATAAGGGATAGATGCATTGGTATTTTTTATTATCATACTCATCTCCTATTATCTTTTCCTCAGTCATGATCTTCTTTATTGTAATTTATGCTTTACATACTCAGTACATTTTTCGTACTGACCCCCTTTCTTCGGGGGCTGCGTTTCATGCCCGCAGGTACAGTTACTCAGTTTGGTGATCCTCCAGCTTAGGACTGCTACTCAGTTGCTTGGAGAGCTCTATTGTTTCGGAGCTTGAGTCATTTTGGTGCAGATCCTTTTAACATAGACGTTGTTATACTCCTAGAGGTCTGTTGACAAATGTGGGTTGTGTATTCATGTTTTTGTCAGCTATATCGATGTAGTCCATTTTGGATGTTCCCGTGTATAGTGGCAGCCTTGTTGGCTTGCATATTTGTTATGTCTTGGTTAGCTATGACTTCTCAGGTGACAGGTTCATTTTTATATATGACATGATGAGTTTACAGCATGCTTTTACAAATTGTCATATTGTTTTCATTTTCAGTCTGATTATGTCAAGCAGGTTCGGTTACGGGTGTCCAGCTCGGGCACTAGTCATGGCCCATCGGTTTGGGCATGCCATATCCTTTAAAAGTAGCATCTTCGTGTAGACTATTCAGGTTCCTGGCAAAGACTTTAGCTGCTATGATGAAAAGAGTTGGTGACAGGGGGTCACCCTGCTTCAAGCCTCTAGTAGAGTGAAAATATCCATGGGATCGACCATTTATTAGAACTGAATACCAATTGTTTGATACCAATCTCCATACCATGTCTACATCACCTCTGAGAAACCAAATTGCCTCAAAACCTTTGTTAGAAAGATCGATGACACCCTATCATAAGCCTTAGCCATGTCAAGCTTCACCACCACATTGTGCAGTTTGCTTCTCTTGTTTATGTCTCTAATAATCTCTCGTGCTAACAACACATTCTCCACAATGCTCCTACCATTTACAAAAAAAGTTTGAGTGTTAGAAATAATGACAGGTTGTACTGTCACAATCCTCTCATGCAAGACTCTAGAGATGATCTTGTTAGCAAAAGTGCTAAGGCTTATTGGTCTCAAGTCTGTAAATGTATTGACCACTTCCTTCTGTCACGACCCGGCCCCGTGGGCCATGACTAGTGCCCGAGCTGGACACCCATACGTATACCTGCTAGACCTAATCAGACTGACACTATAGACAACATGGGAATCGACATAGACCCAAAGGTTCTCAACGTCACATATCAAGACAATTTGTCCCCTGCGGAGTCTCAACTACTCACAATGAAATCAAATACGCAAGCCGACGAGGCTGCCACTATATATCATTATAATACGCAAGCCGGCAAGGCTGCCACCACATATCAATATACCACGCAAGCCGACAAGGCTGCCACAACCAACAGAAACATCCACAACGACTATATAGACACAGTTGATCATAATCTATTTACAACCCACACACATGTCTACAGACCTCTAAGAGTACTAACAGTGAAATATGACGGGACAGGGCCCCGTCGTACCCCTGGACAACCATATATAAATTCATCAGAAAATCTGTACCAAAACTCTAGGCTCCGGAACAACGGAGCTCTCCAAGACAGCTGACTGGAAATCCTAAGCTGGAGGATCACCGAAACGAGCGTCTGTACCTGCGGGCATGAAACGCAGCCCCCCCCCCCCCCAAGAGAGGGGGTCAGTACGGAATATGTACTAAGTATATAAAGCATAAGAACATCAAGTGCAGATGAATCATGAAAACCAGTCTCAATAATTGAATGCATCTGTGGCTAACATATGAGAATTTTTGCGTAACTCTATATGACTGAAACTGACTCTACGGCGTACGATAGGCATAGCTTATAACATAACTGATAGTGCTGTGGAACGTACAACCCGATCCATATATAATATAATAGTGCCGAGGAACATACGGCCCGATCCATAAATATAATATGTTAGTGCCGAGGAACGTACGGCCCGATCCATATATAATATAATATGTATAAATGCATGTAAGACTCAGAAAAGGATACTCTGAACTCCTCTGGTGAGATAAGAAGCTAGTATGATAAGTCTCTGGGAGTTATGGACATAAAACATAGGAGGCCAACGATACAAATATCTCTACACTCTCTAAGAATAGAGTCTTTGGAACTCGCTTGCTCACTGTGTTCGTTCATATGATAAGGATCATGCCAAAAAAAGAAGAAGATAACTTTACATACCTTTAACGCTTATCCGTAACACAATACGTATACGCTGCCCGAAGTGTCTCAACCTATATTAAGACGTCAAGAACTATCGTTAAGTTACGGGAAGGTTCAAAACGTATCCCAATGTTAGTAGTTCATTTCTAGAAAATTAGACGACATTCCCCTTATATTCAATCCAACCACATAACAACCAAGTCAACATCAACAACCACACGTTCAAATATTATATCGAAACTAACCAAGACATGACTCAAGGATACTCCGAACAACCCGCATAACATTCCAATCAACCCATACATTACAACATTCAATAGTAATCAACCAAACGACTACGACGTATTCAAGTTATTCTTAAGAATCTATAGTCGTAACATTTCTTCGAGACGACCTTATAACAGTCCAACCATTAGAGCAACATGGTGCATAACTCTAATTACACTTAATCTTCCAATTCAACAAGAATGACAACACGTCGCAAAACAGCCCCTAATTAACAACATAGAGATGTCCGATAAGCTCACGAACGTCTACAAATACACCAAGCAAACCACATACGCTTCTTAGACATTATCTCATACACTCTTTTCATCCAAATTTGCGAATCATATCAACACATATACGACAACAACATAAATTATTCATATGCAAGAAAACTACCTTAACATCATAATAAGTCCTTAAAACAGCCCACAAAACAAATACAACTTCAACTTTAACCATCAAATTTTTTCACTTTCATCACATAATCCATGACAACAACAACTACAACATTAATTAAAATTAATCCACCATTTTTACTTAGAGCAGCCCCTACATGGCCCAAATAACTCCTCAACATCAACATACACAATCCTTGCATTCAATTCCATATCCACCAATTCATACAAAGACCAAAGCATTTATAAAATATGTAGGAGAGTATTAAACCTTACCTTAACAAGATTGGCTAAGACCAACCATGGCTGTGAGCTTCCTCCATCTTTTCCTCCAATTGAACTCGAAAACATACCAATTTAATTATGCCAAGGGCTGGACGTGAGTTTCCTCCACAAGCTGCCATGGCCGTGAGCTTCACAAGCTCCCATGGCCATAGCCGAATCCCTCTCCCTCTCTCTTAAGCTTGAGAGCTTCTCTCACTAAAATACACTTTGATGAATGAATTATGAGTGCAATATGAGTCATTTTATGGCCTTATATATGCACCTCATAATGTTGACACATGTCCAACCAAAATGACATGTGTCCAACTATGACATGTCATCCTCCATGATCCAATTATGTTTATCCATATATTGTAGTGGGGTCCACTTAATAATCTAATCATAATTAATTAATCCCTAATCTCCATTAATATTTCTACACAAATTAAATTTACAAGCAATCGTGCACTCATTAAAAATCGGGGATTAAAAGCCCTTGTCTCATATCCCAAAAATAATCTCATCCTTAAACTTACGTCGATTAGCTTACGAATGATCCGACATGCAAAAATACGGGGTATAACATCCTTCCCCCTTTAGAATATTTGTCCTCGAATGTTATACTGGTCCTGAACTCCCAATACTTTCTCAAGTGTTCTCTTATCCAATTATGTCCTTCACATACCTCTTCCATTGGTCAATTCGCTATAATTCACTATAACGCATTCGAGGTTTCTATATAGTCATTCCTGTAATATTTCCTCTTTCTGTTGCTTCTCGAGGTAATAATTCCATGTCATTGCCTTTACTCTCCTCTTTACTTCGCAGTCGGTTGTCAGTTGTATTGCGAGCTCTTCCACTGATATCTTACTCTCCCTTATGTGCTTAGTCTTAATTCGACTCCTTCTTCTCCTATAGTTACTTCCTTAAGATATCGTTCCCTTCATCTTACCTCTTAATCTTTAAATAAGATTCTTATAACGCGCAGACGTCCCTCGTCGGTTCATTAGACTTTAATATCCCTGGAGTATAGCATGCCTCTGGTAACCTGTAGATTCTTCGTAGATTCTATGAGTAAAACGAAATTTCCCAGAGTGTAACATTTTTCTACTCCAATATCCTTGCTTTAATCCGTTGTTACAGTTCGTATTCGGGAATCTTCAGTATTATGTGTCACTTTCTGACTTTCTTTTAAAGGTTTTTAACTATCATTTGCTTTTAGTACTTGATCTCGATCTTTAGGGTTGGCTTATCAAATAGCGCTAGGGTCCCCACATATTATAACTTCACTGTCATCCAGTAACCAGTAACCCGCTTGTTCTAATCGTCTCGGCTAAACCATTTCACAACTTCCTTTAATCCAACTTGTAACATCTTAGGCATATTTTCTCGTGTCGTTTCTTTATCTTTACTTTAAACTCTTCTATTGCCCCTTTACTTAAATTTGCTGTTAGTTTTCCTATCACGCATCGGAATATGCGTATGTGCTCAAATTAGCCCGGGAAATACCTTAGCGTCGTTTCACCAGTCTTTATGCTTTACCTTGCATTCTTCTCTCGTACCTTCAATGGTATCGGGGCTCAACTATGGCTTTTGCCGTCAGTACTAATTATATCTCTGTAGTTTTGCCTTAAACCATCTTACACTTTTCGTTAATGTATCCAAAATATCGCAACCGCACTATTATCGCTGAAGCCTTATTCTTGTTATCAACTACTCGCTTGGTCTCATTCCTGGTATACTAATATTCGTAGGTTGCATAACTATGCTTGTACAACTTGTATAAAGTATGTCTAACCTTAGTTGTAGTCCTTGCTTCTCTTGGTTCATTATGCTTTACATATTCGTACCTAAACTCGTTCGTAGCCTTTCTTGTCATACTCCTTTCGTTTCCTTTATTCACCATTTGGTTATCTCATATCCTACTATAGGAGAGATTTCCTATCCCTTCTCCTTCGCTACTTACGTGTCACAATATCATTAGCTAATAACTCCATTGCCAACATCTTAACCTCTAATCCAGTATATCCTTGCTATCCTTTATAATATCTTTTAAGTTACTTGTTACCATTCTTTTGTCGTACTCTTTCTTTTCATAAGCACCCACTTTGTAATGCCATATCATTCAAGCCCTTTACAGAAGCTTCTCCGCACCGTCTCAAATACCATCCTGACTTCTATCCATTCATTGCTGACTTTCAGATCTTACTAACTTGTCTCAGCAAGGGATCTCACTTAAAGTTTAAGCATCTATATCAAATATATTGCAGTGTCAATTGTTTCCATCTTACACCTTAATTTCTTTCACCTGCTTCCCCCCTTTAGGGTGTACTTATATCATTATCTACGTATACTCTGTTCTATGTCCCCATTTTCAATCCCAAATTCATATGACTCTTTTCCAATTCACTTGATATATTGTACCATATCCACGTCCTTTCTTTATAATTTATAACTTTGATTATCCTCGTACGAAAACTTAACAAAATCACGAAGTGACGAGAACCTTTCTATATATAGTATAAAATCTCACCTGATGGTTGGTACTCGAGTAATGCAATTAATGTAGCAATTTATCCAAAGCCACATTCCATTTATTTCGATCAGTAATTAGCTAGAGCTTATAGTTGTTTCAAATTCTCAATTAGGTAGCACTTATTTTTTGATGATAAGTGTCCCAGCTTTCTTATAACACTATCTTTATCCCCACGGATATCATTTGTTTCCTCTAATAAACTCACAATACATTATTTATTCCTTAGGCCTACAGTCCTTGTCCTTTATAGATTTCACTATTTCCGAGGTGAAGTCATATACACGTAGTACTCCTTTATGCCTTATGCTCTTTCACCCTTGTTGCGTACCCAAAACTGACTTCTAACTTACTCAAATTCATATCGGTTTATCTAAATAACGATTTTATCTTATAGCCTCACTGTTGTGCTCTACTTTTACGCTCGTAGTTATATATTTCCCTTTCGTTCTATACCCATACGCAATTAATTGCATCTATCTTGGGTGCTTCCTTTAGAATTTCCTTACCATTTCTCCAGTCTATGTCCATCTTTTATGCTGTGCACGAAGAATCTCATGCTACTCTTGTATCCTTCGGAGAACACTACTTCTACATAACCCCTTTCTCATTTTCAAAATATATGCTGTTCATCCCTATTTGTTCTTATCATATCAGTCATTTTTGGCACTCATTTTGTCTCGTTGCTCATTTTCCTTTAGTTACTTCCTTGCTAGACTTTACTCATTTCTATAACAATCCTTATGGTATTTGCATTACATCCTGTTCGTAATCCATCCTATAACGTAACACTTCTTAACCTTATTCAGGACTCTTACTATGTTTTGATTACACTCTGTGGAATAGGCGTACTTAACCCTTCACCCTTTCTGATCAATCTTATCCTTAATATCTCACAAGTTGTCTTATCAATACCTTCATAATTTGTCATAATTCTTCCTCCTCCGTACTTTTATCTCAATCATACTATTACTCCTTTTAACTGTAAACTCGTCGTAATTTATCCCTACTTATCGGTTCACTCGATACCTCGATAAAATTTTTTGTTAATATTTGCCACCTTTTTCTAAATCATCCCTTAGTATTACTAGCCCTTCCGAATTATCCTAGCATTTCATCAACAACATATGAAATACATGATCCTAGACAGCCCATAAGTTTGGGTTTTCCTTCCACAAATTCCATCTCCAATTAGTTGATTAAGAACTAATAAAATGTCACCATAAAACATTCTTCAACCACCACCAGAAGAAAAACTAGAATCCGATAAGCACCACAGGACTTCTAGTGCTTGATTCACATGGTTTACCTCTAGATTTATTCTTGAGCCGTGAACGAATCATTTAGTTCATAAACTACTTGCTGTATGCTTTGTACTTTTCAATAAAAGTGAAACTTAATTGCTGGACATTTTTGCCCTTCAACATGAGCTTTTCTAAGGTAAAAATGTGGCTGGAAAGTATTCTGGTCCGTTCAAATGAATTCTATACTTGCTGCTCATATTTGCTTCTTCGAATTAAAATTTCCCAAGCAAGAATGATACCTCTTACAGATGACATGGAGGGTATCTCTTAAAACTTTAATCCAACCTGATAAATTTACAATATCGATCGACCTCATAATTTCTATTACTATCAATTCAACCGTTAACTTTATTTCTCGAAGTCAGACGTACTTGCAACTTAGTCAAATCTTATCATTACTATTGACATGACCTTTCAAGACTTTTTACGAAATTATATCTCATTCTCCTTTTATTTCTAGGAAAATTTTGGCAGAGTTTCCTCTGTATTTCTTACTATCCCAAAACCTGCACGCAGGAAATACCAACAATGCCTCACAGGGCCAACATATATATGTATATATTATATCGTATCATAGCCGCACAGGGCTCCCCATATCAATAACAGTATGAAAGTGATGAACTTACCTCGTATGTCCAACTCGAACTGTACTGGTTACACTTTCCTGTTTACTTTCCCTTTCAATTTTTAACTGCAAGTTTTAATCACACCTGCAACATTCATACAGTACCTGACATGTACCCAGCTTACTTATCTTTTTACCTCTGTAACTCCCAGTAGCATTATTTACCTTCTCTTGTCGACACCATTCTCCTGCTGAAATCAAAGGTCAGTATATAAGGGATATCATTTCCTATCTCTTGGCTCTATCACATGATCTTAATAAGAAGAAAGAGTAACATCCTAAATGTCCTGTAGCTTCCTATTTATAGATGTGGTGCACAACACACTGATAAACAAGACTCTACTAGACACGGTCTGTAGACACTCCGAGGATGAACTGCTCTGATACCACTTCTGTCACGACCCAGCCCCATGGGCCATGACTAGTACCCGAGCTGGACACCCATACGTATACCTGCTAGACCTAATCAGGCTGACACTATAGACAACATGGGAATAGACATAGACCCAAAGGTTCTCAACGTCACATATCAAAACAATTTGTCCCCTGCTGAGTCTCAACTACTCACAACGAAATCAAATACGCAAGCCGACGAGGCTGCCACTATATATCATTATAATACGCAAGCCGGCAAGGCTGCCACCACATGTCAATATACTAAGCAAGCCGACAAGGCTACCACAACCAACAGAAATATCCACAACGACTATATAGACACAACTGATCATAATCTATTTACAACCCACAGACATGTCTACAGACCTCTAAGAGTACTAACAGTGAAATATGCCGGGACAGGGCCCCGTTGTACCCCTGGACAACCATATATAAATACATCAGAAAATCTGTACCAAAACTCTAGGCTCCGGAATAACGGAGCTCTGTAAGACAGCTGACTGGAAATCCTAAGCTGGAGGATCACCGAATCGAGCGTCTGTACCTGCGGGCATGAAACGCAGCCCCCCCCCCAAGAGAGGGGGTCAGTACGGAATATGTACTAAGTATATAAAGCATAAGAACATCAAGTGCAGATGAATCATGAAAACCATTCTCAATAATTGAATGCATCTGTGGCTAACATCTGAGAATTTCTGCGTAACTCTATATGACTGAAACTGACTCTACGGCGTACGAAAATCGTAGCTTATAACATAACTGATAGTGCTGTGGAACATACAACCCGATCCATATATAATATAATAGTGCCGAGGAACGTACGACCCGATCCATAAATATAATATGTTTGTGCCGAGGAACGTACGGCCCGATCCATAAATATAGTATGTTAGTACCGAGGAACGTACGGCCCGATCCATAAATATAGTATGTTAGTACCGAGGAACGTACGGCCCGATCCATAAATATAGTATGTTAGTGCCGAGGAACGTACATCCCGATCCATATATAATATAATATGTATAAATGTATGTAAGACTCGGAAAAGGATACTCTGAACTCCTCTAGTGAGATAAGAAGCTAGTATGATAAGTCTCTGGGAGTTATGGACATAAAACATAGGAGGCCAACGATACAAATATCTCTACACTCTCTAAGAATAGAGTCTTTGGAACTCGCTTGCTCACTGTGTTCGTTCATATGATGAGGATCATGCCAAAAAGAAAGAAAGGATAACTTTACATACCTTTAACGCTTATTCGTAACACAATACGTATAAGCTGCCCGAAGTGTCTCAACCTATATTAAGACGTCAAGAACTATCGTTAAGTTACGGGAAGGTTCAAAACGTATCCCAACGTTAGTAGTTCATTTCTAGAAAATTAGACGACGTTCCCCTTATATTCAAACCAACCACATAACAACAAAGTCAACATCAACAACCACACGTTCAAGTATTATATCGAAACTAACCAAGACATGACTCAAGGATACTCTGAACAGCCCGCATAACATTCCAATCAACCCATACATTACAACATTCAATAGTAATCAACCAAACGACTACGACGTATTCAAGTTATTCTTAACAATCTATAGTCGTAACATTTCATTGAGACGACCTTATAACAGTCCAACCATTATAGCAACATGGTGCATAGCTCTAATTACATTTAATCTTCCAATTCAACAAGAATGACAACACGTCCCAAAAAATCCCCTAATTAACAACATAGAGATGTCCGAAAAGCTCACGAACGTCTACAAATACACCAAGCAAACCACATACGCTTCTTAGACATTATCTCATACACTCTTTTCGTCCAAATTTGTGAATCATATCAACACATACATGAAAACAACATCAATTATTCATATGCAAGAAAACTACCTTAACATCATAATAAGTCCTTAAAACAGCCCACAAAACAAATACAACTTCAACTTTAACCATCAAATTTCTTCACTTTCATCACATAATCCATGACAACAACAACTACATCATTAATTAAAATTAATCCACCATTTTTACTTAGAGCAGCCCCTACACGGCCCAAACAACTCCTCCACATCAACATACACAATTCTTGCATTCAATTCCATATCCACCAATTCATACAAAGACCAAATCATTTCTAAAACATGTAGGAAAGTATTAAACCTTACCTTAACAAGCATGGCTAAGACCAACCATGGCTGTGAGCTTCCTCCATCTTTTCCTCCAATTGAACTCGAAAACTTAGCAATTTAATTATGCCAAGGGCTGGCCATGAGTTTCCTCCACAAGCTGCCATGGCCGTGAGCTTCACAAGCTCCCATGGCCATGGCCGAATCCCTCTCCCTCTCTCTTAAGCTTGAGAGCTTCTCTCACTAAAATAAACTTTGATGAATGAATTATGAGTGCAATATGAGTCATTTTATGGCCTTATATATGCACCCCATAATGTTGACACATGTCTAACCAAAATGACATGTGTCCAACTATGACATGTCATCCTCTATGATCCAATTATATTTATCCATGTATTGTAGTGGGGTCCACTTAATAATCTAATCATAATTAATTAATCCCTAATCTCCATTAATATTTCTACACCAATTAAATTTATAAGCAATCGTGCACTCATTAAAAATCGGGGATTAAAAGCCCTTGTCTCATATCCCAAAAATAATCTCATCCTTAAACTTACGTCGATTAGCTTACGAATGATCCGACGTGCAAAAATACGGGGTATAACACCTTCTTAGAAATTAGGACAACATTGGTGTGAGTTATGAATCTAGGCAACTCTTGCCTACAAAATAATGCTCTAACCATTTTAGTGACATCTTCCCCTATAATATGCCAACAGACCTGGAAAAAATGGCCTGAAAAACCATCTGGACCTCTTGTACTGTCACCATTCAGACCATAGACTGCTAGCTGAACTTCTTCATTACTAGGGAGAGCAATAAGTGACTCATTTTGTTCTGTAGATATTAGACCAGGAACCTTCTTCAACATCTCATAATCAGTGCTTGTATCCAGCTATCTAAACCGATCTTGATAAAATGTAACTGCTTCCTCCCCTATATCATTAATAGAAGAAATCCAATCCCCTTGACTATTTTGGATCCGCTGCAAAGCCAATTGCTTCCTCCTTCTGTTGACATAGGAGTGAAAGAACTTAGTATTTCTATCACCATCCTTGAACCACCTCATACCAGACTTCTGCTTCCAATATTCTTCTTCAAGGTGCAAGTAGCTATTTAACTCAGCCTGAGCTTTATGTGAGTCTGTTCTATTCAACATGGAAGGATTAATTTCAAACTGCATTTCCTTCACCTTGATAGTATCTTCTATGGTTGAGATTTGCTGAAAAATATTGCCATATGTATCCTTACTCCACTTTGCCAAAGACATTTTCGCCTTTTCCATTTTAGCTTGAAATTTAGAAAATGGATTTGCTGCAAAATCCAAGCTCCAGTTATCTTGAACCAGTTCCAAAAATTTTGGATGTTAAGACAAAAAATTTAGGAAATTAAATGGCTTAACCACTACCTCCTTTTGTGTATTACACGCAACATGGAGAGGGGCATGATCAGATCCATGCTTTATAAGATGTAAGACTTCAGATGATGGGAAAAGATCCATGAATTCCTGATTTCCAAATACTCTGTCAAATCTTTTGAAAATGCAATCCTTTTCAGTTCTGCCATTCCACCAAGTATATCTACTACCAGAGTATTTTAATTCCATCAGACCACAATTATTAACAAAGTGCGCAAAGTCAGCAGATTTAGACAGATGAACAGGAAGACCCCCTAGTTTGTCATCAGCTTGTAGAATTACATTAAAGTCTCCCCTACTATCCATAGTCCTTGAATGTTCAGTGTAGCTTGGGTAATTGAATCCCACAACTCAAAGCTTTCTATAGCAGTACATTTAGCATAGATAATAGTGACAAAAGCTTCTTGCTGCAAGTTGACATGAGTCATTTTAAGAGTGACATGCTGCACTGAATCCATAATAACATGAGGTTGCGAATCATCAGTCCAAAAAATCCAAATCTTCTCTGACATATTAACCATTGAATTATCGATGCCTAACCTTCTTCTATAACTTTCAACTTCATCAGGGCCATGGAAAAGTTCCATAAGTGCTATGAGTGAGTAGTGATGCCTCCTATAAAGTACTATTTTGGAACCATGCTGTTCTGCCTAGTTTTCTTTCCACCACCCTTTAATATATGAATGTGTTTAGGTGATAAATCCCCATCTCTAACAACTTGATTGATGTTCTAATCCATAGTTTCATCCTCCTGCAAATCCCTGAGACGAAGTAAAGAGCTATCTCCCTCTACTGTATCTAAATTAACAGCTTGAAAACTTGGGATTCCTGGATCCATGATAGCATACTCATCCTTTTTGTCTGGATCCTTCTTTTTATATAACTTCTGCATCACCTTTCCCAGCATTTTCAGGCTCAACAATATTTAAAGGATTATCAGGTGCCAAATTTGTAGAAACTGAACAAGGTACAGTGCAACTTTCTATATCCTCCTCCATTATTCCTTTCTTACATATTGAGTCCTGAAAGATAATCATCTCTAAACCACCAACTACTTCAAATTCCTGAACCATAGTAGCAGTGATAGCATTATCCTGAGAGTCTTGTACTTGCAACTGCTTTAATTCTTTTCCTGTAACTTTACCATTGGATGATATCTTTCCAAAGGAAGATTCCACCAATGATTTTGCAAATTCCTTCTCTTTCTCCTGTGCTGATGCTTGTACTTGTTGGTTCTTGTTAGTGTTAGAATTCTCTTTTGGATCATCTTTCACCTATGTTGGTTTCTCTCTTGTTTGTTCACCAGGTAGCTTCTCAACATGTAATGAATCACCCTGGTCATCATTATTCTTCAATCCATCAATCTGTACTTCCTCACTCTCATCCTCATTGTTCATTAGGGCATCAAACATGTTAGCAGTTGCTACTTCCTTATTAGCTACTTTATCCTTGCATTGAGAGTTATCAACTTTATGTTGATCTTCCTTGGCTTTCCATCCTTGTATTGGCTTATTGTATCCACCCCTATATCTTTTCTTCTAATACTTCTTCTCCTCGTGTTTACTCTAGCAGCACCAATCTCATTTTCACCAGGGATTTTGCTACTTTTCTCCATTTTGCCTTCAGCTTTAGCCTCCAAAACCTTTTTGGATTGACTATCTTTTGCAGCAACACCTTGTTCTTTCTGTGGTTCATGTTCTTCTTCTTTGGGATACAGTTCAGGATGAATAATTAAACAATCAGTCTCATTGTGACGTTGTAACTTACACCTTTTACAATACTTAAGCAGGTGATCATAATTAATCTTTATCCATTTATCAATAATCTGACCAGTACCTTTCTTCTTCATACCAATGTTGATTCTATAAGGGAAATCACTAAACAGATCAACTTCAACCTTTACCCTTGCACAACTCGGTCTGGTTTGATTTTTGTTTCCATATCAACTTGTAGTGGCTTACCAACTACTGTAGCCAATGAAAAAACTGCTTTCTTAACAAAATAGATTGGTGGCAGATAAGGAAAGTAAATCCATGTAATTGCAATTGTAGTTTCTTTATCAGGATCAAACCACGGATCCCACTTCAATGTTCTCATGGGGTACCACCAGTTCATATGATTAATATAGAATGCTGGTTCTGACAGGAGATTAACATAATCTTCTACCAAAGTTAGACGAAGCAAAACATATCTATTCCTCAATAATCCAATACGACATTCTCCTTTCAATTCACATTGCTTTGGAATAAGTTTCCTAAGTTCTTTAATGTCGGGCCAGCCATAGGAAAACCTTCCAACGATAGCATATCGTAGATTTTCACATCAAATCATCTGCTCTATCTCTTCTTCATCCAACAAGACCCTAGGCTCTCTATGCAGATACGTAACAGGTTTTTGAGGTATGGTAGGCATTGTAGTTTTATGCTACGGGGGTTTTAGGGTATTGGCATAAGATATTGGTAGCATGGGTGGTGTAGTGGATGTTGATGGTGTCAAAGAAGGCCGGACAACCTCCGGTGGAGGTTGTCCAGTGGCCAAAGTGGCCATAATGGCCGAGAAAAGTATGGAAAATAATTAGGGTTTCGGCTAGGGTTAGGGTTTAAACTAGAGAGAGTTTTTTTTACATGTCATGACATTACTTGTGTTGAATCTTGATGTAAGAAATTTTGAGACCCTCTTAAAATTTCTGCCCCAGTTTAGCATTTCAAGTTGATTGTATTTTAGGTCTGAAATATTGAGGGAAGAAATTTTGAGATCGTCTCAAAATATCTGCCCCAGTTGAGATACTGAGTTGACTGAATCTTGGGCTGGACTTCTCAAAAATTCTGCCCCAGTTGGGTATGTGTGGTAAATTCTTGTGTTAATTCCAACCTCTCTTCGAGATCTTATCTCTGTGGCTTCCTAAGGGTTTCTTGGGTTTTTTGTTTGGTACGACCGAGCTCAACGAGCACTATATATCCTGTCACAGCAGGAATCAGGTCGAACATAGTTCATAATAAAGTAATTGAGTTTTGTTTTTTACTAATAATGTGACCGGGTACCAAATGGACTGCCTACGTATCCCACTATGGAGAAGTCAGGTCATTGAGTAATTCATAACATAAATCATTTGGTTTATCTATTACAAAACGCTTACAAGCAAATAGATAACTAATACAAGAAAATAAATAACTAATACAACTAAGAAACATGTCTTCACGCGTAGTACCGCTTGATGGCGTCGGTGTTGATTGCTTTGGGCCACTCTTGGCCGTCCATTTCTGCTAGTATCAGTGCTCCTCCGGAGAACACTTTGTGGACTACATATGGTCCTTTTCATTTGGGTGTAAACTTTCCTTTGTACTCGTCTTGGTGTGGAAACACTCCCTTGAGTACCATTTGTCCTATGAGGAAAAGTCGAGCTCTTACTCACTTGTTGTAAGGTAGGAGCTATTCTTTGTCGGTACAATTGACCATGACATACAACCACTATTCTTTTCTCATCCATTAGAATCAGTTGGTCGTATCGGTATCGGACAAACTCTGTGTTGTTCAACTCTGCTTCTTGAATGATCCTTAGCGATGGTATTTCTACTTCAATAGGTTTAACCACTTTGGTGCCATATACAAGCAAGTATGGAGTTGCTCCTCTTGAAGTCTGATTTGTTGTTTGGTATCCCAGCAATGCATAAGACAACTGTTCATGCCAGCACTTGTAGTTGTCCGTCATTTTCCTTAATATCTCTTGATATTATATTTGGCCGCATCCACAGCTCCATTCATTTGTGGTCGATAGGCAGTGGAATTCTGATGGGTTGTTTGGAACTATCCACAGATATCTTTCATCAAGTGACTGTTCAGATTTGCTTCATTGTCCATTATGATAGACTCTAGTTTGCCGAAACGGCATATTCTGTTGTTTCGTGCGAAATCAGCTAGCACCTTCTTTGTTATTGATTTGTTCGATGTAGCTTCTACCCATGTGGTGAAATAATCGACGGCGACCAAGATGAATCGGTGTCCATTTGAGGCGGGAGGCTCGATAGGTCCAATAACATCCATGCCCCAGGCGACGAATGGCCAAGGTGAGCTCATATCTACATTCTTGTTCAGAAAGAAACCGTTGGCCATTCTTCGGATAGTTTTATTCTGGTTTCTCGAGGCGTTCTCGGGGTATTCTTCTTTATCCAAGTATATCTTTGTATCAATATACCATGGCTTGCCATCAGGCTTTGCTTCCACATGGGAGCCATAAGCATGCCCTTCTTTTAAACTTATTTCCAGCGGGTCAATATGTCTGCTTTCAGGATGTTGTATCATGGACTCTATAGTAGCAAGAGCGTCAGCGAACTCATTTTGAGCCCTCGATGTATGTTTGAAATCAATCTTCTTAAAATTCTTGCACAACTTCTGAGAGAGATTCACATACGGCAACATCTTGGCATTCTTGGTAGCCCATTTGCCTTGTACTTGATGGATCAACAGATCTGAATCTCCTATGACTAAAAACATCTGGATATCCATATCCAAATCCATTCTGAGGCCTAGAATAAAGGCCTCATACTCTGCCATGTTGTAGGTGCATCAGAATTTGAGCTTCACGCTATCGGGTAATCCTGCCCTATCTCTAATACTAAGGCTACTCAAATTCCTGAACCCTTATAATTGGCTGCACCGTTGAAGAACAATGTCCATTCTGAATAGGGTTCGGCTATG
Organism: Lycium barbarum; assembly: GCF_019175385.1. Lineage (NCBI taxonomy): Eukaryota > Viridiplantae > Streptophyta > Magnoliopsida > Solanales > Solanaceae > Lycium > Lycium barbarum. The sequence continues at coordinate 57,379,531 of NC_083337.1, read as the reverse complement.
TCTTCTTCTATCGTCATTACTCTCTCGCTGGGAAAGTGGGTTTGAAGTGGTTCAAAATCATCCTCGACTAGGCTCTCAGCCAGTAAATCAGCCAATGCTTGTCCTTTGACGACCTTTTGTGCTATGTATACAATGTGAAATTCACTCAATAGCATTTTCCATTTTTCCAACATCCCGATAGGCATGGGCTGGCGAATGATGTATTTCGGGGGATCCATGTTGGATATGAGGTGAGTAGTGTATGACGATAGGTAGTGCCTCAGCTTTTAGGCTACCCATGTCAAGGAAAAACATGTCTTTTCCACCAGTGTGTATCTTCCTTCATAGGCGATGAATTTATTGCTTAGGTAATATATTACACGATCTTTCTTGTCGGTTTTATCGTGTTGTCCTAACACTAATCCAAACGTATTATCTGATACTGACAAGGATAGCAACAACGGGCTCCCAAGCCTAGTAGGTACCAAATCTGGTGGATTAGAAAAGTACTTCTTCATGTTGTCTAATGCTTTTTGACACTCTAATGTCCATTTTATCGGTGCATCTTTCTTTAGCAACTTGAGTATCAGTTCCACAATGATAGTGGACTGGGCTATGAATCCTCCGATGTAATTTAGCCTTCCTAGGAAGCTCATGACCTCTTTCTTAGTCTTTGGAAGGGGCGACTTTTGGATTACTTTGATGTTTGACGGATCTAACTCTATGCCCCTTCAGTTGACTATGAATCCCAACAGTTTTCTAGGAGGTACTCCAAACACACATTTGGCCTGATTTAACTTCGAATTGAATTTTCGGAGTCTGTCGAAAAACTTCCACAAATGTGAAGTATGATCTGAACTTTCCGTTGACTTGATGATGACATCCCCCACGTATACTTCAATTTCCTTGTGGATTATGTCATGAAAAATAGTGGTCATAGCCCTCATGTAAGTGGCATCGGCATTCTTGAGATCGAAGGGCATTACTCTATAGTGATATACTCCCCATGGAGTGATGAAGGCTTTCTTTTCTGCATCCTTTTCGTTCATCAAAATTTTATAATATCATGCAAAGCAATCTACAAAAGATTGTAACTTGTGTTTTGCACAATTATCAATGAGAATGTGGATGTTCGGGAGTGGAAAGGTTTCCATGGGACTGACCCGATTGAGATCCCGGTAATCCACGCATATTTTGCTTTTCCTGACTTTCTTTGGTACCGACACTATGTTGGCCAACCATGTAGGGTACGAAATTACTTCTACTACTGCAGGCTTAATCTGTTTCTATAGTTCATCCTTGATGCGGATGCTAAGATCTGGCTTGAATTGCCTGGTTTTCTGCTAAACAGGAGCGAAAATTGCATTGATTGGTAATATGTGGGCTACTATGCCGGTACTTAGTCCTAGGATGTCAGCATGGACCACGCAAAAATATCCAACTATTCTTTCAGCGTGTTTATTAGCTCTTCTTTCGGAGGTGCTTCCAAATGCGCACTTATCCTAGTTTCCTTGATTGTTTCCTCATCTCTTAGATTGATCGCTTCTGTTTCATCTAGGTTCAGCTTTTTCTCATTCTCAAACTGCTCTACTTCCTCTATGAGACCCTTAGGCAGCATTTTCTCTTCGTCGTATTCTTCATATTCCTCTTCTCTTACGTCATTTGACTCATTTGGTTAGCAACATGTAATGACATTTAAGGTTGTTTTATTGTTTTTATTACTGAAAAATCAAGGAAAAGCAAGGTTAGTATGAAACATACGCGTAAAGAAATAAAAGAAAAGGTTATTCTCTATAATTCGAGGCTTCATTAATTTTACTGAAAAAAGAAATACAGACTGTGGTCCTGACTAGGATCAACATCGAGTCATTTCCATTTTTTGAAAACAATATGAGGTAATAGAAAGTGTAAATGGTGAGTAATCGAGGCTCGACCGATTCTGGTTGATTTTAAAGCATAAATTCATTATTTCACTACCGAAGAGCCAAAAACTGGGTAGAGGTCTAGTTAGATAGTCGCTCGCCCGCTTCGTAGGGATTTTCTTCTTCCAGTTGGCTTCAGAAATCTCATCATCATTTGTATCATACCCCAACCCAAAGTGGAAATTGTCTTGTGGAATGAGGACTGGCTTTGTGATGCCGTGTAGATTCCTCCCGAGACCTTTTCCGGGTTCGAACCCATTTTGGAGCATAGTAGTGGAGATCATTTTGTAGACCAAGGGCATGGGTATCTGTGTATAATTTTCTTTGTGAGCAGCCCCCACTAATTTCACCACGTGGAAATTCGTCCCTTTGGGAGGTTCTTCGATGACTGGCACTGAATTGTCTGGGTAGTTATGGATACTGCCTTCCCTATGAATTACAACTTCATGGACATCCTTCACAAATGTTACAGCCTGGTCCAGCGAGGATTCTACGGCTCCTGCTATATGTATCCATGGTTTTCCTAACAGCAGGTTTTTGTTAGCAGCAATCTCTGTGACTTGAAACTTGACGATGAACTCAGCGGGTCCTATTTGGATACAAACGTCGACTTACCCGACGGGGTCACGTTAAGCTCCATCAAATGCTCTTACATTCGTGCGGCTTTGATGGACCTTTCCTAGATCATATCCCAATTGGCTAGAGTGGATTCGGGGCAAATATTGAGGCTAGCCCCATTGTCAATTAGAACCCGCGTTACCACTTTGTTTTGGCACATTACAGTGATATGTAGAGCTTTGTTATGCGTCGTGCCTTCCCTAGGCAGTTTTTTACTGGTGAAGGAGATTTGGTGTGCACCCATGATATGTGCGACCAATTCAGCCAAGTTTTCACTACTCGTCCCTGCAGGGACTTGGGCCTCGTCTAGTACCTTTATTAGGGCCAGACGATGTTGAGGCAAACTCAATATTAATGCTAGCATAGATATCTGGGCTAGTGTCTTCTTGAGATATTCCACAATGGAATATTATTTGGGTTGCTTCCGGCACCAGAAGTCCTCAGCCTCGCCCTCAGTATTGGTGCTCCTTTGATTCCCCTCTTTCCTAGCCGTTTCTTGGGGTAATTCTTCGGGAGCATAGCATCTCCCAGACCGCTTAATCCTATGGGCGACTGTCGCTTGCACAAAAAATTCTTTCCTTGGTGTTATTGTCACTTCTCGAGATACCGGTGCTATGATTGGCGCGGGTATTATCACATTGAACTCTAGGCGCCCTTGTATTGCGAGCTATGCTACTATTTTCTCTAAGGCTTGGACTGGACCTCGGATCAAAGACTTGCATACTGCCCAATCTTCTTCCCGTTCTATCATGTGGATAGTGTTGTTGCCATGATTAGGCAGGGGATTGGTGTTTACGTTTGGTGCAACAGTCTAAAGAGTGATTTCCTTCTTGTCGATCAGACCTTATATCTTATGCTTTAGGTTGATGCAGTCTTCAGTACTGTGTCCGTTTACCCCAGAGTGGCAAGCTCATGTTTGATCCATTCGGAAGAATATATTTCCAGGATTGACAGCTTTTGGCAGGACCGCTTGGATCATTCCTGCAGTGTTTAATCTCTCGAACAGTTTAGTTCTTGTTTCCCGTAGTGGGGTGAACACACGGACCGGCTTTTTTTGAAGTTAGGACGTGGCAGGTTATAGGTATTTTGCGGTGGTTAGTTTTGTGGTTTGATAGTGGGTTATTTTGTAGAGTTCTGTAGGTTGGTGTGGGAGCTTGGTAGTTCAAATGTGGTGTTTGGAAGGTTGTTTGTGTAGCTTGGTAGTTTGGTTGTGGACCTTGGTAATTTGGTGGGGGTGTTTGGAAAGTGCCTTGCGTGTAGTAAACGGGCACATGGTTGTATTGTGCAGGTAGGTAGGCCTTTGGTGGTGGTGATTAATAGATTTCTACGGGAGATCGTAGTTCCTCCTTTTTTTGGGTTTTTGGGCTAGGAGTATGGGAAACGTTTGCCACGTCCTCCTTCTTCTTTCTGGCTAGTCCCACCATACTTTGTCCGGCAGCTTTGCTAGCTACGCTTATGATCCTTCCGGTTTTGAAACATCATTTTCTTCTAGTATCCCACCTAAATTGAAGGCTCTAATTAACGTGGGGTGGTTGTTGAAGCAAGCAAACTATTTATTTGTGCAACTTCAATCCTAGCCGAGAAAGGAGATGAGTTGAAAGAGGTATGTGTCCAATCTTCTTTTATATATGTTATTGATGGTTTATGTATGTTGTTGTATATAGAAATGGATGGAATTCATGAAATATGCATGTGTATTGTTGTGGCCGTGTGAGTGGTGGTGGTGTAGAAGTGATGAATTAATTTTATTTAGTAGTTTGATTGTTGTGTTGTGGATTCCATAATATAAAATGAAGGTTTGGTGGCTTGAAATGAATTTGAGATCGTTTGTGCATTATTGAAGGAGTTAGTGTGACATTAATGTGGTTTCTTATATTTGAGGGAATAATATTGCTAATGTATAGGTTGTAAATATAATTCATGAATTTGGAAGTGAGACATGTGTTTGGAAGATTGTAAGTTGGGTTGTTGTGATTGAATTTGAAAGAAGCGAATAGCTTGTTATTGTTCTTGTTGAATTTGGAAGGTGTCGGGTGAAGTAGTATGTTGTGTGAGTCGTTTTGAATGTTATGTGAATTGAATTGAATATAAATGAAATGTCGTTGAATTGTATGACAAAGGTTGTTAATGTTAGAATGCGTCTTGAATTGATTGTCGATGTTGTTGGCACGATTGTTGGTATTGTTGTTGATAGTTTGGCTGAGTTAAATTCTTGGATTGTTGGTTGATGATTTGGGCCGAGTTAGATTCTCGGGGATGGTATATTTACAGGGGAGATGCTGCCGAAATTTCGGCAGATCATAAGTGAATTTATTTGAAGGATTAAGACAAATATATGATGATGAGTCTAATGATTGTGTCAATTTTCTTGAATGTAGACTAGCGATAGCGAGCTTGGACAATTAAGCGTAGCTAATAGGACGTGTAGCAGGTATGTTAAGGCTCGTCCCTTTCTTTCAAAGGCATGATTCCGATGTTATGATTTCATAATTGTTTCCGTATCTTCCTTGTTTTCAAAAGTTAGATGTTTATGATTCCAAGGCATGATTCTCTTCCCGATAACTCGTAAATGTTTTCCCAAAGTGTCTGTATTCTACCAAAATAGAGGTTTTTGATTTTGTAAGCTCTTATGACAATAACGATGGATATATTTCACAATGACAATGATGATATCATGGATGAGCACATTTCTATGATGACTATGATAAGAATGATTTTCCAAAAATGGCTTCTGAAACGTTCGTAGAAGGTTCTGTACTTCAAACGCTCATAACTTTCTTATACTAAATCGAATTGACCCGAAACTTGTTTCTGAGCCTTCAGGTGTCGATTTATGTACGTACCCATTGAGTCCTAAAAATTTGTTCTATGTGCATATGTATATGAAGCGACGCCTTATGAGATTTTATGATCTTACTCCATGTTCTCTTAACGCTGTTATTCGTTGCTAGTCTCATCCTATAATAATTGTTCCTTCAAGGTGAGACAAAGCCATGATGATTATTCCATAATATAATCGGAGGTTACCGACCTTACGTCACTCCGATAGACTTATAGCATTTCTTTGGCTCTCCTGCATGCTGCCTATATGATATATGTATATGATACACGTATATGTATATGGGAAAAAGGGTCAGAGCGCTATAGACGCTGATATATGTACATGATACATGCATATGTATATGGGAAAGAGGGCCAGAGCGTTATATACGCGTATCCACCTGATCAGTTGGTATTATATGACATGATATCATCCCGGATGCGGGATGCCCGGACGCGGGACATATGTGGTTAAATGGATCGGCTGTCGACGCCTCGACAATATGATATGTTTTATTTTCTATATATATGAAAAAGAAATGTTTTCAAAGAAAGTAAAGTATGATATGTATATATATATATATATATATATATGGATTGGGCTGCACGTTCCGTAGCACTAAGCATGCTTGGTACCCGCCTAAAAGGCACTCAGATGTACAGGTTACGCTTTTACCCCATGATATGCTCTATATCTCCATTCTGTTATTATTCATAATCACATCTCTTACTATGTTACTATTCATGCCTTACATACTCTGCACATTGCCCGTACTGACCCCCCTTTCTTCGGAGGCTGCGTTTCATGCCGCGCAGGTACACCCAGATGAGTAGAAGCTATTATAGAAGATGTTCCAGCGGAGTTGGCAAGCTCCATTTGCCCTGGAGTGTTGCCGGGTCAGAGTACTATGCTATGATATCTTGTTCGAAGTTAGAGACTTTGCAGACAGAGTCATGGGTATAGAATGTCGCTATTGTAATCGGCTCCACCAGCCGATGTGTTATTTTGTTTCATGTTACGAGTTTCAGGTGATGATAGATTTTATTTGAATTGAGTACAATGAAAGGAAAAATTCTGAAAGCTTTACTATGTTTTTCATTTCTTATTGATGTAAGAGTCTAAAGAGATTAAGTATGTAATAAGAGTCAGCGAATTCGCTCGGCTCCGAGTATGGGTCGGGTGCCCATCACACCCTAGTAAGGTTGGGGTGTGACAAAGTGGTATTAAAGCAGGTCGTCCTAGGGGTTGTCGGCAAAGTCGTGTGCAGTAGAGTCCTGTTTATGGGTGTGAAGCCGGCCACATTTATAAACAGGAGGCTGCAGGGCATCTAGGGATTGTTGACCTTCTTTCTGTCTTAGATCGTGCGATAGAGCCAAGTCGTAGGAAGTGAGATTCCTTATATAAGCCCTACATACGACGGAGAAGGTAAAGGATGATATGGAAAGTTATACAAGTCTTGATATATTTGTTCTATCACCTGAAATTGGAAGCTCTGGATGGCTGTAATGTGTCATATAACCGTATGTTCTGTGCGGTATTGTCGATGTCTGCTGCGTACAGATTTTGAACAGTAAGAATGGTAAGGAGATTCTGCCAGAATTGTAGGGTACGCCCAACAGGAAAAAGAGTGGAAAGGAAATATCGTAAACAGACGATAAGTGGGATGTGATATTTTAGAGAAGCTATGGATTTGGACATGGCATGAAGAAAAATTGCGAAAAAGTTGATTAGTAGTCCGAAGGACTAAAATGGATAACATTCGAGGTTTAGTAGGAGCAAGGTCTGTTGGAGGATTCAGAAAGTCGACAATCGGTTTTGTGTAGATTATTATGTAAGGGTGGTGAAGTGAAAATTTAAACAGGCTGATAATCGAGTATGCATAAGTAACGACGACGAAGGCAAATTTGTTACCATCAGGAATCTGGGAATCTAGGACGAAAGGTAGTGATACATGAAGGTGAAGGGTAAAATAGTAATTGTAAAGGGAAGGACGTGTTATGGAAATGTCTCGAAATCTGTGAGACGTCGACTTGCTCCAGATCATGTAATAAAGGTCATGCGAGGAAGTGGATGCGATTATATCAGCATTAAGGCACTAGATTCCATCGAAGTTTCGAGGTTAAGCATGCTAAGGTGGGAGCAATTTTAGGATGGGTGACCCCCTGGGAAGTATGCAAGAAATTCTATATATCCAAACATAAGAGACAAATGAGAAGTTAGAGTAACCTAAGGGAAACTAGAGTATATGGAATGGCTGGAAACCTTAAGAGGTCGCGTAAGACAAGGTAGGCTAGACTGGAGAAGAGACAAAAAGTGTGTCACAGCTCTGGAAATTTGGATAGGCTTGAATAGCGTTTGGAAGTATTTTGTGGGCTAGTTGATAGTAAATATATATATATATATATATATATATATATATATATATATATATATATATATATATATATATATATATATATATATGAATGCGTAGGATATCCCACATATGATTGTATCGGTGGACATGTGAGTTCCAGCAACCGGCGCTACGGTAAGGAAGGCATTAATCATGTAAGGGTACCGAAGATCGGGTGACTGCAAGAATAAATGATATAAGTGTTACAAGGTAAATTGATGTCATTTTCAATACATGTTATGATTGGAAAGTTTTAATACAGCGATATTTGGAAAAGAAAGAGAGTGAGTAGATGGAAAACAAAGAGATCAAAGTGTCGAAAGAACGTGAAAGGTAAGAAACCTCAGTGAGTGAAGCTCTCGAGAGAAACTACCGGCAAAGCACGAGACTATTTGGGTAAGAACTCAAAGTAGCCATGTGAAAAGGGATAGAGTGTGGTAAAAGGAAACAGGAGAGGAGTGTATGAGGTTCAAGAACCGATTTCGATAAGTGGGGCTAAAGGAATAGTGACTAGGATAGGGGAATGTGAAGTAACAGAAAGAATGCTTAGGCTTGCGATGATGTTAAGGTAAGAGATATATAAAAGAATAAATGTGTAGCTATATTAATATAGTTAAAGGTTTGATAAGAGAAGATAGAGAGAGTGTAACCTGTAAGGATTCTATGCTAAGAGTAAAAGTAGCGGGACGCTCGAAAAATATGGACGCACAGCTGCAACGCGAACGCGTGGTTAAGAGGAATCACGAGTAAGTAAGCTAAGTAGGTGAAAGGGACTAATGGTGGATAGAAAGACATGGGAATGTTGACAAGAATGATGATATAGGCGCGAAATGAAAGAAAAACTTATGGTAAGAAGTTCGATATGTTGTGCACGGAGTTGGAAAGGAAGACGAGGAGTAAGGTATAAATGAAGACTTCAAAAAAGGACGGTTGGCGTATAAAGAGCCCCTTAAAAAGGGGGGGAGAACATATTATATCAGACTCAAAGGATATTTTGATAACAACGACAATTATAATGAAAGTATCAACCATTGGTAGTCTGAAATTTTCGAAAGAAAGAAAGAACGCAATGCCTGTGAGGGAAATAAGAGAGTACATTGGATACTAGAAATAGTTCACGAACAATTAATTATACGGAGCATGAGAATATATGCTATGAAATCACATGAATCATCGACGTGAAGCGATGCTCGACCATATTTGTAAGGAATTCATGCCAGAGTGCCGATACAAAGAAATCAAAAACAAGTATACTCGTGTCGAGGAGTATGAGGACAAGGAACGGCCGATGGCCATATTGGATCGTCAAGATAGGGTTGCGCGCCAAAGATATGGCTTCTGTTAAGGTGCGGTGACGAAACAATAACAGAGAACAGATGATCTGGGAAGGACTCGTGTAGAGACCGAGGAGTTCGATTCTGAGGAAAATAGGGTAAAAGATAAGGAATGGTCTCGAAGAAAAGGACAACTATAAAAGGGACCCCCCCCCCCCCGGAGTGCTACAAGACCCCATAAGATCAGTTGAACATTCGAGGACGAATGTTCTAAAGGGGGGGAGGATGTTATATCCCATATTTTATACATTCGGATATTTCGAGGTAGTCGTGGTAAGTTAAGGAAATGACCATCTTCCAAAATTATTTTAATGTACAAGTGGGTTATGAATATTATTTATGAATTCTATTAGTATGGAAATATGGAGAAAGGCTAAGGGTAAAAAGGGAAATTCGCAAAATGCTTCATGGTAATATTGTGGAAGGCTAGGGGCAAAATGGGAATTTCAAAAAAAAAAAAAAAGTTCAAGAGAGTTCTTGGAGAACCCCTTGGCCGTGTGGTATATACATATATATATATATATGGAAGGGTGATGACAAAATAAAATAATTAGTCATCTTTTATTTTAAAGTTTAAGAAACTTCAAGAAAAAGGCCATGTGTTCACATGGTATAATTCTAGAAATTTGAAGAAAGAAAGAGAAGACAAGGGGAGCTATGTTCGGCCATGCTTGGCCAAGCAAGGACCTAGAGAAATTAATCAAGAAAAATCATTTTCTTCTAGTATTTCACCTAAATTGAAGGCCCTAATTAACGTGGGGTGGTTGTTGAAGCAAGCAAACTATTTATTTGTGCAACTTCAATCCTAGCCGAGAAAGGAGATGAGTTGAAAGAGGTATGTGTCCAATCTTCTTTTATATATGTTATGGATGGTTTATGTATGTTGTTATATGTAGAAATGGATGGAATTCATGAAATATGTATGTGTATGGTTGTGGCCGTGTGAGTGGTGGTGGTGTAGAAGTGATGAATTAATTTTATTTAGTAGTTTGATTGTTGTACTGTGGATTCCATAATGTAAAATGAAGGTTTGGTGGCTTGAAATGAATTTGAGATCGTTTGTGCATTACTGAAGGAGTTAGTGTGACATTAATGTGGTTTCTTATATTTGAGGGGATAATATTGCTAATGTGTAGGTTGTAAATATAATTCATGAATTTGGAAGTGAGACATGTGTTTGGAAGATTGTAAGTTGGGTTGTTGTGATTGAATTTGAAAGAAGGGAATAGGTTGTTATTGTTCTTGTTGAATTTGGAAGGTGTCGGGTGAAGTAGTATGTTGGGTGAGTCGTTTTGAATGTTATGTGAATTGAATTGAATATAAATGAAATGTCGTTGAATTGTATGACAAAGGTTGTTAATGTTAGAATGCGTCTTGAATAGATTGTTGATGTTGTTGGCACGATTGTTGGTATTGTTGTTGATAGTTTGGCCAAGTTAAATTCTCGGATTGTTGGTTGATGATTTGGGCCGAGTTAGATTCTCAGGGATGGTATATTTACAGAGGAGATGCTGCCGAAATTTCGGCAGATCATAAGTGAATTTATTTGAAGGATTAAGACAAATATATGATGATGAGTCTGATGATTGTGTCAATTGTTATATCCCGTGTTTTCACACCTTTGGAAAATTGGAAATAATTTAGACTTGTATGAAATAAGGTCATAATTGAATTTATGTAACCCTTGAGTTGTTATGAAAGAATATTAATATGGAAGTGTCGAGGAACGCTAAGGGAAAATTTGGGATTTCGAAAATTAGTTTCGGGAATTACAAAACGGGAATTATAATCCATTGGGCCAAAATAATTGAAAGAAAAATTAGGCCCAATGATGAAGGGTGGCCGGTCGTCCTTTGGGCCATCGACACTGACTGGTGTTAGCAGTTTTTTTGAACTACTCCATTTTGTTCCGATTCGATTCATGTCACTTCTAATTCCCTCGTAATGTCAATAATGCATACTTATACTCCTGTACACATACAATGTAAAATATCTCATGTCCCAAAACTCTGGTGCGGATTACCGGACCGAAAGTATACACCACTAATAAGCCAAAATCTCCTTGCTATAAAACGGGAGGTGTAACATTTTTACTAGTTCAGAGAATGGCCTTCTAGCCATCGGTAGCATTCGGTCATAGAAGTCCATTTTTAGTGATGGGATAAAAATGGAGACTAATTCGTCCTCGCTCATTGGTGGTTGTACTTGATCGGTTTCAGCCCTCTATCAAGTTACATACTCGCGACAGTTTTCGGTTGACTTTTGGTTGACTTTCTCCAAGTAATACGAGTCAGACACTATTTCAACGTTTAATCAAAATCTTTCCATAAAAGAACCGCCATGGCTTACCACGTGGCCCATCAGCTTGTGTCTTGCGTGTTGAACCATTCAGAAGTTTCTCTGGTCAAACTTAGGCTGAATAGTTTCATAATAAGTGTCCGGTTGTTCCTGACACCGACCAGTTGGTCGCACTAGCCTCGTAGATAGGATTTAGGATTTCCCGTTCCATTGATCATTTCAAACTTAGGTAGTTTGAAGTGCTCGGGTAGATCTAAGCCTGGATACATAAATAGATCATTGTAGCTCAATCGCTTTGACTTACAGGTGGCTCTAATGGATTGTTCCAGCATTTCAGCCATCTTCCGCTCTATTTCTTTGTCGCGGCTATTTGTTTGGCTCTCCAAGCCCTTTCCTTCTCCTCATAGTGAGCAAGCTCTTGATGATCAGGGGAGAACGCACTTGGCTTGATAGGGGTATGGAAAGAAACTACTGGGTGTGTTGGGTGGCTTTTGGCTGTGTGGGTAGTCTTTGCGGTTGGTAAAGAAATGATGCTTGGATGCACAATAGTGTGGGTGTGAGCAGGCTGAGGTGCATGGTATGATAGTACTGAGTGAGCAGTTCTAGGAATTTGGATAGTGTTGAGTGGTGGTAGGGTATGGCAAGATGTGCACGGGTTAGTAGTGTCACGACCCGACTAGGGCCGCGACGAGCACCCGACGCTACCGCACCTGGGCACCCCTTTAACATACTTTCACATAACGTCTAGGTGAGCCATAAATCAAATCATGCATTCTAGTCATCAATCATACTAGTCCCATTTGGGCGAAAACATTTCCTATATAACATCATAGGCATCTATGCCACATCAAATGTATATGGGCCAACGTGGCCGACAAAATGATATCCAAAACACGGGCCAACAAGGCCAGACATATCTAACCATATACACGTGACTACGAGCCTCTAAGAAGAGTATAACATATCACATGAGTGGGACAGGACCCCGCTATGCCCATAATTATATACACAAAAGAATAAGTACCCAAAAGCTATGGCTCCGAAGTAAATGGAGCTCTGCTATGTAATCTCTGAATAAGCAGCTATGGATCAAGTCTGTCTCCCTGTGCACCTGCGGGCATGACGCAGCGTCTACAAACAAAAGGACGTCAATACGAAGAATGTACTGAATATGTAAAGCATGATCAACATCGATATAGAAGCATAATGAACAACATGTGAAGTAGCATAGGAGGGGGGACAATAATATCATCATCATGGCACTTACTTGCTTTCCGTAGAGACATTCCATTTCTATTGCGTATCCGCATACATACATCCATATCTGTACTTAATTACCCTCATAATCATTTACATCTCATATACATAACATATTCGTACTCTTAATGATTTCATATACATAGCATATACACATATATACAGATATACCTAGCATGCCCGACCATGAAGGTTCGGTGTTTCATACATACTTGGCCAACCAAGGCTCAAGGTTATATCTACCTGGCACTACCAAGGCATCAGGGTTATCCGTACCATCTGCAGATGTGCGCGCGCGCGTTACGTAATCATATACATACATATACATATATTCTACCCTGCATTATAAGCTCGGGGTTCCATTATAGCCCTTCATAGGCACACATAAGTATATTAGCCCATAGGCACCTTTAGCATCATTATTATTATCATCATCATTTCTATCATCATTATTATCGTCATCATTACTATCATCATCATTATTATCGTTACGTCTGCATTATAGGCTTACTCGTCGTGTGAGGAACATAGTACACATCAAGGATCACAGGCTCAGTAGCTTCTGAGAATAGAATCATATGGAGCACATCATGAGCTCATAGAAGGATAAATGATTGGCCAAAGAACCATGCCTTATGAAAGAAGAGTTAGCCTTACATACCTTTTTATTGAACTATTCTACACTTGCACGTACTCCTCTGATGCTCACGTTTCTACCTTCATTAAGGTCATGCTATCATTAGAATCGATAACTAGCACACATGGCTAAAGCTAGAGAAAATCGGACAGCATCTCCTTTATTCATACAACATTTTTCCATATCATGATTCAACTCCCAAACGTCTACAATACATTCACAATATCATAACAATGGCCATTAGTCATTCACATTATCCACATTTCTCAATTTACTTTCATTTGCCCAAATCTAGGGCTATAACACATGACTTCGTCCATTCACATACAATATCTATTTCATGGTCTTTCAACGTCATTTATAACTCATTCATGTCACAATATAACAACAATCATGATTCGATTCCAACTAATTCTCTAAATGGTACTATTCAACATTCATGACCCATTTTACCATATTTTTTCTACAATCCATGTATTTCAACTCTCCAATATCTTAAACAACGTATAAATATCATGAATCTTACCTTAAATGTTGTAGGAACGAGCCTTAGTTTATAATACTCCACTTGAGCAAAAACCCTAGTTTTTCTCCATTTGGATTTCTTGACTTGGATGATCTTTAATGGGGTTTTCTTACACTTGATTCACTTGATTAATGTTGTTGATGACTAATAATCCTTGAAAACTTATATAATAAATGTAGAGAGATGTTTTAGAGAGAAGGGGAGTGATGTAGAAGTGAAATGAAATAAGTCTTGGTCCCCGTATTTAATGACTTAAAAATCTGAATTGATGTGCACAGTGGTCGTAAACTTGGTTTACGGCCCGTATTCTAGTTTACGGACCGTCCTTCGTGGTCGTGTTTAACCATAACAGAATCAGAAACTCAGGCTGCAACATGGTGATTTAAGACCATGGTTTATGGGCCGTAAATCACTTTACGGTCCGTATTCCAGGTCGTATTTAACCATTGATCATCTGGAAGAAAGTTGAAGTCTCGAATGCCAAAATACGACAGGCCAGTTTACGAACCGTATACCATTTTACGGTCCGTATTTCACTTTACGACCGACTGACCAGATTGCAAACCTGCAACTTTTCACATTTCTTGATTCTTCATTCTAATCATCCACATCCATTTGCCTACCTTGCTCATCTCATCCCTTGTCTTATCTTAGCCAACTTTCTCGTCTTGCATCGGATGCCTTTGAAATCTCGCCTAAGGTCGTCGAACGTCATTTCTTACTCATGGAACGTCATACACTCGTACTCATCACCATTTCATTCACTTTCGTACCAACGGAAGATTTTCTGAGGTGTAACAAGTAGGGTGTGGTATTGTTCCTGCAGGGTAAGTGGGAAAATAGTCGGGTAGTGGTGAGCTTAGAGATGGAAAAGGCGGAGGAGGCCTCCTTGCTTTAGCAGATGTTTCTTTAGCCATTTTGTCTCTTGTAACCTTCTCTTGAAGGTCAGCAACTTTCTTGACCAGCATGTTTATCACGTCCTCGGTGTGTGAGGGTTCTTTCGGGTCCAACTGGGAAGAGTCCCTAATAATGAGTTCATTCTGAGTGTGCTCGTTTTCTGACCAACCATTGTTGTTTTGCCTTTGTCTTGTTGGGAAAGGGATATTATTGCAGCTTTGGATCTAGTGAAGTATGCCAGAGTGGAACAACACGGATTAACCTTTTCTATAAGATAAAAAGAACTCAAAATCAAGTGACGTTAGTGCACTAGATGATAATAGAAAAGCAAGATATCGCACGTAGTTGACATATAAGCACATAGAGCACACATAATTTATGTATTTGATTTAAATCTTTGATTTATCCCCCGTTCCGATGTTTTTTGTATTTTGGCTCTGTTGAGTCATTTTGGATTTTGGTATGACAGTCTATGGTTGATTTGCTTTTGGCCAGTCTTCTTAAAGCTTGCTTACACTAAATAACCATGGGAAAATAATATATTTATATAATATACGGACCGAGTCTTACATAGGCAGCCTACGTATCCCTCCGTGAGAAATCAGGCCTATCCGTAGTTCGATTTACATAGAAAATATTTTCCTAAACCTATTCTACCCTTAAGTTTCCCAAACCAGGCCCGATAAGGGCTTCCTATGTATCCCTTCTTAGGACATTAGGTCGGACGTAGTTTCTTTTACATATAAAAGGGGGAGGAGGACAAACTTTGAAAATTACAAGAAAGGACCATCCCTTAAGTCTAACAAAAAAATGACCTCTTCTCGAGATCGGAACGGGATGTTGTCCTTACAACCGTTTTTTTGGCCGAAGGCCCTACTTCCTAATAACAGGGTGTGAGTACTACCCATATTTTCCCAGTATGAACTAAGTGTTCCAATTCAAACTTGAAAGCTTCACATTCCACAATATCATGCCCTGGTGCTCCCGAGTGGAACAAGCAAATCCTTCATTTACTTGATCCGCCCAATGAGGGTTTTTTAAGAGGCCTTAACTGGACGGACCTTCCCGATGCTTGCTAACTTCTGGAAAATAATGGCGTATGAGTCCTTCAGGATGGTGAAGTCGTAATGCCAAATGTAGGTGTCCAAAGTGATTCCTTCATTTGTAGTGACCGTGTCGTGGACCAATATAGACTGAAGTCCCCATAACCTGTGGTTTGTCTTGTCATCAATCATTCTCACTATCCTTCTTCTTAGCTTGAAGCTCTCATTCGCAGTATGGCCGGGTCTTGTGAAACGGGCACCTCTTGGGCGCATACATTGGAGCGCTAGGTGGTAGTTTCTCATAGCTAGCACATGTAGCACCTACACTCTTCATTTTCTCGAAGATCTCTTCACATCGCATATGCTTTGGCATGACACAGTAAGGATAAGTAATGGCTTTAAGAGCAATTTCTACTTAGGATCCTTATCCTCTTCCTCAAGAGTCTCGATTTTGACCATCAAATGCACGTAGCTTTGTCCCATTACCTTGTCCTTGTCTGACGGGATGTCTTGTTAACGTTCTAATTTTGTAGCCTCTATTGGTGGATTCTCAACTAGGTTAAAAATTTGGTCGGCTTCTCTGATCTTGTCTTAGACCAATTCGATATTTTCTTCTAGCTTGCGAATCTTCCTACTAAATGACCCTTCACCCTCACTTGCGGTGTTGCTTTGACTTCTTCATCCATCCATTGGTAGAAAATCAACCTTTTTAAGAGGTGAAGGGTTAGTTTTCTATGTTCGTGATTTTTTTGGCTAATTGGTATTTGCTTGTGTTTTTCTTTGTGGTAGTAATCGGAACATGGGATCAACCAATCATTTAAATGAAATACATGAAACATATAAGCATTTAATCATATAATCATGAATTAAATTATGCTAGTCACGTTTCTAAAGCAGTCATCCATGTCGATTTGAAACATGAATGTGCCATTTGCATTAAACCATTGCTCCATAAATGATAATTTTATTAATAATATTTTCCCTTAAGAGATTACAAAAGATCATAAAGTATAAAGTGATAATCAGCAGAAATGTCCTCCAGTGGATGATGATGAAGCTCTCTCGATCCTTTCCCTCTTGGCCCTTTGAAGGGCGGTCTTGATGTGAAGATGAGTCTATGTCAGCACGACATCTATCAAAAACACCTTGTCTATGAAGGTCATCGATGCGGTGTAATCAATTTTTCTTTTCATTCAATCATCCAACTCCAACAGACAATCATGTGTGAATTCCAACTCTTGGTTTAGGCTGTCTATGATGGTTTGATCATATTTAATCTTCTCCAAGCATTTTACATCCCTATCATCGGCTTACCTTTGGATAAACGACCTTTATTTTGGCTTTTGAATACTTTCCTTGGACGCAATGATAGAGGATAGGACCGGGAGCCAGGGTGCCTTGTAAGTGGGCCCTCAACCAATTGGCGTGGGATAGGGATAACATTTTTAGGATTTGGTTAAGGGTAGGCTTATATGGGATAAGGAGGTTTTGGTCGGGTTTCTTTCTTCTTCTTAGACTTGTTCCGATGTTGTCTATCACATCCCGAAGCTCCTCTAAAGTCGGATCCATCTCTATATCATCCGTAAATCTGAATACCCTTCTATCTCAGTCCCAAAAACCAGTGATTGTGTCACGACCCGGCTAGGGGTGTGACAGGTACCCGGGGCTAACCGCCGAGCACCGCTCGTACTAGTACTCCTTAGGCTTATTTAACCATCATTTATAGGATTCATGCTCAATTTATAGACATGTTCCAATGTTGTCTATCACATCTCTTAGGCTAGCAAAAATATAGACTCCGAAACCGAATCCGTAGAGTTAGCATCTTATAAACTCCAGGATATGGCGGTGTTATGGTACAACAATTGGGTATTATCAAGAGGAGAGAATGTGCGTCCTCCGGTTTGGCAAGAGTTCGTAGATGCTTTTATTCGTCACTATTTTCCACCCGAGGTCCGCCGAGCTAGAGCGGACAGATTCTTAAATTTGAGGCAAGGAAATATGAGTGCCCGGGAGTATAGCATGCGATTCAATTCTTTGGCTAGATATGCTCCGACTATGGTGGCCGACATGAGAGATCGGGTACATAGATTTGTGAGTGGATTGGGGCCATATTTATTCAGATATTGTTTCACGGCTTCCCTACAAGACGGGATGGACATTTCCTGGATACAGGCCCATGCTCAGAATTTGGAGGGGCGACAACAACAACAAAGGGTTGATCGCGACAGTGATAGAAGACAAAGCAAATAGGCGAGATCTATGGACACAGGAAGTGATTATAGAAGGGGATCGGGGTAGACTTATTCCCGACATTCAGGCCAGTCAGCCACTAGCGCACCTCCCAGATTTCCAGATAGAAGATTTGACCGCTCCCTTCGCTCGAGACAGGGTCAGAGTTCGAGGGCTTCAGGTTCCCAGTTTGAGGGTGATTATAGTCAGGGGAGACCCCCAGTTCCATGATGTAGTCGGTGCAGCAAATTACACTCAGGGCTATGTCGTTAGGACACTGATGGTTGTTATGTTTGTGGACAGATTGGGCATTTGATGCGAGATTGTCCCTCGCGGTATGGTAGAGGTGGCGTTCAGCCCACAGGTTCAGCCGCCGGTTCGTCCTCAGCACGCCCGGCAGGGCAGACGCCCCAGATGACAGCAGGCCGAGGGGCAGCATCTACTTTAGGTATCACTCAGCCCCGTGTATATGCTTTAGCTGGACGAAAGGATCTCGAGTCCTCTCCGGATGTGGTTAGAGGTATATTGTCTATATTCTCCCGTGATGTGTATGCATTGATAGATCCGGGTTCTACATTCTCTTATATTACTACATATGTTGCTGGTTGTATTGGGGTGAGACCCGAGTCAATTAAACCCTTTGAGGTGCTTACTCCGGTTGGTGATCCCGTGATAGCAAGACAAGTGTACAAAAATTGTGTCATTGTGATATGTGATCGACAGACCAAGGCTGATTTGATTGAGCTGGAAATGGTAGATTTCGATGTAATCACGGGTATGGATTAGTTGGCTTCGTGTTATGCAAATGTTGATTGCCGCACAAAAGTGGTCCGATTTCAATTACCAGGAGAGCCCGTGCTTGAATGGAAGGGTAATACAGCATCTCCAAAGGTCAGGTTTGTTTCCTATCTCAAGGCAAGGAAGATGATAGCCAAGGGTTATATCTATCACTTAGTTCGGGTTCATGACACCGAGGCAAAGCTGCCAACTTTACAGTTAGTTGCAGTAGTGAATGAATTTCCAGACGTATTCCCAGATGAACTTCCAGGTCTTCCACCAAAAAGGGAAATTGATTTCGCTATTGATGTATTGCCAGACACTAAGCCTATTTCTATTCGTCCTTATCGAATTGCTCCGGCAGAATTAAAAGAGCTAAAGGAATAAGTGAAAGACTTGCTCGAGAAAGGAGCACCGGTCTTGTTGGTGAAAAAGAAAGACGGATCTCTACGAATGTGTATCGACTACAGGCAAGTGAACAAGGTGACGATAAAGAGCTGATATCCTCTTCCAAGGATTGATGATTTCTTTGATCAATTTCAAGGTGCCAAGTGGTTTTCAAAAATAGATTTGAGGTCGGGCTACCATCAAGTGAGAGTCAGAGAAGGGGATATTCCCAAAACGGCCTTCAGAATGAGATATGGCCATTATGAATTCCGAGTGATGTCGTTCGGGTTGACTAATGCTCCGGGTGTATTTATGAATTTGATGAACAACGTATTCAGGCCTCTTTTGGATCTATTTATGATAGTATTTATTGATGATATTCTGGTGTATTCTCACACAAAATCGGAACATGCAGATCATCTGAGGATTGTTCTTGGTATTCTTCGAGCCCGAGAATTATATGCAAAATTTTCAAAGTGCGAGTTTTGGCTAAATTCTGTGACATTTCTGGGCCATGTTATTTAAAATGATGGTTAAATAAGCCTAAGGAGTACTAGTACGAGCGGTGCTCAGCGGTTAGCCCCGGGTACCCGTCACGGCCCCTAGCTGGGTCGTGACAAAAGGGTTTGGGCCGTATAATGCCCAGTGATTTCGTTTTCGTTCTCGTTGTCTCGTTTGATCTTCGATCCTTATGGAACCTTCTTGGCACTTGTTTAACATCTCAATATCAATCTTAGGGGAGTTATCACACTTCTCTACGACATCATTATGCCATCATGGACTTGTTGCTTGAAAGTTTTTTCCGATACACAACGTATGATTCGCTTTCCTTACCAACTTTCTCTCCTTGCATCGTATGCCTTTAAAATCTCGTTGAGGGTCATCTAATACTCTTTCTTACTCGTCAAAACATCGCATATGCTATGTCCTCTGCTAGCCTGTTCCCTGTACATATACGGGGGATTTTTCCATGGTGTAACATTCCCCCCTCCTTTTGGAACATTCGTCCTCGAATGTTAAACACTCGGAATTCTACAAAAATTTCGCCAGAGTTTCCCCTGTAATTTGGCCCTACCAACCTGTCACAACAACCCATAATATTATTGCCTCATAGGGCTACACCACAATAGCAACATATCTATGGCCAGACACGACCAAAAGCATAAAGACAAAGCATACATACCTTATATTGTCAGCATTTCATCTTGGATCTCTCCTGGGGGTTTGAACAAGTGCGGGTACTTAGATTTCATACTCTCTTCCACTTACCAGGTCATTTCTTCTCGATTGTTGTTCCGCCACATTACTTTGACTGACGCTACTTCTTTATTTTGAAGCATTCGCACTTGCCTATCTAGGATGGCAATAGGCGCCTCTTCATAGGTTATCCTTTTCGTTACTTGCACATCATCTATTGGGACAATCTTTGTAGGATCTCCAATACACTTACGGAGCATTGAAACATGAAAGAATGGATGGACTGATTCAAGCTCCGAAGGTAAATCCAATTCATAGGCTACCTGCCCTACCTTGCGGGTGATCTTGTAGGGTCCAATGTATCTAGGACTTAGCTTCCCCTTCTTGCCAAATCTCATCACCCCTTTCATGGGTGACACTTTCAAAAATACCCAATCATTAATTTCAAACTCCAAGTCTCGTCGGCGGTTGTCCGCATAGGACTTTTGGCGACTTTGGGCTATCAACAACCGATCTTGGATCACCTTGACCTTTTCTACTGCTTGTTGGATCAATTCCGGGCTCACTAATTGTGCTTCCTCTGATTCAAACCATCCAATTATAGATCTACATTTCCTTCCGTATAGAGCTTCATAGGGAGCCATTTGTATACTAGAATGATAGATGTTGTTATATGCAAACTCAATTAGTGGCAAATGATCATCCCAACTACCACCGAAATCTAACACACACGCTCGTAGCATATCTTCCAAGGTTTGAATAGTGCGCTCGGCTTGTCCATCGGTCTGTGGATGAAATGCCGTGCTAAACTTTACTTGCGTGCCTAGACCTTCTTGAAAAGACTTCCAAAACTTAGTTGTAAACTGTGCTCATCTATCCGTGATAATAGACAATAGAATACCATGGAGTCGCACAATTTCTTTGAGATATAGCCTTCCATAATTTTCTGCTGAGTACGTGGTTTGAACTGGAAGCAAATGGGCTACTTTCATCAATCTTTCCACGATCACCCATATAGAATCATATTTGCCACGAGAACGAGGTAATCCCACGATGAAATCCATGTTGATCACCTCCCATTTCCAGGTGGGTATCTCTATGGCTTGCAATAAGCCGCCTGGCTTCTGATGTTCAGCTTTTACTTGTTGGCAATTTGGACATTGTGCTACAAATTCTGCTATGTCTCTCTTCATGCCATCCCACCAATATATCATCTTAAGATCACAATACATCTTGGTTGCGCCTGGGTGAATAGAATATCTAGAGCAATGTGCTTCTTCTAAAATTCGTCGGCGCAATTTCGCCACATTCGGCACACATAACCTGCATCGGTACCTAAGAATCCCATCCATGGAGACTTCAAACGGAGACTTTTCTTTCCCATGAGATGTGTCTCTATAACGACATAATTGAGGATCTTCACACTGCCGTTCTTTCACTTCCATATCCAAGGATGAAATTGTGGAATCATTTATACTAATCCCAGCATCGCCCGAATCAATTACACGCAATCCAAGATTAGCCAATCGATGAAGTTCTTGAACCATCTCTTTCCTTTCCGTAGGGACTTCACATAAAATGCCCTTTGATCGGCGGCTAAGTGCATCAGCTACTACATTAGCCTTCCCGGGATGGTATAAAATGTTAACATCATAATCTTTTAATAATTCTAACCACCACCTCTGTCGCAGGTTCAACTCCTTTTGCTTGAAGATGTACTGAAGACTTTTTTGATCTGGATAGATATCAACATGCACACCGTACAAATAATGTCTCCACATTATTAAGGCATGAATGACCGCAGCCAATTCGAGATCTTGAGTTGGATAATTCTTTTCATGTTTCCGTAATTGTCTCGAAGCATATGCAATAGATTTACCATGCTGCTTCAATATGCATCCTAATCCCACACCGGAAGCATCACAATATACAACATAGCCATCTGGCCCTTCTGGAAGTGTTAAAATCGGAGCTGAAGTCAACCTGTTTTTCAACTCTTGGAAACTACGTTCGCAAGCATCGTTCCATTGAAACTTAGCTGTCTTGTGGGTGAGCTTTGTCAATGGGGTTGAAATAGATGAAAGGCCCTCTACAAACCTTCTATAATATCCTGCCAAACACAGAAAACTACGAACTTCTGTGGGCGTCGTAGGCCTTGGCCAAGTCTTCACAGCTTCAATTTTCTGAGTGTCGACTCGAATACCATCATTTCTTGGTATTCCATGCATCCCATAGTCATATTACAAGTTAGCATTATTTATCATCTTATTTTCATAGCATACATTAACATTAAGAGCATACATTAGGCTTTAAGGCGATCACACTATGTCGGGGTGACGTAAGGTCGTGAACCCCTATTGTATTATGATAATTTTATGAGTATCATGTCTTGCCTTGGAGGGAATAAAGCATAAGGCGAGTGTTAACAATAATAACATCATTAGAATTGTAGGAACATCGTGCCACAATTTCTTGAATCGCTATACTCTAGCTCATTGTCATTATTATCATGCTTATAGGTGATTCAATATATAGAAGAACTCATAAGCATCATCTTATAGAAGGATTATGGAAAACTTGATGGATTCATGCCTTTTGAAAGAAGAGTTGAACCTCACATACCTTTCTCGTTTAAGCAATCTAGCGTTTGCTTATTCTCCTTCAGTGTCACCTCTCTACCTTCAAAAGAGAATTCGTACAAACATTATTTAATCAACTATAAGAACGCATTACTAGTTCTAGAGACAATTGGACAACACTTCCTTTGTTTATACTAGACACGGCTCGTAGACACTTCCTAGGACCAAACTGCTCTGATATCACCTTTTGTCACGACCCGGCTAGGGGCCGTGACGGGTACCCTGGGCTAACCGCCGAGCACCGCTCGTACTAGTACTCCTTATATATATTATTTAGCTGCCTAAGGCCTCATGTGTATAAAAATATTATGTTTCTCAAGGAAAACAGGTTTTTCTTATAAATCGAGCATGAATCTGATAAATGATGGTTAAATAAGCCTAAGGAGTACTAGTACGAGCGATGCTCGCCGGTTAGCCCCGAGTACCCGTCACGGCCCCTAGCCGGGTCGTGACAAAAGTGGTATCAGAGCAGTTCGGTCCTAGGAAGTGTCTACGAGCCATGTCTAGTAGAGTCTTGTTTATGGTGTGTAGCGCGCCACATCAATAAACAAAAGGCTATAAAGCATTTAGGAAAAGTGACCTTCTTTCTTTTCATGAGATCGTGCGATAGAGTCGTGCATAGGATTTATCCTCCCTAATAGTGTGTTATGATTTCAGAATGCCGTCAAAGGGGAAAGCCACAACCGCCCAGAAGGGCAAGACTACGCCAAAGATACGGGTAGAAAGAGAGCCTCCAATGAATATTGAAGAGGGTGAATTGCATAACGAGGCCTTGTCTAATACTTCTTCTACCCCGCCTAATGTGGAAGAGCAAGGAGGAGCCCCAGCTCCAATTCCTCCACCTGTTGCTCTGGGTCACCAAAATGACCGAGGCCATCAAATTATTGACACAATTGGTTGCCGCACAGGCACAACGCCCGAATGTGGGTTCAAGCGACCGGGTAGCAAGTAAAATGGCCCGTGATTTTATGAGTCTAAATCCTCCGGAGTTCTTTGGGTCAAAGCCGGAGGAAGACCCACAAGGTTTCATTGATGAAATGTGGAGGACATTGAAGATTGTCCATGCCTCCGAAACCGAATCCGTGGAGTTGGCATCTTATAGACTCCAGGATGTGGCGGTGTTATGGTACAACAATTGGGTATTATCAAGAGGAGAGAATGCGCCTCCTCCGGTTTGGTAAGAGTTTGTTGATGCTTTTATTCATCACTATTTTCCACCTCAGGTCCGCCGAACTAGAGCGGATAGATTCTTAAATTTGAGGTAAGGAAATATGAGTGCCCGGGAGTATAGCATGCGATTCAATTCTTTGGCTAGATATGCTCCGACTATGGTCGCCGACATGGGAGATCGGGTACATAGATTTGTGTGGTTTGGGGCCACATTTATTCAGAGATTGTATGACGGCTTCCCTGCAAGACGGGATGGACATTTCCCGGATAAAGGCCCATGCTCAGAATTTAGAGGGACGACAACAACAACAAAGGGGTGATCGCGACAGTGATAGAAGACAAAGCAAAAGGGTGAAATCTATGGGCACAGGCAGTGATTATAGAGGGGGATCGGGGCAGACTTATTCCAGACATTCAGGCCTGTCAGCGACTAGTGCACCTCCCAGATTTCCAGATAGAAGATTTGACCGCTCCTTTCGCTCAGGACAAGGTCAGAGTTCGAGGGCTTCAGGTTCCCAGTTTGAGGGTGATTATAGTCAGGGGAGACCCCCCGTTCCACGATGTAGTCGGTGCCGCAAATTACACTCAGGGCCATGTCGTCAGGACACTGATGGTTGTTATGTTTGTGGACAGATTGGGCATTTGATGCGAGATTGTCCCTCGCGGTATGGTAGAGGTGAGGTGCAGCCCACAGGTTCAGCCGCCGGTTCATCCTCAGCACGCCCGGTAGGGCAGACGCCCAAGATGACAGCAGACCAAGGTAGAGGCCGAGGGGCAACATCTAGTTCATGTGCCACTCAGCCCCGTGTATATGCTTTAGCCGGATGACAGGATCTCGAGTCCTCTCCAGATGTGGTTACCGGTATATTGTCTATATTCTCCCGTGGTGTGTATGCATTGATAGATCCAGGTTCTACATTCTCTTATATTACTCCATATATTTCTTGTTGTATTGGGGTAAGACCCGAGTCAATTAAACCCTTTGAGGTGCTTACTCCGGTTGGTGATCCCGTGATAGCAAGACAAGTGTACAAAAATTGTGTCATTGTGATATGTGATCGACAGACCAAGGCTGATTTGATTGAGCTGGAAATGGTAGATTTCGATGTAATCATGGGTATGGATTGGTTGGCTTCGTGTTATGCAAATGTTGATTGCCGCACAAAAGTGGTCCAATTCCAATTTCCAGGAGAGCCCGTGCTTGAATGGAAGGGTAATACAGCATCTCCAAAGGGCAGGTTTGTTTCCTATCTCAACGCAAGGAAGATAATAGCCAAGGGTTATTGTCACGACCCGACTAGAGGGGGGGGGGGGGCGCGACGAGCACCCAGCGCTACCCCACCCGGGAACCCCTTTAACATACTTTCACATAACGTCTAGGTGAGCCATAAATCAAATCATGCATTCTAGCCATCAATCATACTAGTCCCAATTGGACGACAACATTTCTTATATCATTATAGGCATCTATACCACATCAATGTACATGGGCCGACAAGGCCAACAAAATGACATAAAGAATTATAGGCCGACAAGGCCAAACACATCTAACCACATACACATGTCTACGAGCCTCTAAGAAGGTTATAACATATCACATGAGCGGGACAGGACCCCGCTATGCCCATAATTATGTACACAAAAGAATAAGTACCCAAAAGCTATAGCTCCGAATGAAATGGAGCTCCGCTATGTAGTCCCTGAAAATATAGCTATGGATCTAGCCTGTCTCCTTGTGCACCTGCGGGCATGACGCAACGTCCACAAACAAAAGGATGTCAGTACGAAGAATGTGCCGAGTGTGTAAAGCATGATCAATATCAATACGAAAGCTTAAGAGTCAACATATGAGATAGCATAACATGGGAGATAATAATAATATCGTCGTCATAGCACTTACTTGCTTTCCACAAGGACATTCCATTTCTATTGCGTATCCGTGTACATACATCCATATCCGTATTTATTTACCTTCACATACATTTTTTTATAACATATTCGTACTCATATTGATGTCATTTACATATATATATATATATATATATATATAGCTATAGCTTGCCCAACCATAAAGGTTCGGTGTTTCATACATACTTGGCCAACCAAGGCTCAAGGTCATCCATTCCTGGCCCTACCAAGGCTATAGGGTTATCCGTACCTTCTGCAGAAGTGCGCGCGCGTTGCATAATCGTATACATACTCTATACATATTCATATATATATAGTCTTACCCGGCGTCATAAGCTCGGGGTCTTATTATAGCCATTCATCTTTAGCATCATTTTATTCTCATCATCATTACTATCATTGCCATTATCGTTACATCTACCCTATAGGCTTACTCGTCATACGAGGAACTTAGTACAATCGTAGCACATCGAGAATCGGGAGCTTACTAGCTCGAAGAATCAAATCGTTTGAAGGGAATCATAGTCTTATAGGAGATTTAGATGTTTGGCCAAAGAACCATGCCTTATGAAAGAAGGGTTAGCCTTACATACCTTTTTGTTCGACTATATAGCACTTGCACGTTCTCTTTCAACACTTGCGCTTATACCTTCATTAATGTCATACTATCGTTAGAATCGACAACTAGCATAAATGGCTAAAGCTAGAGAAAATCGGACAGCATCTCCTTTATTTATACAACATTCCTCCATATCGTAATTCAACTCCCAAACGTCAACAATACATTTACAATATCATAATAGTAGCCTTTGATCATTTGCATTATCCATATTCTCAATTCACTTCCAATTTTTCCATATTCAAGACCATAACACACGATTTAATCCATTCACATACAATGCCTATTTCATGATCTTAATGTCATTTATAACCCATTCATGTCACAACACAACAAC
The DNA here is from genome assembly GCF_019175385.1 of Lycium barbarum. Classification (NCBI taxonomy): domain Eukaryota; kingdom Viridiplantae; phylum Streptophyta; class Magnoliopsida; order Solanales; family Solanaceae; genus Lycium; species Lycium barbarum. The sequence continues at coordinate 57,352,538 of NC_083337.1, read as the reverse complement.
AATCATGATTCAATTCAAACTATTTCTCAAAACGTCACTATTCATCATTCATGACACATTTTGCTATACTCTTCTAAAATCCAAGCATTTCAACTTCCAAATACCTTAAACAACATATAAATACCATAAATATTACCTTAGATGTTGTAGGAACAAGCCTTAGTCGAAATACTCCACTTGAGAAAAAACCTAGTTTTTCTCCATTTGGATTTCTTGACTTAAATGATCTTTAATGGGTTTGCTTACAATTGATTCACTTGTTTTGTGTTGTTGATCACTAAAATCTCTTGAAAAATTGTATAATATATGTAGAGAGATATTTTAGAGAGAAGGGGTGTCAAGGGAAATGAAATGAACTAACCTTGGTCCCTTACATTTGTTGAGCCAAAATCTGTCACGATCAAATATACGGACAAACATACGGTCCGTATAAATTGTACGGGCCGTATGTTTGCTCGTACAATTGGTCCAGAAATTTTGGCCAATCTGGGTTAATTATAAGGTCCCAAACATACGGACCATATAAATTATACGACCAGTATGTTTGGCTGTATAATCCCCAGTGATCCCGAAGTTCGTTTCGTCGTCTGGTTTGATCTCCAATCCTTATGGAACCTTCTTAACACTTGTTCAACACTTCAATACCAATCCAAGGGACGTTGTCACTCTTCTCCAAGACATCATTAAGCCCTTACTAACTCGTTACTCATATTTCCTTTCAGTTTCTTATCAAATACTTTGCCTTCTCTTGGCAACCCTCTTCCCCCACCTCTAACATCTTTGAACCCTCATCTAGAATCACTGAATGTCATCGCTCGCTCATGAAAACATCGTATACTCATACTCCTTACTAGTTCATTCACTTGCGTACCAACGGAAGATTTTTCGAGGTGGCACTACCATCCTATCACAACAGCCCACAATAACAATGCCTCACAGGGCAACAACATAATAGCAATAGAATTTGGCCACACACGACCCAAAAGCATAAAAGAAAAACATACATACCTTATGATCTTGACGTCTCATCTTTGATCTCTTCCAAGGGCTGAAATAACTGCGGGTATCTGGATCGCATGCTTTCTTCCGCTTCCCACGTCATTTCCTCTCGATTATTGCTTCTCCATAGAACCTTAACCGACCACCTCTTTGTTTCTAAGCCTCCGTACTTGCCTATCTAGTATGGCAATGGGTACTTCTTAATAGGTAAATTTCTCTGTCACTTGCACATCATTTGCTGGGACGATCCTGCTAGGATCTCCAATACATTTCCAGAGCATCGAGACGTGGAAAACTGGATGAACTGACTCCAAATCGGGAGGTAGATTTAACTCATAAGCCACCTTGCCTATCTTGCGCACTATCTCATAAAGCCCAATATACCGGGGACTAAGCTTCCCCTTTTTGCCAAATCTCATAATGCACTTCATTGGCGACACCTTCAAGAATACCCAATCCTTAACTTGGAACTCTAAGGCTCTTCGACGATTATCTGCATAGGACTTCTGACGACTTTGAGCCGCTAACAACCAATCTTGTATGAGCTTCACTTTCTCTATGGCTTGCTGGACCAAGTCTGGCCCTATCAACTGTGCCTCTCCTATTTCAAACCACCCAATTGGGGATCTACATTTTCGCACATATAAAGCCTCATACGATGCCATTTTAATGCTAGAATGATAACTATTATTGTAAGCAAATTCAATGAGTGGAAAATGATCATTCCAACTACCTCCAAAATCTATCATACATGCCCGTAACATATCTTCAAGAGTCTGGATAGTACGTTCGGCTTGCCCATCGGTCTGTGGATGAAATGTCGTGCTAAGGCTCACTTGGGTCCCTAAACCCGCTTGGAAAGACTCCCAAAGTAGATGTAAACTGAGTTCCTCTGTCTGAGATAATCGATACTGGAACACCATGGAGTCTCACTATCTCTTTAACATACAGTTTTGCATAATCTTCAGCCACATACGTCGTCCTGACTAGCAAGAAGTGAGCTGACTTTGTGAGTCTATCAACAATCACCCATATGGAATCATACTTACGTTGAGAACGGGGTAAGCCTGTAATGAAATCCATGTTAATGACTTCCCACTTCCAAGTTACGATTTCTATAGCTTGCAACAATCCGCCCGGCTTTTGGTGCTCGATTTTCACTTGTTGGAAATTAGGACATTGAGCCACGAATTCCGCTACATCTTTCTTCATCCCATTCCACCAATATACAAACTTGAGATCAGGATACATTTTCTTCGCTCCGGGGTGGACAGAATAATGGGAACAATGAGCTTCTCTCAATATCTGGTGGCATAGCCCCGCCACATCGGGAACACATAATCTGCCTCGACATCGAAGGACTCCGTCTCCTGAAATATCAAATGATGACTCCTCTTTCTGGGGGAGTGTATCTCTGTACTGCATTAGCATGGAATCTTCGTATTGCCGCTCTTTCACCTCCGCGACTAGCGACGAAACTGTTGAATTCTGGATAGTAGTTCCCTTGCTACTTGAGTCCAGTACTCGGACTCCTAGGCTAGCTAATTGCTGAAGCTCACGAGTCATTTCTCCCTTTTTCGATCGTACATCACATAAACTTCCCATAGATCTGCGGCTGAGAGCATCAGCTACAACATTCGCCTTTCCGGGGTGATACAAGGTATCAACATCATAATCTTTTAGCAACTCTAGCCATCATCGTTGCCGCAAATTCAACTCTTTCTGCCTGAAAATATACTGAAGGCTCTTATGATCGGTATAAATATCCACATGGACACCATATAAATAATGTTTCCATATCTTTAAAGCATGAACCACTGCGGCCAATTCTAGATCGTGGGTCAGATAATTCTGTTCATGTTTCCGCAGTTGCCTTGAAGCATATGCAACTACTTTACCGTGCTGCATCAATACACAGCCTAGCCCACCACCTGAAGCATCACAATAAACAACATATCCTTCCAATCCCTCTGAAGTGTCAAGACTGGTGCAGAAGTCAACCTATCTTTCAACTCTTGGAAACTACGTTCGCAAGCATCTGTCCACTGAAACTTTGCCGATTTCTGGGTCAATTTTGTAAGTGGTGCAGAAATAGAAGAAAAACCCTCAACGAATATCCTGTAATAACCTGCTAAGCCCAGAAAGCTACGAACCTCCGTAGGAGTTGTGGGCCTTGGCCAAGTCTTCACTGCCTCAATCTTTTGACTATCCACTCGAATCCCATCTGCAACAATATGCCCGAGGAATGCCACTGAGTTCAACCAGAACTCGCATTTGGAAAACTTCGCAAACAACTCTCGAGTTCGAAGGACTCCAAGGATAGTACGCAAATGATCCGCATGTTCTGCCTCGGATCTAGAATACACCAAGATTTCGTCGATAAACACGATCACAAATAAATCCAGGAATGGCCTGAACACATCGTTCATCAAGTCCATGAGCACTGCCGGCGCATTGGTTAGCCCAAATGACATTACTCGGAACTCAAAATGGTTGTATCTTGTTCTGAAGGCTGTCTTAGGGATATCTTTCTCCCTAACTCTCAATTGATGATACCCGGACCTCAAATCGATCTTTGAAAACCATTTGGCACCTTGCAACTGATCAAATAAATCATCAATCCTTGGAAGAGGATATTTGTTCTTAATCGTCACTTTATTCAATTGCCGATAATCAATGCACATTCTCAACGAGCCATCTTTCTTTCGAACAAACAATACGGGTGCTCCCACGGGGATGAACTAGGCCTAATGAAGCCTTTATCAAGCAAATCTTCCAATTTCTCCTTCAACTCTTTCAATTCTACGGGAGCCATTCTATAGGGAGGAATAGATATAGGCTTAGTGTCTGGCAACACCTCAATAGCAAAATCAATATCTCGCTCGGGAGGAAGGCCTAGAAGCTCTTTCGGGAACACATCCGGGAATTCATTCACCACTGGAACTGATTGTAGAGTCGGCGACTCAGCTTCTACATCTTGAACTCGTACTAGATGATAAATACAACCTTTTGTGATCATTTTCCTTGCCTTTATATAGGAAATAAACCTACCTTTTAGTGATGCCGTATTTCCTTTCCATTCTAAAACTGGTTCTCCCGGAAACTGGAAACGAACCATTTTCATCCGGCAATCAACATTGTCATAACAAGAACCCAACCAATACATACCCATAATGACATCAAAATCTACCATCTTTAGTTCATGCAAGTCAACTATAGTATGGTGGTCACATCTCACAACTACACAATCTCTATATACTCGGCTAACTATTACCGATTCACCCACGGGTGTAGACACCTCAAAAGGTTTGATCGACTCTGGCTCAATTTTAAATCGACCCGCTATATAGGGAGTAACATATGACAATGTGGAGCTCGGATCAATCAAATCATATACATCATGAGAGAATACCGATAATATACCTGTGACTACGTCAGGAGAAGACTCAAGATCTTGGCGTCCAGCCAAATCATAAATACGGTGCTGAGGACCGCTAGAAGTGGGAGCTCTCCCTCTACCTCTACCATGGCCAACTGGCGCATGTGAACCTGGCCCCGTAGGGCGTACAGATGCTGAAGATCCGGCTGCCGACCCTGATGGCTGGGTCCTACCTCTACCATGTACTGAGGGGCAATCACGCATGATATGGCCTGGTCAACCACATGAATAGCAACCATCTGAGCCCAATCGGCATCGACCCCAATGCAATTTCCCACACTGGGAACATCGTGGTGCAGGTGGCCTTGACTGGCCTGAATCATCTCTGAACTGAGGTCCTGAATAACTCGGACTCGGCCCTGAACGAGCAGATCTATCAAGGCTCTAGCTCGAAAATCGTGGAGATGCACTGTTCATAGAATAGCATGAATGTCTAGGGAACTGCTGCCTGTGTCCGCCTCTGGACTCACTCATCGGGCCTGAAGATCTGGCCCTCTTGCTATGACCCTTATCCTGCTCGCGTTCACTTCTCCGCTGCTGTAGGCTTTCTTCTAAGTTCTGAGCATGTGCCTGAATGCGTGCAATATCCATACCATCCTGAAGGGACGCAGTCAAGTATCTATCCATCAAGTGTGGTCCCTTCACAAATCGGTGTACCCGCTCACCCATATCCGCTACCATGGCCGAAGCATACCTGGCCAAGGAATTGAAGCGGAGACTGTACTCTAGAGCACTCATGCTACCCTGCCTCGAATTTAAGAATTTATCGGCCCTAGCTCGCCGAACTTCTGGAGGCATATAATGACGGAGAAAGGCATCAACAAACTCTTGCCATACCGGGGGAGGTGCATTGGCTCCCCGTGAAGCCATCCAGACTGTATACCACTGGATCGAGACATCTGTCAATCTGTATGACGCTAACTCCACCGACTCGTCAACATACAATCAATAAAGTCCTGGGGGTCCTCCTCCGGCTTTGACCTAAAGAATTCCGGAGGGTTTAAAGTAATGAAGTCACGGGCCCTTGCACTAACAGCCCTGTCACCCGGCCCTGTACGTTTCCGCTGATTCTGAGTAGCAACCAACTGTGTAAGCAAATGTATGGCCTCTTTTACATCTTGGCCAGAAGCATCCGGTGGAGGAGCTGGAGCTGGGGCTGAGGCTCCCTCACGCTCCTCAGTAATAGGCACTGTCTGGTAGGACTGAGATTGAGCCGCACTCTGGGACTCATTTTTCTCTACTACAGGTGGTGGTGCCCTTTCAGCCCGCTTTTCTGCCACCGTCTTGCCCTTTTGGGGTGTTGTAGTCTTTCTCTTTACAGGCATTCTCTGAAATACACAACAAATGATTAAGGAACAAGAATTTCTTACATCATAGCTCTATCGCACGATTCTTGTGAGGAAAGATGGTCATTTGTTCCTAAAATGTCCGCAGCTTCCTGTTTATAAGTGTGGCGTGCAACACACCCAGAACCAAGACTCTACTAGACACGGATTATAGACACACCCTAGGACTGAACTGCTCTGATACTACTTTTGTCACGACCCGACTAGGCGGGGGGGCCGCGACGAGCACCCGGCGCAACCCCACCCGGGCACCCCTTTAACATACTTTCACATAACGTGTAGGTGAGCCATAAATCAAATCATGCATTCTAGCCATCAATCATACTAGTCCCAATTAGACGACAACATTTCTTATATCATCATAGGCATCTATGCCACATCAATATACATGGGCCGACAAGGCCAACAACATGACATACAAAAATATAGGCCGACAAGGCCAAACACGTCTAACAACATACACATGTCTACGTGCCTCTAAGAAGGTTATAACATATCACATGAGCGGGACAGGACCCCGCTATGCCTATAATTATGTACACAAAAGACTAAGTACCCAAAAGCTATAGCTCCGAATGAAATGGAGCTCCGCTATGTAGTCCCTGAAAATATAGCTATGGATCGAGCCTGTCTCCCTGTGCACCTGCGGGCATGACGCAACGTCCACAAACAAAAGGACGTCAGTACGAAGAATGTACCGAGTGTGTAAAGCATGATCAATATCAATACGAAAGCTTAAGAGTCAACATATGAGATTGCATAACATGGGAGATAATAATAATATCGTCGTCATAGCACTTACTTGCTATCCACAAGGACATTCCATTTCTATTGCGTATCCGTGTACATACATCCATATCCATATTTATTTACCTTCACATTCATTTTTTATAACATATTCGTACTTATGTTGATGTCATTTACACACACACACACATATATATATATATAGCTATAGCGTGCCCGACCATAAAGGTTCGGTGTTTCATACATACTTGGCCAACCAAGGCTTAAGGTTATACGTACCTTCTTCAGAAGTGCGCATGCGTTTCATAATCGTATACATATTCATATATATATTCTTACACGGCGTCATAAGCTCGGGGTCTTATTATAGCCCTTCATAGGCACACATTCATATATAGCTCATAAGCATCTTTAGCATCATTTTATTCTCATCATCATTACTATCATTGTCATTATCGCTACATCTACCCTATAGGCTTACTCGTCATACGAGGAACTTAGTACAATCGTAGCACATCGAGCATCGTGAGCTTACTAGCTCGAAGAATCAAATCGTTTGAAGGGAATCATAGTCTTATAGGAGATTTAGACGTTTGGCCAAAGAACCATGCCTTATGAAAGAAGGGTTAGCCTTACATACCTTTTCGTTCGACTATATAGCACTTGCACGTTCTCTTTCAACACTTGCGCTTATACCTTCATTAAGGTCATACTATCGTTAGAATCGACAACTAGCATAAATGGCTAAAGCTAGAGAAAATCGGACAGCATCTCCTTTATTTATACAACATTCCTCCATATCGTAATTCAACTCCCAAACGTCAACAATACATTTACAATATCATAATAGTAGCCTTTGATCATTTACATTATCCATATTCTCAATTCACTTCCAATTTTTCCATATTCAAGACCATAACACACGATTTCGTCCATTAACATACAATGCCTATTTCATGATCTTAACGTCATTTATAACCCATTCATGTCACAACACAACAACAATCGTGATTCAATTCAAACTATTTCTCAAAACGTCACTATTCATCATTCATGACCCATTTTGCTATACTCTTCTAAAATCCAAGCATTTGAACTTCCAAATACCTTAAAAAACATATAAATACCATAAATCTTACCTTAGATGTTGTAGGAACAAGCCTTAGTCGAAATACTCCACTTGAGCAAAAAATCTAGTTTTTCTCCATTTGGATTTCATGACTTGAATGATCTTTAATGGGTTTGCTTACACTTGATTCACTTGTTTTCTGTTGTTGATCACTAAAAACTCTTGAAAACTTGTATAATATATGTAGAGAGATGTTTTAGAGAGAATGGGTGTCAAGGGAAATGAAATGAACTAACCTTGGTCCCTTACATTTGTTGAGCCAAAATCTGTCCCGACCAAATATACGGACCAACATACGGTCTGTATAAATTGATGGGCCGTATGTTTGGTCATACAATTGGTCTAGAAATTTTGGCCAATCTGGGTTGATTATACAGTCCCAAACATACGGACCGTATAAATTATACGGCCAGTATGTTTGGCCATATAATCCCCAGTGATCCCGAAGTTCGTTTCGTCGTCTGGTTTGATCTCCAATCCTTATGGAACCTTCTTAACACTTTTTCAACACTTCAATACCAATCCAAGGGACGTTATCACTCTTCTCCAAGACATCATTAAGCCCTTACTAACTCGTTACTCGTATTTCCTTACCGTTACTTATCAAATACTTTGCCTTCTCTTGGCAACCCTCTTCCTCCATCTCTAACATCTTTGAACCCTCATCTACAATCACCGAATGTCATCGCTCGCTCATGAAAACATCATATACTCATACTCCTTACTAGTTCATTCACTTGCGTACCAACGGAAGATTTTTCGAGGTGTAACAGTTATATCTATCACTTAGTTCGGGTTCATGACACCAAGGCAAAACCGCCAACTTTCCAGTCAGTTCCAATAGTGAATGAATTTCCAGATGTATTCCCAGATGAACTTCCAGGTCTTCCACCAGAAAGGGAAATTGATTTTGCTATTGATGTATTGCCGGACACTAAGCCTATTTCTATTCCTCCTTGTCGAATGGCTCCGGCAGAATTAAAAGAGCTAAAGGCACAGCTGAAAGACTTGCTCGAGAAAGGATTCATTAGACCCAGTTCATCACCGTGGGGAGCACCGGTCTTGTTTGTGAAAAATAAAGACATATCTCTACGAATGTGTATCGACTACAGGTAATTGAACAAGGTGACGATAAAGAACCGATATCCTCTTCCAAGGATTGACGATTTGTTTGATCAATTGCAAGGTGCTAAGTGGTTTTCAAAAATAGATTTGAGGTTGGGCTACCATCAAGTGAGAGTCAGAGAAGCGGATATTCCCAAAACGGCCTTCAGAACGAGATATGGCCATTATGAATTCCGAGTGATGTCGTTCCGGTTGACAAATGCTCCGGCTGTATTTATGAATTTGATGAACAACGTATTCAGGCCTCTTTTGGATCTATTTGTGATATTATTTATTGATGATATTCTGGTGTATTCTCGCACGGAATCGGAACATGCTGATCATCTGAGAATTGTTCTTGGTATTCTTCGAGCCCGAGAATTGTATGCAAAATTTTCAAAGTGCGAGTTTTGGCTAAAGTCTGTGACATTTCTGGGCCATGTTATTTCAAATAATTGTTAAATAAGCCTAAGGAGTACTAGTACGAGCGGTGCTCGGCTGTTAGCCCCGGGTACCCGTCATGGCCCCTAGCCGGGTCGTGACAGATTGCCTCTATCAACTCCCTACACCCGGTGATGACTAACAAATAGGGTAGGTTTCCTAAACACTTGGTCACTTTCCTTTGTTGCTCGGTATTCATCCAAGCCCGCCATATTTTCAGCATATCTAGTGCCTCGGGAACCATGCCGAGTTTTAGATTTGTATTTATCTACAAAATAAAGCACAGTTAACCCCCACCCCCATGGACAATAGTTTAACACATGGGCACACAAAATGTTTCCAATTAGCACATAGTAGGATGCGATGTCATTCGGGTGATAGACCATTTTGACACAAGGTAGTCTCCTTAATGGGTTTTAGATACGTCAAAAATATCCAAAACCCATCTTGGTCATCATGGGCTAGTCCGTTAAGATTTGGCTTGGCTCTATCCTAGTAAAATTCTAGAGTGGGCTTTTTCAAATTGACTAGAACCCGAGCGGACTACTCGGGGTGAACCTTTGTTGGCTGTTAGACTATCGCGTACCAACTCTGCGTTCAACGTGTTACAAAGAAAAAGGTGTTTTGGGGGTTTTTAGTGAAAGCTAGACCGCGAGCCCGCTCGTCCCCTTTGAAACCATTCGTTTTGCCAAAGGTGGCAGAGTTTATGATATGAATGCATGAAAATAAACAAGTAAGAACATAATCAAAGTTAAATCACATTATATTGAAATCTGAAGAGGTTGTGGACTCTATTTGTATTTTTGTTTTTTTAGAGTCGCCACCTAATTTATAAGGGAATTGAGGAAAACCAAGTTCGAAGGGTTTATTCAAACAAGAATCAAGCTCTAACTCCAATTCCCATGTTCATTAACTTCAAAGAAACCCTAAGAACAAACTTTTTACTTCACCAGCTCGGGTTTACGGGCTCGGATATTACAAAAATTCTCCCAATATAATAGAAAGTGGTGAGAGGAAATATTTAAGGGTTTTCTTTGGTTTAGGACTGAGAAAATAAGAGATAAAATAGTAGGACTAGATATATATAGATGGGTCAAGAAGGTTCCAATGGTTGTGGGTCGACTAGCAGGTCGACGGCTCGTCATCACGTTGACGGCCTGTTGACTAGATCCGTTGTTCTGCACCCAGAGAATCAGAGGTGGCGACAACACCGACGGTCCGCAACGACGGCTTGTTGACGTGTTGACGGCCCCGTTAGTGTGGATGGGTTCTGCAGGTTTCTCGAGTCAGTCTAGTTCGTGTCGATTCAATTCGTTTAACTTCTAATTCTTTAGTATTGCAAGAAACATATACTTATACCTTGGTACATGCAGGATAAGGCACTTAATAATTTAAAATCTCGAGTGCGGATTTCCATACTAAGGGCATAAACCACCCATAAGCCAAGGACCGCTTGCGACGAAAATGAGAGGTGTAACAAACACACTTGTATTGGGACCACATCACATAAGATTTCATCTTGATACCTACCAATGATAAACTTGATAATAGCTTGGTTGGTGACCCTCATTTCACAACATTCATTGAAACATTGGAGTTTGTAGGACTCGGATGTTTTCTTGTAGGGAATTTCATGTTTTCAACCAAGAATTGGATCATTACGCTTATAAAATTCCCACCATCAATAATTAACGAAAACACCTTGTCTACTATTTTTCATCTAGCATGAAATAGATTCTACCTTTGATCCACCTCCTCTCTTGCTAATGGCCTCTTGGCTCTCCTAACTACAGTGGAAAAGTTCAATCTCTCTTCCATTCATTCTTCAATTTCACCTTCGTATTCTCCCTCATTCTCACTTTTATGCTCCTCATCATCACTACCAACCCCGCCCTCATCTTTATCATCGGTTCGGTACCCAACACGTAAGGCCATAATTGACCTTCTATTTGCGCAATCATTTGCAATATGTCCTCTACCTTTGCACTTGAAACATTGAACTATAGATGGAAGAGGGAAGTTAGGTTTAGCATTATTATCGCCTTTGGTTTTGTCATCACCTTTGGCCTTGAAGTAAAACTTGGCGGGGTAAGGCACTTAATAATTTAAAAACTCGCATGCAGATTTCTATACTAAGGGCATAAACCACCCATAAGCCAAGGACCGCTTGCGACGAAAACGAAAGGTGTAACATTCTTCCCCCCTTAAAAACATTTGTCCTCGAATGTTCATACAAGTAATAGGCTAGAACAATTTCGGCAGAGTCTCCCCTGTATATATACAAATCCAACCTGTACACAGCAACCCAAAATCATGCCACACAAGGCCACATGCCAAAATATACAACACCATGGCCTCACACGACCAATCACCATAACTATCAATAAATATCAATACCTGGGGGAGATGATGCCTCAGACTGAGCCTCTTGGGAGGACGAAAACAAATACAGGTACTTAGCCTTCATTTCCTCTTCAGCTTCCCAAGTCGTTTCTTCAACATTATTATTTCTTCAAAGAACTTTAACAGAAGCCACATTCTTGGTTCGCAATCGACGAACTTGCCTGCCTAGTATAGCCACTTGGATTTCCTCATAAGCTAACTGTTTAGTCACTTGGATATCATCTATCGGTACAACCCTCGAAGGATCTCCTATACATTTATGAAGCATGGAATACTGGATGTACAGACTCCAACTTTGATGGTAGTTCCAACTCATATGCTACCTTACCCACAGTACGAATGATTCTATATGGTCTAATGTATCGAGGGCTCAACTTACCCTTCTTTCCAAATCTCATCACTCCCTTCATAGGTGAGATCTTCAAGAAGACCCAATCTCCTACCTCGAACTCTAGCTTGCGCCGCCAGTTATCTGCATAGGATTTTTGTCGACTCTACGCCACTAGTAACCTCTCTTGAATTACTTTCACCTTGTCAACTACTCGTTGTATTATGTCTGAGCCTGCTAACTGATTTTCTCCAACATCGAACAATCCTATAGGTGATCTATATCTCCGCCCATATAAAGCTTCATAGGGAGCCATCTGAATGCTAAAATGGTAACTGTTATTATATGCAAATTCAATGAGAGGAAAATGATCATCCCAACTACCTCGAAAGTCAATCACGCAAGCTCTTAGCATGTCCTCAAGTGTTTGTATAGTACACTTCGCCTTTCCATCTATCTGAGGATGGAGTACAGTACTAAGACTCACCTGAGTCCCCAGTTCCTCTGAAATGGCTTCCAGAAATTAGCTGTGAACTGCGCCGCTCTATCTGAAATAATGGATGTAGGAATACCATGGAGTCGTACAATCTCCTTAAGATAAAGCTTAGCAGAATCTTCAGCTGAATAAGTAGTTTTGACATGCAGGAAGTGTGCTGACTTTGTAAGCCTATCAACTATGACCCATATCGAATCATACTTCCATGGAGTACAGGGCAAACCTGTAATAAAATCCATATTGATTACCTCCCATTTCCATGTTGGAATCTCCATAGCCTGTAATAAACCTTCAGGCTTCTGGTGCTCTATCTTGACTTATTTGCAATTTGGACACTGAGCGACAAATTCTGCTATGTCTCTTTTCATTCCATCCCACCAATAAACTTCCTTGAGATCATGATACATCTTTGTTGTGCCAGGGTGAATGGAATACCACGAATAATGAGCTTCCCCCATAACCTGTTGACGGAGTCCTGAAACATTAAAAACATATAATCTACCTCAATATCTAAGTACTCTATCTCCTGTGATCACGAAAGGTGTCTTTTATTTCTAAGGAGTTGTATCCCGATAATTGGCTAAAATAGGATCTTCGAACTGACGTTCCTTTATCTCCGCTACCAAAGATGACGTCGCTGTATACTGTATCGTAATTCCTGCATCACCTGATTCTAATAACTGAACTCCAAAGCTGGCCAGTTGACGAACATCGAAGACTATCTCCCTCTTCTCTGGTTATACATATGACAGGCTATCCATAGATTTACGACTAAGAGCATCAGCCACTACATTAGCCTTCCCAGGATGGTATAGAATATCTATGTCATAATCTTTCAGCAACTCTAACAATCGCCTTTGACGTAAATTCAAGTCCTTTTGCTTAAAGATATACTGAAGGCTCTTATGATCAGTATAGATATCAGCATGGACACCGTATAGATTATGCCTCCATATTTTCAGGGCATGAATCAGCGCAGCTAACTCTAGATCATAAGTTGGATAATTCTTCTCGTGCTACTTCAGTTGTCTAGAAGCTTAAGCAACAACCTTGCCATGCTGCATTAATACACTACCCAAACTAATACCTGAAGCATCACAATAAATCACATAGCCCTATGTTCCTTCTGGAAGAATCAAGACAGGTGCTGAGGTCAACTTGTCTTTCAATTTATGAAAACTCCGCTCACAGGCATCCGTCAACTGGAACTTAGCTGACTTCTGAGTCAACTTGGTTAATGGGGCTGAAAGAGAAGAAAATCCTTCCACAAACCTTCTATAATATCCTGCTAGGCCCAAGAAGCTACGTATCTCCGTTGGTGTCGTGGGCCTTGGCCAATTCTTCACAACTTCAATCTTTTTAGTGTCCACTCTAATGCCTTCATCTGAAATAATGTGACCAAGAAAAGCCATAGAGTTCAACCAGAATTCACACTTGGAAAACTTCGCATATAATTCTCTATCTCGAAGAATTCTAAGCAATGCACGTAGATGATCTGCATAGTCAACCACTGACGGTGAATAAACCAGAATATCATCTATAAACACGATCACGAACAAAACCGGGAAGGGTCTGAATACACGATTCATCAAGTCCATGAATACAGCTGGAGCATTAGTTAGCCCGAATGACAGGACACATAACTCATAGTGCCCATGTCTAGTTGTGAATGTCATCTTTGGAATGTCTTCCTCCTTCACCCTAACCTGATAATATCCTGACCTCAAATCTATCTTCGAGAAATATTTGGCACCTTATAACTGATCAAATAAATCATCAATCCTTCGGAGCAGATACTTATTCTTTACAGTCACTTTATTCAATTGCCGATAATCAATACACATTCGCAAAGAGCCATCCTTCTTTCATACAAATAATACCAGCGCTCCCCCGGTGATGTGCTAGGCCTAATAAAGCTTTTCTCGAGTAAATCCCGCAATTGCTACTTCAATTCTTTTAACTCCGCAGGTGCCATTCTATAAGGAGGAATAGCTATTGGCTGAGCATCTGGAAATAGGTCAATAGTAAAATCAATCTCTCGTTCTTGCGGAATGCCTGGAAGCTCATCTAGAAATAACTCCGGAAACTCACTGACCATAGGGACAGGCTGAAGGGTCAGTGAATCTGCTTGCACATCCTGAATTCGAACTAGGTGATAAATATACCCTTTCCTGATCATCTTCCTTGCCTTAAGGTAGGAAATAAACCTACCCCTTGGCGAAGCGACATTACCCTTCCATTCTAGGACTGGCTCATCGGGAAACTGGAATCGAACTATCTTTGTTCTGGAATCGACATTAGCATAACCGGAAGCTAACCAATTGATGCCCATAATAACATCGAAATCAACATGTCTAACTCGATCAGGTCTGCTAAGGTATAGCGGTTACAAACTATCACAACACAACCTCGATATACTCGCCTAGCTATAACTGGATCACCAACTGGCGTCGACGTCTCAAATGGCTCAATCAATTCAGTCTCTATCCAAAACTTGCCAGCAACAAATGGAGTGACATTTGATAAGGTGGAACCTGGATCAATCAGTGCGTATACATCACAGGATGAATCTGATAATATACCTGTAACCACATCAGGAGATGACTCACGATCCTGTCTTCCACCTAATGCATAAACGTGGTACTGCGGCCCACTCGAGCTAGATGCTCCATTGCTTCCTCTTCCACGTCCCGCTGGTGTCTGCGAAACATGCCCTGAGGGATGTATTGACAAAGAAGAACTAGGTAAATACCCTGTAGGCTAAACAATGCCTACACAACCCCTTGACGAACACTCTCTCATCACGTGGTCTGGCTGGCCACAAGCATAACAAGCATCCGATCCAAATTGACACTGTCTGGAATGTAATCTACCGCACTGGGTACATCGCCGTACCGATGGTCTAATCTAACCTGACTTTGGTCTATACTGAAAACCTGATGCTCTAGAACATTGACCCACTCCTGAAACAAAAAGACCGATCAAATCTTGGGCTTAGGAACCGCGGAGGTGCACTCCCTGCTCAATGAAATGGATACCGGGAATGCTGCTATCTCCGTCTTCCACTGAACTAACCAGCAATATCAAAATATCTAGCCCTCTTATTATGTCGTCGGTCACCCTCACACTCTATTCCCCACTGACGCTTATGATCTTCAAGATTCTGGGCATATGCATATATACGGGAAATATCCATATCCAGCTGTAACGCGGCTATCGTGCACTCATCAATCAAATGTGGCCTTAGACTAGCCACAAAACGATGAATTCAATCATCAATCTCAGCCACCATAGCTGGGGCATATATAGCTAAGGAGTCGAGGTGTACACAATACTCTTGAAAACTCATACTGCCCTGCTGAACCTATCTGCCCGGGCCCATCTGGAATTCGATCGTAAATAATGATGAATAAAAGCATATGAAAACTCTCGCCAAATGGCTGGAGGAGCATTCTCTCCCCTAGACAACTCCAACGCCTGATACCACTACACTACTACATCACGGAGCCTATAAGATAACAACTCCACTGAATCGACCTCATCAGCGTGCATAACCCTCAAAGTCCGCTGCATACTATCAATAAAGTCCTGAGGATCCATATTTTGCTTTAACATAGAAAACTCTTGAGGATCTAACCCAAGGAAAGTCTTAACCCTTGCACTACCGGCTCGGTCTCCTGATTAACACTAACTCCCTGCCGCTGAGCCTGAGTGGCTACCAATCTGGTCAATAACTGTATAACATCTCGCATATCCTTGCCCGGTGCATCTGGCTAAAGAACCGGGGGCACTAGGGCGGGTGCTAGAGGCGTTGTATGCAAAGTCTGAGATGGGCTCTCACTCTGGGACTCGCCCCGAGCTCTGGTAGCCCGCAGAGTACGGCTGGTGGCCTCAACAACCACTTCCTTACCCTTCTGGGCTACTGTAGCTTTCTTATGAGGCATTGCTAAAATCAGAACAAACTATTGGAAAGCAAACTCTTAACGCTAGGCTCTATCGCACGATCTAAGAGAGAAAGAACGTCAATTTCCTATATGTCCTGCAGCTTTCTGTTTATAAGTGTGGTGCACGACACACCCATAAATAAGACTCTACTAGACACGGTCTGTAGACAACCCTAGGACGGAACTGCTCCGATACCACTTCTGTCATGACCTAAGCCGATGAGTCGCGACGACTACTTGATCTCTAGTGACCAAACACCCCTATACTCATATCTGGATAACACTGCATACTATGGGCTAAGCTGACTCATGGAAGCATAACATCAAATACCATGCACGTGTATATATATATATATATATATATATATATATATATATATACTGATCATAACAATGCAAGCCGACTAGGCTGCCACATGACTTGTACACAAAAGAATAGGAGCTGACAAGGCTACGTCACATGTCATCTACACATAACTGTCTACAGACCTCTAATGGAATAAAATCTATAGAAAGGACGGGACAGGGCCCCGTCATACCCATATGCATACCCATATCTCAAAAGTAGCATACCAAAATGAACTGCTGCTCCAGATCCAGTGGAGCACACTGGCCACTGCAGGATGATTGTCCTATGGAGCTGGACCGCCTATCTATCTACCTGTATCTGCGGGCATGAACGTTGCCCCCCGATCAATAGGGGAGTCAGTAGGATAATGTTGTTATAACCCATATTTCCATACATTGGGGCGTTTTAAAATAAACGCGACAAGTTAAAGACAAGACTATCTCAAGATACGAAGTAGAGACTTTAACTTCCGGTTTCGTTTCAAGTCACAATTTAACTACAAATTTCGTTTGGCATTGAAATATTAATGGAAAATTGGGATTAAACTTACCATAATTGGATTATTAGTGGGATTGGGAAAAATAAAAATCAGTCCATTTAAAATGGACATTGTTGGCCGTGTAGTTTAAGTGGGATGGTCAATGGTTATTGACCCAAAATAGTGTGGGACACATGTCCAAATCATGGGGTAAATACATATAGTAAAAAAAAATCTGATTCATACCTCATTACACAACTCATTTCAACATTTCAAAGTCAAGAAACTATAGAGCTAGAGAGAGAAGCTCTCGGCCTAGAGCTAGCCGAGAGTGAGGGGTCAAAAATTGCTCCAAAAAAATCAGTTTCTCCATCAAATCAACTCCTTATCAAGTGCATAAGAACATGTAGTAGTTGTTGGAAAGAAACAAGGAGGTGTAGCATTTCAATAGGGTTGAAGATTCGGCCAAGGTTGAAGAACAAGTTGTAAGGTAAGAATGATCATTGTTCTTGTGTTGCATGATGATTTGAATGTAAAATTCATGCATGTTGTTGTTGGATTGTTGTTGTGGTTGAACTTGAGGGTGAGCCGTGAGCTTGGTGAAGCCATGGTTGGTCTTGTTTTGCATGTATTGTTGATGGATTGAATGTGTATCAACATATGTAAATGAACAAAGATTGTAAGAAGTTTGTTTATGATGTTGCATGTTGGTATTGGACGGTTTTTCTTAAAAATTGAAATGAGCCGTGTGTTGTAGACTTAATGGAATCATGATTAATCTTCTTGTATATATATTGGAAATGGATTGAATGTGTTGTAGTATGGATAAATGGATGAAAAATCATGAAGTTGTTGGAATGGTGTTGAAGCCGTGTAAGGGGACTGTTTTAGGGGGATTGTGGACTGTTTTGTGCCACGTTTTGATTGTTGTTGTTATGGACATGGTGGTGTATTGTATGCATGTTGAATATGTGAATTGAGGTGTTAAAGAAACGAATCATGTTGAAGTATACAAGCAGTCCAAAACCGTGGACTGTTTTAAGGTTAGAAGTGAATTAGTGTATGTTGAATGTTGAATGTTGTTATGAACATATAGTGAAAGTGATGTGCAATGATTCAAGTTGAAATTGAAATAATTTGTGGGCTATTGTAAGAATAAAAATGATGCTAAAACAGTTCCAAGAATCGTGAAAGTAATGTTATTAAACGTGTTGTTGTCGTTGTAAGTTAAAACTGGAAAATTGCGAAGTGAAAATGGTATTGTGGTATGTGCTGTTTGGCCGTGAGTTTGGGACTGATTTGAATAATGTGCAAGCTGTCCAAAGTCCCCTAAGTCATGTTAAACAAGTTTGGATTGATATATGAAAGAATGATTAGCAATGTTAGCTTGTAGTACTAGTTGGTTTGAATGCGAACGAAACGTCGTTTAAATGTTAGAAAGGGATTGTAATCGTCAAAATACGTATTAAATTCCTTTGTAGACTAATTGTAGCTCTTGATATCATGATATAGGGTAAGTGTTTTGGGGCAGCAAGTACAAGTTATAATACGACTAAACGCTAAAGGTATGTAAAGCCCAATCCTTCTTTCTTTTGGCATGCCTTAGTTTTCGATAGGCTAGATTATAAGCCTTGAGGAAAATTCTAAGATTCGAAATCCGAGCATGTTATGATCCTTATATATTCCTTGGCACTCTTATGTATGATTTGATGAAATATGAACCATTATGTCTTTGAAATAATCGCTTTCCGAACCTTTCTATCGCTTTAAAGAATTTCGTAATCTTTGAATGCCATATCTTTTGCATAAAGGCTCGGATTGTTCCAAATTTTTTATAGAAGTTGGCATGATGTATAATGAGTATGTTTTCCATAGGAGGGCCCGACTCGGGTCAATACCCATTCACGGGTCCCGCAACTTTCCTTTATGTAATTCGGAGAACTTTTGAAAGAATCTGTTATGACTATTATTTCGATTTTCAAGTATGATCATTTTACTTATGTTGAGTTCATGATAATGATTTTATGCATATGAATACTCACGACTCTACTTGTTCATTCTGTTATATGTTTCGCCGGTTCCCGGGCCGGTTCTGTTGTCGTGCGCACTTTGATATACTCCGGAGTTATGCTGTGTTTATGGTTCACCGAGCTACTCGCCAAGAGGGTCGGGTTCCACTTATATTTGGTGTTATGCTGTGTATGGTGGTATGCTGTGTATGGCGTTATGCTGTGTTATGATATGTGACGGAGGTACGGAGATTTGAAACTTTCTGGTGTTATGTTGTGTTATGGCGCCATCGATGGGCGGGCGACCATATTCTTCTGTACCCTACGCATGACTTATGTTTTAAAGTAAACATTTTGATATGTTGAATTTATACTTATGTTCTGTACTACTATTTCGTTTATGCCTCAGATTTGTTTCTGTATTTTCTGCTTTGTATACTCAGTACATATTTCGTACTGACCCCCTTTCTTTGGGGGGCTGCGTTTCATGCCCGCAGGAACAGACGCACAGTTTGGTGATCCAACAGTTTAGGACACTCTTCTGCTGTTTGGAGTGCTCTTCTCATTTCATAGCATATATTTTGGTATACATATTTGTTTGCTGTGTATGTTTACATTTGTTCAGGGGTACGGCGGGGCCCTGTCCCGCCATATGTTTCAGTTGGTCTGTTTAGAGGTCTGTAGACGTATTTGTGGGTGTGTGTGCCTACTTCTGTTCAGATGTGTTTGTATGATCCTACTCGTTATGGCAGCCTTGTCGGCGTGCATTTTGTATATGTTTTGGGACCGTTGTGCCATTTGATAGCCTTGTCGGCTTTTGATATATGTATATGCATCTGGTTGTGCTGAAATGTGTCTGAGATAGTTTGATATAATTTAAGGCAGCGTGTGACAATTGTGCCAGCATATGCTATCTGTATGTGATTCGAATTGGATAAGTTCGTTAGGGTGCCCAACTCGGGCACTAGTCACGGCCTACGGGGTTGGGTCGTGAAAAATGTACTGAGTATGCAAGGCATAAGAGTAACATATATAAATAAGAATCATGAAAGGAATCTGAACCTCATAACAAACTGACTATCTGATTGCATCCGTATGGCTGAAGATACCTATGCGGTATATGATATGCATGTACTCTGTAAAAATAATATAACTGAAAGTGCTTGGGAACGTACAGCCCTATCCATATATCATATAATAGGGTTGAAGAACGTACGGCCCAATCCATATATCATGTAACCCCACGTTCGGGACGATAATCATTTCATGTTGCCCACTAGTGGTGCTGTCATCATCTATATGCCGCCCTCCGGAGTGGTGTTGCCCGGCCGTATAGGCACGGTGTAATCACATCATCATCCATATGCCGCCCACCGTAGTGGTGCTGTCCGGCCATGTAGGCACTGTGTAAGAAAATAGCTATACATATATGTATATGTATATATATATATATATATATATATATATATATATATATATATATATATATATATATATATATATATAAGAGTAGAGTCTTTGGAACTTGCTCTCTACTTGTTCGTTTAGACAATAAAGATCGTGCCAAAAGAATAAAAGGGGCAGCCTTAACATACCTTGAAGCGTATCTACTCATCCAACATCTACTTCTAGAACTTCTAAGTCTACAACCAAGATAACATAGGCCACAATTAGACCCTTTATAACACTTACCATCCAATTCAAGTGAAAAGGGAACTTAACGAAGTCCGGACAGCATCCCCTTCATAACTCACTAATTCCTAAATCTTCCAATTTAACCAAAATAGCAACAACAATACTAACAACAACAATATCAATAATTATATGTCAAAATATAATCAATTCTACTCAAAATCATCCCTCAAAATAACCCTCAAGTCTAACTCTACTCTTATTCAACTTACGACTTTCATAACTATAATTACCTTTGCTTAAACCCGCTAAAATCTTTATAATAACTCCAACACAAATGTCACGACCCATCCCCGTAGGCCGTGATTGGTGCCCACACTGGACACCCGTACCTGAACCTGTTAAATATAACCAAACTGAAACTACGACAATACGGAAACTTATAAAGGAACTCCAAAGTTCGTAACATCGTCATATATATATATATCCAGATCAACTGTCTCCTGAGGAGTCACAACTAATCATATGTTGAAATATTACGCAAGCCGACAAGGCTGCCATCACATATCAATATCATATGCAAGCCGACAAGGCTGCCACTATAGACGAACATCATACCATAGCACATCGTATAGACACAGCCGAACGGAACCCATACACAACCCACACATATGTCTACAGACCTCTAAGAGTACAAATAGCGAAATATGACGGGACAGGCCCCCGTCGTACCCCTGGATAACATATACATACATAGCGGAAAGGGAGTCCTAAGCTGGCCGATCACCAAAGCGAATATCTGCACCTGCGGGCATGAAACGCAACCCCCCGAAGAAAGGGGGTCAGTACGGAATATGTACTGAGCATGTAAAGCATGAAAAACAATAAACAGGATCACAATTGAAACAGGAGTATAGAAAATAGGTACAATGTCCAGAATACCAAAACACTTGCCTTTGAAATATAAATCATGCATGTCAATATCATATATCATATATATATATATACCGTACCCGGCCCTCTAGTGAGAGACTCGATGAATAAAGTCATCATATGCCCTCCTGGCCGCCATAACATGTCACCATATCATCATATCATCATATATATGTATATATACCGTACCCGGCCCTCTAATGAGGGACTCGGTGAACAATACAGTGAAACTGTGCATGATAACATACCCGTCCCGGGACTCGGTGAAAGACATATGGAGGCATGCACGAGCAGAGTAGTGAGAAACCATATGCAATTTAAAACATTATCATGACTCAAACAGAATAAGAAGAAGGGATTAACACTTGAGTATCAATAGCAACAATCATATCAAGTATCCCTCGAATGTCATTATAGATCATATCAAAAGAGCCTTAGGAACCATAGACATATGTCAATATAGTAAGAAACAGCTTATCGAAGTCAAGGACATCCGTTATCATAGAGTTTCTAGAGATAGGAGCTTATATATATATCGACTATTATCCAACGTATAGGAAACTGAAGAGGGAGGCTCAATCACTTGAGAGTTTTAACATCAAGAAGTGAATAAGAATTATAAATCACATTCGGAACTTATGAATAGAGTTACCCCAAAGTTCATATCATCCATCACTTAGATCTAAGACATGCCAAAAGAAAGAAGGGACAGCTTCACATACCTGTTAGCGACTATTCGTGAATCCTTTTCGCCTCGTCGCTCTTTTAGCCTATTTATATAAAAGTAATGCTATCGTTAGTAACTATATTTTCTAGTTCACAAATTTATAGCCCGTTTCTTATAGAACCTATATTTCAACTATATATATTCTCGTTTAGGGTTTTCTATTATCTAAAGACTTAACGAAAATCGGGCAGCACTTTCCCAATATATTCGCCCATCCCGAGTTTCCAATTGCTCTCATGTTGACACAGAAATACCAACAACAACATATGGACATAATCATATCTTCAATTCATTCAATTCAACAAGAATAACAACAAGTTCATACCAACACAACTTCAAGCTTAACTTTCTAATTCATTCCATTCCTTCACCATTTAATCCATGACAACAACAACAACTATAATGCAACTTAAAATTAATTTACCACGCCTAACTAGAACAGCCCCTTACACGGCTCAATTTAAAATTCAACACCCACCTCTACAACTTCTTATATTCATCATACATCAACAAGTTTATACAAGCTTAAATTGTCTCCAAAATGTGTATAAAAAGAGATCAAATCTTACCTTAATCAACTTGACTCCAAGGATCAATTCACGTTGCAATTCTTGAATGTGTATAACACTTTGAAATTCCAATTTATCCTCCTCACCCTCTCAATTCTCGGCCAAAATCTCCATGGCCGAGAGCTTCATAGTGTGTTCCCTATTTTTTTGTTCTTGGTTGATTAATTGATGAAGGAAATGGCTTATGAGTGATATAGCAACTATTTATATGTCCCCCCCCCCCCCCAGGCTCTACACGTGTCCCCCCTAGGTGTCATCTAGTTGATGACTTTTTTTTCTTTTTTTCTTTTTTTCTTTTTTTTTTAAATTAAAATCGGGTGGGGTCCACTCATATACTTAACTTTAATTAATTACTAATTCCCACTTAATAATTTAATCACAATTAATTAATTCCTAATATCCAATAATAATATTTTTACACTAAATAAAATTTATAAACAATTTATGTAATAATTAAACTTGAAAATCAAAGGTTTCTATTTCTTGTCCGAAAATAATTCCGCCTTTACCTTGAGTCGGTTTGCTTGCGAATAATCCGACGTATAAATACACGGGGTATAGCAACAAAGATAAGAATCATATACATTCCTTGAAGGAACTAGGATACCAAGAATCAAGCTTTCACGCCCCAAAACTCACACTAGACGTGACCGGCATCCGACGTCATGAACAACATCGGAAGAACCTAAAAGACGCACTAACAATATTTGAACCTGCCAGGTTCAATATTCGCCTGCAACAGTTTATGAAATAAATGTAACAAATCATGAATATATGAATTAAATCAGTGGGAGTCTTTATAATTTAAATAATTCAACCAAAACATGATAGTGTGCCCGAAAGAGTTAAACAACAACTCTTCTTCTACCCACATTCGAATGTATACTAAGGAGCTTCTAAGATAAAGGATTAATAGTCTGACTCATCGAGACGCAACCCGGAAACTAATATAATGAATGAATATATAAATAGGGTGTCCCACGAATGAAGGTGTGGGCTCACCAAATCAGCAACAATAGCAAGTCCTTCCTAAGTACCTGGAGTATCAAGAACCTACTCTTCTCCGTTACCTAACATACCATCAAAAACAACAATGGTATGCCTGAGTACTTCGTACTCAATGAGTGCCTCGGGGAAAACAAGTAATATGAAAATAGAGTACAATAATACGTAAAGATGTCAGTTCTGAAAAGATAGTATGAAAATAGTTATTCCACTTTGTGATTCTTAATATCATTTGTTAAACAATTTACAAAGCCAATTCAAAATCTCAGTTTCAATTATGCTTTAAATAAATCAGGTATAAATACCAATTCCATAATAAAGATGGATATCACAATCGCCTATATAGGCCCAACTCAATATCAAAAACACTGCGCAATACACCGGAATGTGGATTCACGGTGGTTACTGTTCCTCCCGAATAGCAAGGCAATTAATACACCCCAGGTAGCGAACCCGGAAGTGGCCACTCTTCCCCCCGAATGGAAAGACAATTAATTCACTAGGATCTATAATGGCTACTCTTTCTCCCGAATAGCAAGGCAAAACACAAAACAAGTTTCAATAAAACCAAGTCAACAAGGGTTTTTCAAGTTCATTATGCCAGTCTGAAAGAATGTTTCTTTCAAAGAATGCCTTGCAAACACTTATCATATCATGTATCATATAAGGTTTATACATTCTATGTTTAATGTGGGCTTGTTCCCTCATGCACATTAACCATTAATCAAAACATGTAATAGATTTCAAGAGTGTAAAACCAATTCATCATATCGTTCAAAACATGCTTTTATAAAGAATCAATCTTTCAAGTGAGTTTGCAAAAGAGACATATTCAAAAAGGATTTATTTTTATTTTTAAAGAGACATACCTTAGTATATTAAACAAAGTTTAACAATTCACTTTTCTAGTGATGAACACCCAAACCCTAGTATGAATCACTTTAGGAAGAATTATGTTGCAACCCTAGGTTTTAGTCACAAGAATCATATTAAGAATCATGGGTTTAATGTTAGGATTGATAATCAATGATTAAGATGTTCTTACCTTAGTGTTGGAGCCCTAGAGAGAGATTTTCGTCCTTAGGGTTTTTGAGAGTGAAAAGAATGAAAGAAAATTAAAATTTTGCAACTTATATAATTTCAGCTCATCAGGTACATTTGATGGTACAAACGACGGAGCGTCGATCTGCTCTGTCGAATGGTCATTATGCTAGGTCAATTCTACGGTACAAACGACGGAGCGTAGAACAGATCGACGGAGCGTCGACCTGCTCCGTCAAAGTCATGAAATTTCCAGAGAGAAACTTTCTTTTCCTTACTTTTGACGGTGCAAAGGACGGAGCGTCGATCCAATCGACGGTACAAAGGACGACCGTCAAATCTCCTTTTCGTGAAACTGTAGTGAATTTTCATTTTGACCATCTCCTCTTGGGTCTTTAGCCTAAAGTCATGCATGTAACCTAACATATAAGGTTCCAAAGGACTCATACAATGCTTTCACACTCTATACGGATTTACATGATGTTACATTATCCCTCGTTTAAGATTCATTCGTCCTCGAATGAGAAAAATAGTTGGGAAAAGGGCACCAAACACGGGTTGTATCAATCAACGAAATCAATCCATCTAAGAATAACTAAAACATTAACTCATACCTACCATAGGGAACAAGTTAGGATATCTCTTCTGCATTTCCTCATCTGCTTCCCAAGTAGTTTCCTCAGTATTATAGTTTCGCCACAAAGCTTTAACTGATGCCACATCTTTTGTTCTCAACCTTCTAACTTGGCGATGTAGAATTTGAACCGGTTTTTGTTCATAGGTTAACCCTTTATTAATTTCAATCTCTTCATGGTTCAACACATGGAAAGGATCAGGTTTGTACAACCTCAACATCGAAACATGAAACACAGGGTGCGCGATGGCCATATCGGATGGCAACTTCAATTCATAAGCCACTGTTCCAACAGTAAAAAAAGTATACTCACCCCTTTCCACTCAATCTCTTAGCTTCGACAGAAGCTCATCATCGTATTGCTTGGATTTAATCCTTTCCACGATGTCAGACAGTGATAGTGTGATTCCCACTAACTTTCCATCTTTAGTTTCATCAAGTCTGACCGCAAGACTAGCAAGTCTTCGAATTTCCTTCCCCATGGGCATTTCATGTGCACGTAAATAAGCCAACGTGTCCATAGATTTTCTACTCAAAGCATCAGCAACCACATTAGCCTTACTAGGATGATAAAAAATATTCAAGTCGTAGTCTTTTAACAACTCCAACCACCTCTGCCTGAGGTTCAACTCTCGCTGCTTAAAGACATATTGCAGACTCTTGTGATTAGTAAAAACATCACAATGCTCACCATACAGATAATAATGCCAAATTTTCAAAGCAAATACCACAGCAGCCAACTCCAAGTCATAAGTCGGATAGTTCTTCTCATGCTTCTTCAACTGTCGCGAAACATAAGCAATCACCTTACCGTTCTACATTACTGCACAACCCAAACCAATTCTGGAAGCATCACAATACACCATATATTCACCAGACCCAGAAGGTAATGTTAAAACAGGAGCCGAAGTCAACCTTGTCTTAATCTCTTGGAAACTCTTTTCACAAACTTCGGACCACTGAAACTTAGCAGTCTTCTCTGTAAATTTAGTCAATAGTGAGGCTATGGACGAAAAACCTTCCACAAACTTTCTGTAATAATTTGCCAAACTCAAGAAGATACCAATCCTTAACTGCTGAAATTTTCTGAGGATCTACCTTAATGCCGTCACCAGTCACCACATGACCCAAGAAAGACACAGACTCAAGCTAGAATTCACACTTAGAGAATTTTACATAAAGCTCGTTCTCCTCAAGTGTTGTCAAAGTTATCCTCAAATGATTACCATGATCATCACGATTCTTAGAGTACACCAAAATGTCATCAATAAACACAATAATGAAGCGGTCTAGATACGACTTAAACACCCGGTTCATCAAATCCATGAATGCAGCAAGCGCATTAGTCAACCCAAAGGACATAACTAGAAACTCAAAGTGCCCATAACCAGTACGGAAAGCAGTTTTTGGGATATCATTTTCCTTTATCTAAATTGGTGATACCCCGACCTCAGGTCCGTTGAAAAGAACTTAGCACCCTGAAGTTGGTCAAATAGATCATCTATTTTAGGCAAAGGATATTTATTCTTAATAGTCAATTTATTAAGTTGACGGTAATCAACACACATCCTAAGGGAACCATCCTTCTTCCTAACAAATAAGACTAGGGCACCCCAAGGTAAGGAACTTGGTCGGATGAAACCCTTATCCAACAAGTCCTTTAACTAATCCTTTAATTCCCTTAGCTCTGCTGGAGCCATAAAATAAGGTGGAATTGAAATGGGTTGGGTGTCGGGGATAACATCAGTCCCAAAATCAATAACTCTATCAGGAGGAATACCAAGAAGATCTTCGAGAAATACTTTGGGATAATCACTGACTATGAGAACAGATGCAAATTCGGGTACTACGGCTCCTGTATCATTAACAGTAACCAAATGGTAAATACACCCCTTAGTAATCATCTTATGAGCCTTAAGATAGGAAATAAATCTACCCTTTGGCTAAGCAATTTCACCCTCCCACACAATAACAGGCTCCTCGGGAAAGGCGAAGCGAACTAACTTATGGCGATAATCCACATTAGCATAACACGTGGACAACCATCCCATCCCTATATTTACATCAAAATCCACCATCTCAAGTTCATACAAATCAGCCACGGTCTCACGACCCTTAATCACGACAACACAATTTCTATACACTTTAGAAGCAATAACAGGATCACCCGAAGGCATATCAACAGCAAAGTGTTCCAACAATAGTTCGGGCTTCATACCCATATCAAGAGCAAAATAAGGAGTCACATAGGATAAATTTGAACCTGGATCAATCAATGAGTAAGCACCATGAGAATAGATATTATGGATACCCTTGTAACCACTGCGTCAGAAACCTCAGCTGCCTCCCTACGAGTCAGCCCATAAAGTTGAGATGTCCTTCCACCAGAAGTGTTAGCAACTTTCTTTCCTCTGCCATTATTATGAGCCTTTTGATCATTATTGTTAGCATTACCAGCAGGAGAATTTTTAGCAGATTCAGAAACAGGCGAATCATTCTTTTGGTTATTCATAATAGCCACCTCACGTAGCCATTTTATTCATTCCCTCTTAATGTGTCCTCTAATCCCACAATGATGACAGACACGATCCTGCCATCTAAATGCTTGTCGGTTACTACCTTGCAAATATTTGTTCTGATCATTGTTCCTCTGACCTTGTCTACCAGATGGAACGCCCATATTAGACTGAGAAACAAACTGATGAGGTGCAGAATACCCTTTCCTTTGCCCTCCATTTTGTGAACTACTGAAACCACCCGACCTTCTTACTTTGTTCCTTGTCTAGTCTCTCTTCTCCCTTCTAATTCTCTTGTTGCTCGACAAACCCAACCAAGGAATTACTGTTCTCGACCCCAGCAATGGTACGGTTAGTGACCCTGGGGGCTCGTCCGCCAGACGATGAGTTAGAAGCACCATTGTTTCCCTGATTAGCAGTCCCCGCACAAGTTAAAGCCATTTCTGTGAGGCATGAATTATCAGACATGTCAGAATGATCCTAACGGACGTTGAAGCTCTTTGGCACAATCTAGAATAAAGAAGAATGAGAAACACCGATAAATGTCCTGAAAATTTCTCAGTCATGCAGGTGATCAGGCTGCACAAGGAAAACTCCACTAGACACAGCTCTACAGAAACCGACAATAATCCTAGGACGTATTGAAACCTAGGCTCTGATACTAAGCTTGTAACTGTTACACCCCGTATCTTCGACGAAGCACTTATCAAATTTGAAACATAAGTACAGAACATAAACGCATGCTACAGTAACCGACCTGCTACAGTGCCCGATCCGAATTTTAACCAATGTAAAAGGGGCTTGCCCTCTCTTTTTTCAGCCAAACATCTTCCAAACTACTCCAAAATCCTCTAGAAAGTTACCCAAATCCCAAACCCAAATTTCAAGCCTAAATCAGCTATAATTCCAGAATTCCGGTCTAGGCAACGTATAGTTGCGAGTATAGAATCGTATAGTGACGCGTGTGGTTCAAGTTTAAGGTTGAAAAAAGTAAAGATATAGAGATATTATCAGGAGTAAGGTATGAATCTCCTACTATTAATGTTAACTTTTGTTTATTTACGGAGATAGAATCGTTAAATAGCTGTATAATATTTCTATTGGTGGAGATGTAGACAAATATTATATGTGAGGTTTTATGGAGTATTTGGTATTGAGAATAACATGGTTGGTGTTGGTCTTCTTGTTGTTGTTTTTGGTTACTGAATTGTAATTTCGGGCTCGGTATATAAACAGGGGAGATGCTGCCCGAATTTTGGCAGAATTTAAAAGGGATTAATTTAAGGGCATAAGGTAAGCGTATAACAACTGTCCTAACAGTGGTATTAATATTCTTAAATGTAGATTGACTAGCCTGGACAGACAAGCATGCAGTAGTTAGAGTTAAGGCGACCGGAAAGGTATGTTAAGGCTTTCCCTTTCTTTCTTTTTGGCATGATCCTATGATATGAGCGAACAATGAGTAAATGAGATTCCATATTACTCTACTCTTAGAAGCACTAGGAGTACTTTAGTCTTTGATGTTCTTGTACCCCTCTATTATGATTATTCCTTTTGTTCATGGGTCCTAAACTTTGTATCAAGATAATGTTATTTTATGTTTATGCATTGCATTCATTTACATATATGCATATTGATCCGTGACCAGAAGGCATTATATACGCGTATATTATATGTATGTGGGGTATGGGGAAAGGGCGAGGCGTTACACATTACCACCTGATCAGCTGGTGCACAGTGATCATGATTATGATGCCCGAAAGGGCCTATATGATGATTATGATGCCCAAAGGGGCTGACCGAAGGGGCCTATCTGGGATAGGGATCGAGCCAAACGTTCCTCGGCACTATGACCTATGCATATCATACACCCTCAGAGGCATTTTCAGTAATCTGAAACATACAGACATGTTCAAGTAGCGATATATATATACACATGCGTTCATACTGATATGTTCAGATAGTCGGACATACAGATGCACTCAGTCAGCCATTATAGCTTATGATTTCCAGATTTTGTTTATGAGTCCTTTGTATATGTTACTATCATGCCTTGAATACTCAGTACATTATCCGTACTGGCTCTCCTATTGTTCGGGGGGCTGCATTCATGCCCGCAGGTACAGATAGACAGAGGGGCGATCTAGGCCAGTAGAGCCTCTTCTCAGCTATTGTTGGTGCGCTCCACTCAATCCGGAGCTGCTGTCTGTTTTGGTACGTTATGTTTAGATGTATATGTATACGGGTACGGCGAGGCCCTGTCCCACTATTTCTACAGTTTGGTACTCCAGTAGAGCAGACAGATATGTGCAAGAGACGAGATATAGCCGTGTCGGCTTTCATCCTTTTATGGTACAACATATGTAGCGGCCTTGTAGGCCGGCACTATTATTTTGGGTATATATATAAATATATATGCATACATGCTCAGACGACGGATAGTTCTTGATTTCGTTATTATATGAGTCAGCATAGCTCAAGCATAAGTCTTATGGGCCACCCACTTAGCCAGGAATGTACAGGCAGGTACAGGGATGCTTGGATTTCTACAGTTTGGTACTCTAGTAGAGGTCTGTAGACAGATATGTGCTGTAGACGAGATATAGCCATGTCAGCTCTCATCCTTTTATGGTACAACATTTGTAGCGACCTTGTAGGCCTGGCCTGCACTATTATTTTCGGTATACAGACAAACACACACACACACACACACACACAGATATATATATATATATATATATATATATATATATATGTGTGTGTGTGTGTGTGTGTGTGTGTGTGTGTGTGTGTGTGTATGCATACATGGTCAGACGACTTCAAGTTCTGCGTATATGCCTATATGCGGGAAATACCCATGCCTGGCTGTAACGCAGCTGTCGTGCATTGATCAATGAGATGCAGCCCTAGACCAGCCACAAAATGATGGACTCTATCCTCCGTGTCGGCCACCATTGCCGGGGCATACCTTGCCAATGAATCGAAGTGTATACAGTACTCCTAAACATTCATATTACACTGCTCAAGATGCAAGAATCTATATGCTCAAGCTCGTCGCACTTCGGGTGGTAAATAGTGGCGAATGAAAGCATCTGAAAACTCCTGCCATATGGCTGGAGGGGCATTTTCTCCCCTGGATAGCTCCCATTTTCGATGCCACTGCACTGCGATACACTGAGCCGATAGGAAGCCAACTCCACGGACTCAACCACATCATCATGCATGACCCTCAAGGTCCTCTGCATCTCATCAATAAAGTCCTGAGGATCCATATTCTGCTTTAATAAGGAAAACTCTGGAGGGCCTAACCCAAGTAAAGTCTTGACCCTCGCACTCCCGGCTCGATCCCCTTAATCAACACCAGCTCCATGCCGCTAGGCCAGAGCGGCTACCAGTCTGGTCAATAATTGTACAGTGTCCTGCACATCCTGGCCCGGTGCATCTGGCTGAGGAACTGGGAGCACTGGGGCAGGTGCGGGAGGCAGGGTATGCGAAGTCTGAGGTGGACTATCACCCTGGGACTCTTTTTGAGCCCTAGTAGCTCACTGAACACTGCTAGTGGCTTCATCAGCCACTCTCTTGCACTTTTGGACACCTGTAGCTTTCTTTAGGGGCAACGCCGAAATCAGAACAAATAATTAGAAAAACATTTCTTATCTCACAGCTCTATTGCACAATCTTGAATAGAAAGAACGACAGCATCCTACAAGCCCTGTAGCCTCCTACTTATAAGCGTGGTGCATGACACACCCATAAACAAGACTCTACAAGACATGGTTTGTAGACATCCTAGGACTGAACTACTCTGATACTACTTCTTTCACGACCCAACTGCTTAGTGATGATGAGTGCTTAACCACTACTGACCAAGCACCCCTATACCTGCCTGTACATTCCTGGCTAAGTGGGTGGCCCATAAGACTTATGGTTGAGCTATGCTGACTCATATAATAACAAAATCAAGAACTATCAGTCGTCTGAGCATGTATGCATAAACACACACACACACACACACACACACACATATATATATATATATATATATATATGTGTGTGTGTGTGTGTGTGTGTGTGTGTCTGTATACCGAAAATAATAGTGCAGGCCAGGCCTACAAGGTCGCTACAAATGTTGTACCATAAAAGGATGAGAGCTGACATGGCTATATCTCGTCTACTGCACATATCTGTCTACAGACCTCTACTAGAGTACCAAACTGTAGAAATCCAAGCATCCCTGTACCTGCCTGTACATTCCTGGCTAAGTGGGTGGCCCATAAGACTTATGGCTGAGTTATGCTGACTCATATAATAACGAAATCAAGAACTATCCGTCGTCTGAGCATGTATGCATATATATTTATATATATATATATATATATATATATATATATATATATATATATATATATGTATATATATATATATATATATATATATATATACCCAAAATAACAGTGCCGGCCTACAAGGGCGCTACATATGTTGTACCATAAAAGGATGAAAGCCGACACGGCTATATCTCGTCTCTTGCACATATCTGTCTGCTCTACTGGAGTACCAAACTGTAGAAATAGTGGGACAGGGCCTCGCCGTACCCGTATACATATACATCTAAACATAACGTACCAAAACAGACAGCAGCTCCGGATTGAGTGGAGCGCACCAACAATAGCTGAGAAGAGGCTCTACTGGCCTAGATCGCCCCTCTGTCTATCTGTACCTGCGGGCATGAATGCAGCCCCCCGAACAATAGGAGAGCCAGTATGGATAATGTACTGAGAATTCAAGGCATGATAGTAACATATACAAAGGAGTCATAAACAAAATCTGGAAATCATAAGCTATAATGGCTGACTGAGTGCATCTGTATGTCCGACTATCTGAACATATCAGTATGAACGCATGTGTATATATATATCGCTACTTGAACATGTCTGTATGTTTCAGATTACTGAAAATGCCTCTGAGGGTGTATGATATGCATAGGTCATAGTGTCGAGGAATATTCGGCTCGATCCCTATCCCAGATAGGCCTCTTCGGTCAGCCCCTTTGGGCATCATAATCATCATATAGGCCCCTTCGGGCATCATAATCATGATCACTGTGCACCAGCTGATCAGGTGGTAATGTGTATATAACGCCTCGCCCTTTCCCCATACCCCACATACATATAATATACGCGTATATAATGCCTTCTGGTCACGGATCAATATGCATATATGTAAATGAATGCAATGCATAAACATAAAATAACATTATCTTGATACAAAGTTTAGGACCCATGAACAAAAGGAATAATCATAATAGAGGGGTACAAGAACATCAAAGACTGAAGTACTCCTAGTGCTTCTAAGAGTAGAGTAATATAGAAGCTCATTTACTCATTGTTCGCTCATATCATAGGATCATGCCAAAAAGAAAGAAAGGGAAAGCCTTAACATACCTTTCCGGGAAAGGGAAAGCCTTAACATACCTTTCCGGTCGCCTTAACTCTAACTACTGCATGCTTGTCTGTCCAGGCTAGTCAATCTACATTTAAGAATATTAATACTACTGTTAGGACAGTTATCATACGCTTACCTTATGCCCTTAAATTAATCCCTTTTAAATTCTGCCAAAATTCGGGCAGCATCTCCCCTGTTTATATGTCGAGCCCGAAATTACAATTCAGTAACCAAAAACAACAACAAGAATACCAACACCAACCATGTTATTCTCAATACAAAATACTCCATAAAACCTCACATATAATATTTGTCTACATCTCCACCAATAGAAATATTATACAGCTATTTAACGATTCTATCTCCGTAAATAAACAAAAGTTAACATTAATAGTAGGAGATTCTGTCACGACCCAACCCCGTAGGCCGTGACTAGTGCCCTATCTGGGCACTCAAACACATTTTAGTATATAGCAGAAGCCGACAAGGCTTTATTTCAAATTTAGTTAATTTTCAGAAAAATTTCGGCAGAGTTTCCTTTGTTTTACGGACTATCCCATATACCCTGCACGCAGAAAATACCAACAAAGGCCACACAGGGCCAACAAAACAACATTTAAATATATGCGGACCGGCCGCCGCGGCGAATGGGATCGCCCAAACACAACATATACACACAGTTGTACAAAAAGATCCCAACCCACAAACATGTCCACAGACCTCTAAATAGACCGACATAATCATATGACGGGACAGGGCCCCGCCGTACCCATGAGCGAGAATATACATATATAGAAGTGACACACTATACCAAAAGATAGCTCTGAATAAAAGAGCGCTCCAAAAATAGCAGAAGGAGATCCTAAGCGAACGGATCAGCAAACCTGTCGTCGGTACCTGCGCGGCATGAAAACGCAGCCCCCGAGGAAAGGGGGTCAGTACGAAATATGTACTGAATATGTAAAGCCTGAGTTGCAGAAACAAAATCATAACTGGTATAGAACGTACAGAATAAACAGAAAAATCCAAAGTGTCAGATACATAATTTCAAAACATGCAGAGTGTGTACAGAAACATATGTCATATCAAATCCGGCCCCTGCCAAGGGACTCGGTAGACAGAACGTGGCCACCCTCCCGACGCTGGTGTCACAACACAGAAGAATCAGAATAGGGGCATAACCCCGTTACATAATATGTCATATCAGATGGCCATAGTAAATCATATCAGAACAAACGTACATGGCACAACATACTCCACAAACCCATGTACGCGTATACCTGCCCCCTCACATCGAGGCACGGCGAACAATGCAGGGGATTACGCTTGACAACATATCCTGGCCCGGGCTCAGTATGGGAAACATTGGGGCATCCACGAATGGAGTAGTGAGAGACTAATGCAAGTAAAATATCATGAATGTTTCCATAGACTCGATGAGGCATATCAAAGACAAACAGATCCAATGAAGTCGGAAGGAATCATAGTAAATGAGTTTCGAGTATCAAAACAATTTATCAGACTTAATGGAATATTTAAAACCATATTCGTTAGGTAATTAAAAGGGTAGTCGAAACGTTTCTTTCAAAAATCGTTCGAAAAGGAGACTTTAGTACATTAAGGGCAAAACCGGGAATAGCGGGCCCACCTCGGAACAAGCAAGGCGGTGGGCTCAAATTACGCCCATTTAAGCTTATGGGGTCACCTATAAAGGTTCTACGGACATTCTAAAGCTTTTCAAGGAGTTTAGAGAAAGTTTGCATAATTTCAGGAAAAGCATATCAAAATGGTTCAATTCTACTGAAGGAAAAACTGAGATTTGCTCTTGCGGATTCCGATGGCCAAGAAGGTCTTTTGAGGCCCGAATCCGATCCTAAAACACTTAGACATGCCAAAAGAAGGATCGGGGTAGCTTTACATACCTTTTGAGCTTTTTAAGCCTATCCAAGCTCACTCTCCGTTTCGTCGAAAATCTGCAAATGGTCACATTTACCAATTGTAAGTTATAGATGCTACAAATTCAATTCAACTCTTATTTGTCTACCGAAATTTCGGCAGCACTTCCCCTATACATATAGCACCCCCGAGAATTCAAATCGGCTCACAATCATCAACAACAACCCAAACAACAACATCAACATCAACAACAAACACTAGAAACACAATATGGCACAACTAGTTCTACTTGCCGACATAATGCCATAACCTTCATTTCAACTTCAATTTCTAAACCAATATCAATGATTTCACATTCATCAACAATCAAGATCATCACCATATAGTTCTAGAAACATTTAATATCATTTTCCTTAAGTTATACACACGATATACATAATATACAACTTTCCGCCAAAGTCATAACTTGTTCAAAACATCAAATCTTTGGCATACATATTAATAACATGTTTCCAACTTCCAAATTCATCAATGATCATCACAATTAACAACCAAACAACTTCATTTTCTTAATGTCGGAAAATCATACTAGAACGACATAAGTTTCTACATTCCAATTCAATACAACTTATATCATTCTATCTTCATTTACATAACAAGCATCACAATAACCCACTAACACACTAAGCCACTTAATGCATTTCTATCCCAAGCCAAACACACCCTACGGCCATATGATCATTTTATCAATTATCAACTAAATTCATCCAACTTTCATTTCCAATATGCATTTCACCACAATCACAACTAGAATACAACATAAATTTCAACTCATTTCAATTACACATTGACACACACACACGGCCACATTCTATATTCCACACCCACTTTGCAAACTTCCATTTTTCTATACAATCAACTCAGTTCTACATACTACAACACAAACAAGACTTCATAACACAATAATAAGGGATAAATTCTTCCCTTTTTACTCAATCTTCTTCAATTGAATATAAGGTCAACTTGAAGGAACAAGACCTCTTTCTTCCAAACCAACTACACCAAGTTACAAAGGGACCTTGAATTAGTGGAAATCCAACAAGGGAAAAAATTTACAAGCAAGATTTTTTGGTGGCTAAATTTTTGCCCTCAAACCCGAGACCCTCTCTCACTTTTTCTTGTTCTTGGCTTCTTATCCTAAGTCTTCTAATTTCTTGAGTCTTCTAATGTATAATAAGAAGACTTGGTCACATGACAAAGTAAAAATGGGCTTGGATCATGGCCATGTTGGCCGGCCATGATCCCTTCTTTGGGCCTCAATCCCACTTCAATTTTTTTTTTTGAGCCCAATGACTTGCGAATCAAATTTTGTAATTCCCGAAACTAATTTCCAAAATTCCAAATTTGTCCTTGGCTTTATTCGACACTTTCACATTAATATTCTTTCATACACAACTCCTATGTCAAATAAAAGTTAGTTATGGCCTTATTTCTTACAAGTCAAGAATATTTCCAAATTTTTCCAACGTGTTAAAACACGGGATATAACATCCTCCCCATCTTTTGAACATTCGTCCTCGAATGTTAAATTAATCTTATAGGGTCTGAGAATACTTTGGGGGAGTTTATGTTTATAGTCAGCACATATGACACACATTCATTATTGAAACAGAATTAAGTAAGGATTCAGGATTACCTGTGGCCGTAGGGAACAAATGAGGATATTTCTTCTTCATCTCCTCTTCGACCTCCCAGGTCATTTCCTCCCTATTATCGTTCCGCCACAGCACCTTAACAGAGGCTACATCTTTGTTCCGGAGCTTTCTTACCTGGCGGTCCAAAATAGCTACGGGCTGCTCCTCATAAGATAACTGCTCCGTCACCTGAATATCATCCGCAGGAAATATTCTGGAGGGATCACCAATGCATTTGCGGAGCATAGACACATGGAATACCGGATGTACCGCTTCCAAATCAGATGGCAGGTCTAACTCATAGGCGACATTTCCAATTTTCCGCACAATCAGATAAGGCCCAATATAACGCGGACTAAGTTTGCCCTTTCTGCCGAACCGCATTACGCCTTTCATAGGCGATACCTTCAGTAATACCCAATCACCAACCTGGAATTCCAAAGGACGATGCCGTTTATCAGCGTATGATTTCTGTCGACTCTGGGCTGCCAATAGTCGTTCCCGGATAAGTTTCACCTTATCAACGGCCTGCTGAATCATATCCGGGCCGATTAACTCTGTCTCGCCAATATCAAATCATCCGATAGGTGACCTGCATTTTCTACCATATAAAGCCTCGTACGGAGCCATCTGGATGCTGGAATGGTAGCTGTTATTATAAGAAAATTCAATCAATGGCAAGTGATCCTCCCAGCTACCTCTGAAATCAATAACACAGGCTCGCAACATATCTTCAAGCGTCTGGATAGTGCGCTCGGCCTGTCCATCACTCTGAGGATGGAAAGCTGTGCTCAGACTCAGCTGAGTCCCTAATCCTTCCTGAAAAGAACTCCAGAAGTTCGCCGTGAACTGAGCACCTCTGTCAGTGATAATAGATATAGGAACTCCATGAAGTCGCACAATTTCTTTAATATAAAGCCTGGCATAATCCTCAGCGGAGTAAGTAGTTCTGACGGGGAGAAAATGGGCTGATTTTGTCAGCCTATCAACAATAACCCAGATGGAATCATACTTCCGTGGAGTGCGAGGCAACCCTGTAATGAAGTCCATATTAATGATCTCCCACTTCCACGTCGGAATTTCCATTTCCTGCAACAGTCCACCCGGTTTCTGATGTTCAATTTTGACCTGCTGACAATTGGGACACTGGGCGACGAACTCTGCGATGTCCTGTTTCATGCCATCCCACCAGTATAAGCATCGGAGATCATGGTACATCTTCGTAGACCCAGGATGGACTGAATAGCGAGCATAATGTGCCTCGCTCATAACCTGCTGCCGAAGGCCTGCAATATCAGGTACACACAACCTGCCCCTAAATAATAAAGTCCCGTCCGGAGTGAACTCGAACGGAGTATTCTCCTTATCATAGGTTGTGTCTCTGTATCGTGCCAAAACAGGATCTTCATATTGATGCCGCTTGATATCTTCCTTAATAGATGATTCAGAAACCCCTCGGACAGAAATCCGTGTACCTCCAGAATCGGCCAGACGAACCCCAAGATTAGCCAACTGGTAAATGCCACGTACTGTCTCTCTCCTGTCTGGCTGTAAATCTACCAAGCTGCCCATAGATTTTCGGCTAAGCGCATCTGCAACAACATTAGCCTTGCCCGGATGATACAGAATATCCACATCATAGTCTTTCAGGAGCTCCAGCCACCTCTGCTGCCGCAAATTAAGCTCTTTCTGCCTGAAAATATACTGGAGACTCTTATGATATGTATAGATATCAACATGAACGCCATATAAATAATGTCTCCATATATTCAGGGCATGGATCACCGCTGCAAGCTCCAGATCGTGAGTAGGATAATTCTTTTCATGCTTTTTCAATTGCCGAGAAGCATAAGCTATAACTCTGCCATGCTGCATCAATACACAGCCCAATCCCACGCCAGAAGCGTCACAATAAATAACATATCCATCGGGTCCCTCTGGAATAGTCAGAACTGGGGCTGTAGTCAGCTTCTCTTTCAGCAACTGGAAGCTTCGTTCACAAGCATCAGTCCACTGGAACTTGGCTCCCTTCTGGGTTAGCCTTGTCAAAGGCGCTGAAATAGAAGCAAACTTTTCCACAAATCTTCTGTAATAGCCAGCTAACCCCAGGAAACTACGTACCTCTGTGGGCGTCGTGGGTCTGGGCCAATTTTTCACGGCATCAATCTTCTGTGTATCGACCCGGACACCATCAGCTGCAATAATATGCCCCAGAAATGCCACTGAAGCCAGCCAGAATTCACATTTAGAAAATTTTGCATATAATTCCTGATGCCGAAGTACCCCCAATACCGCTCTCAGATGATCTGCGTGCTCTGCCTCAGACCGAGAATAAACCAGAATATCATCGATAAATACAATTACGAACATATCCAAGAATGGCCTGAATACCCGGTTCATTAAATCCATGAATACCGCAGGAGCATTAGTCAGCCCAAAAGACATAACTCTGAATTCATAATGCCCATATCTGGTCCGGAATGCTGTCTTAGGAATATCGGCCTCCCGTACCCGTACCTGATGATAGCCAGACCGAAGATCTATCTTCGAAAAATACTTGGCGCCCTGCAACTGATCAAACAAATCATCAATTCTGGGGAGAGGGTATTTATTCTTTATGGTTACCTTATTCAGCTGTCGATAATCAATACACATACGCAACGACCCGTCTTTCTTACGCACAAATAATACCGGGCCTCCCCAAGGCGAAGTACTGGGTCTAATGAAGCCTTTTTCTAACAGATCCTTCAACTGCTCTTTCAGTTCTTTCAATTCTGCCGGTGCCATTCTGTACGGGGGGATAGATATTGGCTGAGTATCTGGAAGCAAATCAATAGTAAAATCTATCTCCCGCTCTGGAGGAAGGCCTGGGAGCTCATCTGGGAACACATCTGGAAATTCATTAACCACGGGAACTGACTGAAGAGTCGGCGTTTCTGCTGTCAAGTCTTGCACCCGAACCAGATGATAAAAATAACCCTTTCTGATCATTTTCTTCGCCTTAAGGTATGAAATAAACTTACCTTTCGGCGATGCTGTATTACCGGCCTATTCTATAACTGGCTCCCCGGGAAACTGGAAACGAACTACCTTATTTTGGCAGTCAACATTGGCATAACAGGAGGCTAGCCAGTCCATCCCCATAATAACATCGAACTCGACCATATCTAACTCCACCAGATCTGCCTTAGTGTCACGGCCACATACAATTACAGAACAGTTTTTATATACCTGTTTTGCTACAATAAAGTCCCCAATCGGTGTGGCTACCTCAAACGGCTCTATAGGTTCAGACGTTATACCAATTTTACTAGAAACCAGAGGCGAAATATATGACAAAGTCGAACCTGGATCAATCAATGCATACACAGACCAAGAGAAAACCAATAATGTACCTGTAACGACATTAGGCGATGCCTCCTGATCCTGGCGGCTGGACAGAGCATAAATGCAGTTCGAAGGACCGCTAGTACCAGAAGCTCCACCACGGCCTCTGCCGCGACCCGCTGGTGCTGAAGTACCTGGCCCCGTAGGGCGCATAGCCACTGATAAAGATGAAGACCCGGCGGCTGATCCGGTATGCTGCGCTGCACCACCCGCACTACCCTTATACAGGCAATCTCTCACAGAATGGCCCTGACGGCCACAAGAAAAACATGCACCGGTGGCTCTGTAGCACTCCCCCGGATGGTATCTGCCACAGTAAGAACACTGAGGCCTAGGTGGCCTCGTCTGACCAGAACCCCTGTCTGTCCGCGAACCTGAAGCCCTGGAGCTCTGACCTGCTCCTGAATAACCTGGGCTATGAAATCTGTGACCTGTAGGCTGTAGAGGTGCGCTCTGTGCCGGCTGGGATAGATGTCTGCTAGGCTGCTGCGGCTGCTGAGGCTGCTGAGGCTGCCTGCCCCGAAAATCTCCAGAATACCCAGATGATCTGGCCCTCTTGGGCTGTCTCCGATCCTGGCTCCTATCAGGCTGACGCTCCCTATGCCGGTCCTCCATGCCCTTGGCGTGGGCCTGAATCCGGGCAATATCCATGCCGGGCTGAGCAGCCAATACCAAACGGCTGTCGACAAAATAACGGTCCAGCCCCATAATGTACCTGTGCATCCTGTCAGCCATAGTAGCTACCACAGCAGGTGCGTATCGGGCCAATGAGTCAAACTCCATACTGTACTCTCGAACACTGCGACCCCTCTGTCTCAGCAATAAGAATCTGTCAGCCTTGGCCCGCCGTAACTCCGGAGGCAGAAAATGGCTAAGAAAAGCCTGAGAAAAATCATCCCAAACTGCTGGGGGAGCGCCGTCGCCTCTGGATAACTCCCATGACTCGTACCAATTTGCCGCTACATCATACAACCGGTACGAAGCCAATGTGACTGACTCTGTCGCGGAAGCATTAATAAACTGTAAGGTGCGCCGCATCTTCCTGATGAACTCCTCGGGATCCTCCTCGGGCTTTGTCCCGAAGAACTCTGGAGGGCCACAAGTCAAGAACTCACGAGCTCTCGAACTGTCGCGCCTATATGCTCGGTCACCTCCCAATCCGTGCCCCTGAACCTGTCCCGCCACAAGTCTGGTCAATAGCTGGACTGCCTCTCTCATAGTCTGATCCTCAGTCCCTGGCCGTGGAGCTGGAGGCTCAGGTACTGGAATCTCGAGAGCTGGCGGTGGAGCCGCCCCTCGTCCTGCAGCTGCTGCTGCTCCAATCTCCTCTACATGTGGCGGTGTGGAAGAGCCCTCTGCCGGGGAAAAAATATCAGGAGCAATATGAGCATGGGCCCTAATAACCCTCTGGGCCCGACTAGTCTCTCCCACAGCTGCTGCCTTGGCCTTTTGGGCCGCTGTCGCCTTTTTTGGAGGCATAACTGCAATGTAACAATTCGTTAGGGAGGAATCATCCTGATAACACAGCTCTATCGCACGATCTAAGACAGAAAGAAGGGTAGTATCCTAAATGCCCTGTAGCCTCCTGTTTATAGGTGTGGTGCACAACACACCGATAAACAAGACTCTACTAGACACGGTCTGTAGACATTCCGAGGACGAACCGCTCTGATACCACTTTTGTCACGACCCAACCCCGTAGGCCGTGACTAGTGCCCTATCTGGGCACTCAAACACATTCTAGTATATAGCAGAAGCCGACAAGGCTTTATTTCAAATTTAGTTAATTTCCAGAAAAATTTCGGCAGAGTTTCCTTTGTTTTACGGACTATCCCATATACACTGCACGCAGAAAATACCAACAAAGGCCACACAGGGCCAACAAAACAACATTTAAATATATGCGGACCGGCCGCCGCGGCGAATGGGATCGCCCAAACACAACATATACACACAGCTGTACAGAAAGATCCCAACCCACAAAGATGTCCACAGACCTCTAAACAGACCGACAGAATCATATGACGGGACAGGGCCCCGCCGTACCCATGAGCGAGAATATACATATATAGAAGTG
Source organism: Lycium barbarum (assembly GCF_019175385.1). Classification (NCBI taxonomy): domain Eukaryota; kingdom Viridiplantae; phylum Streptophyta; class Magnoliopsida; order Solanales; family Solanaceae; genus Lycium; species Lycium barbarum. The sequence continues at coordinate 57,309,770 of NC_083337.1, read as the reverse complement.
ACAGACTATACCAAAAGATGGCTCTGAATAAAAGAGCACTCCAAAAATAGCAGAAGGAGATCCTAAGCGGACGGATCAACAAACCTGTCGTCGGTACCTGCGCGGCATGAAAACGCAGCCCCCGAGGAAAGGGGGTCAGTACGAAATATGTACTGAATATGTAAAGCCTGAGTTGCAGAAAGAAAATCATAACTGGTATAGAATGTACAGAATAAACAGAAAAATCCAAAGTGTCAGATATATAATTTCAAAACATGCAGAGTGTGTACAGAAACATATGACATATCAAATCCGGCCCCTGCCAAGGGACTCGGTAGACAGAACGTGGCCACCCTCCCGACGCTGGTGCCACAACACAGAAGAATCAGAATAGGGGCATAACCCCGTAACATAGTATGTCATATCATATGGCCATAGTAAATCATATCAGAACAAACGTACATGGCACAGCATACTCCACAAACCCATGTACGCGTATACCTGCCCCCTCACATCGAGGCACGGCGAACAATGTAGGGGATTACGCTTGACAACATATCCTGGCCCGGGCTCAGTGTGGGAAACATTGGGGCATCCACGAATGGAGTAGTGAGAGACTAATGCAAGTAAAATATCATGAATGTTTCCATAGACTCGATGAGGCATATCAAAGACAAACAGATCCAATGAAGTCGGAAGGAATCATAGTAAATGAGTTTCGAGTATCAAAACAATTTATCAGACTTAATGGAATATTTAAAACCATATTCGTTAGGTAATTAAAAGGGTAGTCGAAACGTTTCTTTCAAAAATCGTTCGAAAAGGAGACTTTAGTACATTAAGGGCAAAACCGGGAATAGCGGGCCCACCTCGGAACAAGCAAGGCGGTGGGCTCAAATTACGCCCTTTTAAGCTTATGGGGTCACCTATAAAGGTTCTACGGATATTCTAAAGCTTTTCAAGGAGTTTAGAGAAAGTTTGCATAATTTCAGGAAAAGCATATCAAAATGGTTCAATTCTACTGAAGGAAAAACTGAGATTTGCTCTTGCGGATTCCGATGGCCAAGAAGGTCTTTTGAGGCCCGAATCCGATCCTAAAATACTTAGACATGCCAAAAGAAGGATCGGGGTAGCTTTACATACCTTTTGAGCTTTTTAAGCCTATCCAAGCTCACTCTCCGTTTCGTCGAAAATCTGCAAATGGTCACATTTACCAATTGTAAGTTATAGATGCTACAAATTCAATTCAACTCTTATTTGTCTACCGAAATTTCGGCAGCACTTCCCCTATACATATAGCACCCCCGAGAATTCAAATCGGCTCACAATCATCAACAACAACCTAAACAACAACATCAACATCAACAACAAACACTAGAAACACCATATGGCACAACTAGTTCTACTTGCCGACATAATGCCATAACCTTCATTTCAACTTCAATTTCCAAACCAATATCAATGATTTCACATTCATCAACAATCAAGATCATCACCATATAGTTCTAGAAACATTTCATATCATTTTCCTTAAGTTGTACACACGATATACATAATATACAACTTTCCGCCAAAGTCATAACTTGTTCAAAACATCAAATCTTTGGCATACATATTAATAACATGTTTCCAACTTCCAAATTCATCAATGATCATCACAATTAACAACCAAACAACTTCATTTTCTTAATGTCAGAAAATCATACTAGAACGACATAAGTTTCTACATTCCAATTCAATACAACTTATATCATTCTATCTTCATTTACATAGCAAGCATCACAATAACCCACTAACACACTAAGCCACTTAATTCATTTCTATCCCAAGCCAAACACACCCTACGGCCATATGCCCATTTTATCAATTATCAACTAAATTCATCCAACTTTCATTTCCAATATGCATTTCACCACAATCACAACTAGAATACAACATAAATTTCAACTCATTTCAATTACACATTGACACACACACACACGCCACATTCTATATTCCACACCCACTTTGCAAACTTCCATTTTTCTATACAATCAACTCAGTTCTACATACTACAACACAAACAAGACTTCATAACACAATAATAAGGGATAAATTCTTACCTTTTTACTCAATCTTCTTCACTTGAATATAAGGTCAACTTGAAGGAACAAGACCTCTTTCTTCCAAACCAACTACCCCAAGTTACAAAGGGACCTTGAATTAGTGGAAATCCAACAAGGGAAAAATTTTAGAAGCAAGATTTTTTGGTGGCTAATTTTTTGCCCTCAAACCCGAGACCCTCTCTCTCTTTTTCTTGTTCTTGGCTTCTTATCCTAAGTCTTCTAATTTCTTGAGTCTTCTAATGTATAATAAGAAGACTTGGTCACATGACCAAGTAAAAATGGGCTTGGATCATGGCCATGTTGGCCGGCCATGATCCCTTCTTTGGGCCTCAATCCCACTTCAATTTTTTTGAGCCCAATGACTTGCGAATCAAATTTTGTAATTCCCGAAACTAATTTCCAAAATTCCAAATTTGTCCTTGGCCTTATTCGACACTTTCACATTAATATTCTTTCATACACAACTCCTATGTCAAATAAAAGTTAGTTATGGCCTTATTTCTTACAAGTCAAGAATATTTCCAAATTTTTCCAACGTGTTAAAACACGGGATATAACAGATTCATACCTTACTCTTGATAATATCGCTATATCTTTACTTTTTTCAACCTTAAACTTGAACCACACGCGTCACTATACGATTCTATACTCGCAACTATACGTTGCCTAGATCGGAATTCTGGAATTATAGTTGATTTAGGCTTGAAATTTGGGTTTGGGATTTGGGTAACTTTCTAGAGGATTTTGGAGTAGTTTGGAAGATGTTTGGCTGAAAAAAGAGAGGGCAAGCCCCTTTTACATTGGTTAAAATTCGGATCGGGCACTGTAGTAGGTCGGTTACTGTAGCACGCGTTTATGTTCTGTACTTATGTTTCAAATTTGATAAGTGCTTCGTCGAAGATACGGGGTGTAACAGTTACAAGCTTAGTATCAGAGCCTAGGTTTAAATACGTCCTAGGATTATTGTCGGTTTCTGTAGAGCTGTGTCTAGTGGAGTTTTCCTTGTGCAGCCTGATCACCTGCATGACTGAGAAACTTTCAGGACATTTATCGGTGTTTCTCATTCTTCTTTATTCTAGATTGTGCCAAAGAGCTTCAACGTCCTTTAGGATCATTCTGACATGTCTGATAATTCATGCCTCACAGAAATGGCTTTAACTTGTGCGGGGACTGCTAATCAGGGAAACAATGGTGCTTCTAACTCATCGTCTGGAGGACGAGCCCCCAGGGTCACTAACCGTACCATTGCTGGGGTCGAGAACAGTAATTCCTTGGTTGGGTTTGTCGAGCAACAAGAGAATTAGAAGGGAGAAGAGAGACTAGACAGGGAACAAAGTAAGAAGATTGGGTGGTTTCAGTAGTTCACAAAATAGAGGGCAAAGGAGAGGGTATTATGCACCTCATCAGTTTGTTTCTCAGTCTAATATGGGCGTTCCATCTGGTGGACAAGGTCAGAGGAACAATGATCAGAACAAATATTTGCAAGGTAGTAACCGACAAGCATTTAGATGGCAGGATCGTGTCTGTCATCATTGTGGGATTAGAGGACACATTAAGAGGGAATGAAGAAAATGGCTACGTGAGGTGGCTATTATGAATAACCAAAAGAATGATTCGCCTGTTTCTGCATGTGCTAAAAATTCTCCTGCTCGTAATGCTAACAATAATGATCAAAAGGCTCATAATAATGGCAGAGGAAAGAAAGTTGCTAACACTTGTGGTGGAGGGACATCTCAACTTTATGGGCTGAGTCGTAGGGAGGCAACTGAGGTTTCTGACGCAGTGGTTACAAGGGTATCCTTACTATCTATTCTCATGGTTCTTACTCATTGATTGATCCAGGTTCAAATTTATCCTATGTGACTCTTTATTTTGCTCTTGATATGGGTATGAAGCCCGAACTATTGTTGGAACACTTTGCTGTTGATATGCCTTCGGGTGATCCTGTTATTACTTCTAAAGTGTATAGAAATTGTGTTGTCGTGATTAAGGGTCGTGAGACCGTGGCTGATTTGTATGAACTTGAGATGGTGGATTTTGATGTAATTATAGGGATGGGCTGGTTGTCCACGTGTTATGCTAATGTGGATTATCGCCATAAGTTAGTTCGCTTCGCCTTTCCCGAGGAGCCTGTTATTGTGTGGGAGGGTGAAATTGCTTAGCCAAAGGGTAGATTTATTTCCTATCTTAAGGCTCATAAGATGATTACTAAGGGGTGTATTTACCATTTGGTTGTTGTTAATGATACAAGAGCCGTAGTACCCGAATTTGCATTTGTTCTCATAGTCAGTGATTATCCCAAAGTATTTCTTGAAGATCTTCTTGGTATTCCTCCTGATAGAGTTATTGATTTTGGGACTGATGTTATCCCCGACACCCAACCCATTTCAATTCCACCTTATTGTATGGCTCCAGCAGAGCTAAGGGAATTAAAGGATCAGTTAAAGGACTTGTTGGATAAAGGTTTCATCCGACCAAGTTCCTTACCTTGGGGTGCCCTAGTCTTATTTGTTAGGAAGTAGGATGGTTCCCTTAGGATGTGTGTTGATTACCGTCAACTTAATAAATTGACTATTAAGAATAAATATCCTTTGCCTAAAATAGATGATCTATTTGACCAACTTCAGGGTGCTACGTTCTTTTCAACGGACCTGAGGTCGGGGTATCACCAATTTAGATAAAGGAAAAGGATATCCCAAAAACTGCTTTCCGTACTGGTTATGGGCACTTTGAGTTTCTAGTTATGTCCTTTGGGTTGACTAATGCGCCTGCTGCATTCATGGATTTGATGAACCGGGTGTTTAAGTCGTATCTAGACCGCTTCATTATTGTGTTTATTGATGACATTTTGGTGTACTCTAAGAATCGTGATGATCATGCTAATCATTTGAGGATAACTTTGACAACACTTGAGGAGAACGAGCTTTATGTAAAATTCTCTAAGTGTGAATTCTGGCTTGAGTCTGTGTCTTTCTTGGGTCATGTGGTGACTGGTGACGGCATTAAGGTAGATCCTCAGAAAATTTCAGCAGTTAAGGATTGGTAGCTTCTTGAGTTTGGCAAATTATTACAGAAAGTTTGTGGAAGGTTTTTCGTCCATAGCCTCACTATTGACTAAATTGACAGAGAAGACTGCTAAGTTTCAGTGGTCCGAAGTTTGTGAAAAGAGTTTCCAAGAGATTAAGACTAGGTTGACTTCGGCTCCTGTTTTAACATTACCTTCTGGGTCTGGCGAATATATGGTGTATTGTGATGCTTCCAGAATTGGTTTGGGTTGTGCAGTTATGTAGAACGGTAAGGTGATTGCTTATGTTTCGCGACAGTTGAAGAAGCATGAGAAGAACTATCCGACTTATGACTTGGAGTTGGCTGCTGTGGTATTTGCTTTGAAAATTTGGCATTATTATCTGTATGGTGAGCATTGTGATGTTTTTACTAATCACAAGAGTCTGCAATATGTCTTTAAGCAGCGAGAGTTGAACCTCAGGCAGAGGTGGTTGGAGTTGTTAAAAGACTACGACTTGAATATTTTTTATCATCCTAGTAAGGCTAATGTGGTTGCTGATGCTTTGAGTAGAAAATCTATGGACACGTTGGCTTATTTACGTGCACATGAAATGCCCATGGGGAAGGAAATTCGAAGACTTGCTAGTCTTGGGGTCAGACTTGATGAAACTAAAGATGGAAAGTTAGTGGGAATCACACTATCACTGTCTGACATCGTGGAAAGGATTAAATCCAAGCAATACGATGATGAGCTTCTGTCGAAGCTAAGAGATTGAGTGGAAAAGGGTGAGTATACTTTTTTTACTGTTGGAACAGTGGCTTATGAATTGAAGTTTCCATCCGATATGGCCATCGCGCACCCTGTGTTTCATGTTTCGATGTTGAGGTTTTACAAACCTGATCCTTTCCATGTGTTGAACCATGAAGAGATTGAAATTAATAAAGGGTTAACCTATGAACAAAAACCGGTTCAAATTCTACATCGCCAAGTTAGAAGGTTGAGAACAAAGGATGTGGCATCAGTTAAAGTTTTGTGGCGAAACTATAATACTGAGGAAACTACTTGGGAAGCAGATGAGGAAATGAAGAAGAGATATCCTAACTTGTTCCCTATAGTAGGTATGAGTTAATGTTTTAGTTATTCTTAGATGGATTGATTTCGTTGATTGATACAACTCGTGTTTGGTGCCCTTTTCCCAACTATTATTTTCATTCGAGGACGAATGAATCTTAAACGAGGGATAATGTAACATCATGTAAATCCGTATAGAGTGTGAAAGCATTGTATGAGTCTTAACCTAACATATAAGGTTCCAAAGGACTCATACAATGCTTTCACACTCTATACGGATTTACATGATGTTACATTATCCCTCGTTTAAGATTCATTCGTCCTCGAATGAAAATAATAGTTGGGAAAAGGGAACCAAACACGGGTTGTATCAATCAACGAAATCAATCCATCTAAGAATAACTAAAACATTAACTCATACCTACCATAGGGAACAAGTTAGGATATCTCTTCTTCATTTCCTCATCTGCTTCCCAAGTAGTTTCCGCAGTATTATAGTTTCGCCACAAAACTTTAACTGATGCCACATCCTTTGTTCTCAACCTTCTAACTTGGCGATGTAGAATTTGAACCGGTTTTTGTTCATAGGTTAACCCTTTATTAATTTCAATCTCTTCATGGTTCAACACATGGAAAGGATCAGGTTTGTAAAACCTCAACATTGAAACATGAAACACAGGGTGCGCGATGGCCATATCGGATTGCAACTTCAATTCATAAGCCACTGTTCCAACAGTAAAAAAAGTATACTCACCCCTTTCCACTCAATCTCTTAGCTTCGACAGAAGCTCATCATCGTATTGCTTGGATTTAATCCTTTCCACGATGTCAGACAGTGATAGTGTGATTCCCACTAACTTTCCATCTTTAGTTTCATCAAGTATGACCCCAAGACTAGCAAGTCTTCGAATTTCCTTCCCCATGGGCATTTCATGTGCACGTAAATAGGCCAACGTGTCCATAGATTTTCTACTCAAAGCATCAGCAACCACATTAGCCTTACTAGGATGATAAAAAATATTCAAGTCGTAGTCTTTTAACAACTCCAACCACCTCTGCCTGAGGTTCAACTCTCGCTGCTTAAAGACATATTGCAGACTCTTGTGATTAGTAAAAACATCACAATGCTCACCATACAGATAATAATGCCAAATTTTCAAAGCAAATACCACAGCAGCCAACTGCAAGTCATAAGTCGGATAGTTCTTCTCATGCTTCTTCAACTGTCGCGAAACATAAGCAATCACCTTACCGTTCTACATTACTGCACAACCCAAACCAATTCTGGAAGCATCACAATACACCATATATTCACCAGACCCAGAAGGTAATGTTAAAACAGGAGCCGAAGTCAACCTTGTCTTAATCTCTTGGAAACTCTTTTCACAAACTTCGGACCACTGAAACTTAGCAGTCTTCTCTGTCAATTTAGTCAATAGTGAGGCTATGGACGAAAAACCTTCCACAAACTTTCTGTAATAATTTGCCAAACTCAAGAAGATACCAATCCTTAACTGCTGAACTTTTCTGAGGATCTACCTTAATGCCGTCACCAGTCACCACATGACCCAAGAAAGACACAGACTCAAGCCAGAATTCACACTTAGAGAATTTTACATAAAGCTCGTTCTCCTCAAGTGTTGTCAAAGTTATACTCAAATGATTAGCATGATCATCACGATTCTTAGAGTACACCAAAATGTCATCAATAAACACAATAATGAAGCGGTCTAGATACGACTTAAACACCCGGTTCATCAAATCCATGAATGCAGCAGGCGCATTAGTCAACCCAAAGGACATAACTAGAAACTCAAAGTGCCCATAACCAGTACGGAAAGCAGTTTTTGGGATATCCTTTTCCTTTATCTAAATTGGTGATACCCCGACCTCAGGTCCATTGAAAAGAACTTAGCACCCTGAAGTTGGTCAAATAGATCATCAATTTTAGGCAAACGATATTTATTCTTAATAGTCAATTTATTAAGTTGACGGTAATCAACACACATCCTAAGGGAACCATCCTTCTTCCTAACAAATAAGACTAGGGCACCCCAAGGTAAGGAACTTGGTCGAATGAAACCCTTATCCAACAAGTCATTTAACTGATCCTTTAATTCCCTTAGCTCTGCTGGAGCCATACAATAAGGTGGAATTGAAATGGGTTGGGTGTCGGGGATAACATCAGTCCCAAAATCAATAACTCTATCCGGAGGAATACCAAGAAGATCTTCGAGAAATACTTTGGGATAATCACTGACTATGAGAACAGATGCAACTTTGGGTACTACGGCTCTTGTATCATTAACAACAACCAAATGGTAAATACACCCCTTAGTAATCATCTTATGAGCCTTAAGATAGGAAATAAATCTACCCTTTGGCTAAGCAATTTCACCCTCCCACACAATAACAGGCTCCTCGGGAAAGGCGAAGCGAACTAACTTATGGCGATAATCCACATTAGCATAACACGTGGACAACCAGCCCATCCCTATAATTATATCAAAATCCACCATCTCAAGTTCATACAAATTAGCCACGGTCTCACGACCCTTAATCACGACAACACAATTTCTATACACTTTAGAAGCAATAACAGGATCATCCGAAGGCATATCAATAACAAAGTGTTCCAACAATAGTTCGGGCTTCATACCCATATCAAGAGCAAAATAAGGAGTCACATAGGATAAATTTGAACCTGGATCAATCAATGAGTAAGCACCATGAGAATAGATAGTAAGGATACCCTTGTAACCACTGCGTCAGAAACCTCAGCTGCCTCCCTACGACTCAACCCATAAAGTTGAGATGTCCCTCCACCAGAAGTGTTAGCAACTTTCTTTCCTCTGGCATTATTATGAGCCTTTTGATCATTATTGTTAGCATTACCAGCAGGAGAATTTTTAGCAGATGTAGAAACAAGCGAATCATTCTTTTGGTTATTCATAATAGCCACCTCACGTAGCCATTTTCTTCATTCCCTCTTCATGTGTCCTCTAATCCCACAATGATGACAGACACGATCCTGCCATCTAAATGCTTGTCGGTTACTACCTTGCAAATATTTGTTCTGATCATTGTTCCTCTGACCTTGTCCACCAGATGGAACGCCCATATTATACTGAGAAACAAACTGATGAGGTGCAGAATACCCTCTCCTTTGCCCTCCATTTTGTGAACTACTGAAACCACCCGACCTTCTTACTTTGTTCTCTGTCTAGTCTCTCTTCCTCCTTCTAATTCTCTTGTTGCTCGACAAACCCAACCAAGGAATTACTGTTCTCGACCCCAGCAATGGTACGGTTAGTGACCCTGGGGGCTCGTCTGCCAGACGATGAGTTAGAAGCACCATTGTTTCCCTGATTAGCAGTCCCCGCACAAGTTTAAGCCATTTCTGTGAGGCATGAATTATCAGACATGTCAGAATGATCCTAAAGGACGTTGAAGCTCTTTGGCACAATCTAGAATAAAGAAGAATGAGAAACACCGATAAATGTCCTGAAAGTTTCTCAGTCATGCAGGTGATCAGGCTGCACAAGGAAAACTCCACTAGACACAGCTCTACAGAAACCGACAATAATCCTAGGACGTATTTAAACCTAGGCTCTGATACTAAGCTTGTAACTGTTACACCCCGTATCTTCGACGAAGCACTTATCAAAGTTGAAACATAAGTACAGAACATAAACGCGTGCTACAGTAACCGACCTGCTACAGTGCCCGATCCGAATTTTAACCAATGTAAAAGGGGCTTGCCCTCTCTTTTTTCAACCAAACATCTTCCAAACTACTCCAAAATACTCTAGAAAGTTACCCAAATCCCAAACCCAAATTTCAAGCCTAAATCAGCTATAATTCCAGAATTCCGGTCTAGGCAACGTATAGTTGCGAGTATAGAATCGTATAGTGACGCGTTTGGTTCAAGTTTAAGGTGGAAAAAAGTAAAGATATAGCGATATTATCAGGAGTAAGGTATGAATCTCCTACTATTAATGTTAACGTTTGTTTATTTACGGAGATAGAATCGTTAAATAGCTGTATAATATTTCTATTGGTGGAGATGTAGACAAATATTATATGTGAGGTTTTATGGAGTATTTGGTATTGAGAATAACATGGTTGGTGTTGGTCTTCTTGTTGTTGTTTTTGGTTACTGAATTGTAATTTTGGGCTCGGCATATAAACAGGGGAGATGATGCCCGAATTTTGGCAGAATTTAAAAGGGATTAATTTAAGGGCATAAGGTAAGCGTATGATAACGGTCCTAACAGTAGTATTAATACTCTTAAATGTAGATTGACTAGCCTGGACAACCAAGCATGCAGTAGGTAGAGTTAAGGCGACCGGAAAGGTATGTTAAGGCTTTCCCTTTCTCGGAAAGGTATGTTAAGGCTTTCCCTTTCTTTCTTTTTGGCATGATCCTATGATATGAGCGAACAATGAGTAAATGAGCTTCCATATTACTCTACTCTTAGAAGCACTAGGAGTACTTCAGTCTTTGATGTTCTTGTACCCCTCTATTATGATTATTCCTTTTGTTCATGGGTCCTAAACTTTGTATCAAGATAATGTTATTTTATGTTTATGCATTGCATTCATTTACATATATGCATATTGATCCGTGACCAAAAGGCATTATATACGCGTATATTATATATATGTGGGGTATGGGGAAAGGGCGAGGCGTTATATACACATTACCACCTGATCAGCTGGTGCACAGTGATGATGATTATGATGCCCGAAGGGGCCTATATGATGATTATGATGCCCAAAGGGGCTGACCGAAGGGGCCTATCTGGGATAGGGATCGAGCCGAACGTTCCTCGGCACTATGACCTATGCATATCATACACCCTCAGAGGCATTTTCAGTAATCTGAAACATACAGACATGTTCAAGTAGCGATCCGTGACCAAAAGGCATTATATACGCGTATATTATATGTATGTGGGGTATGGGGAAAGGGCGAGGCGTTATATACACATTACCACCTGATCAGCTGGTGCACAGTGATGATGATTATGATGCCCGAAGGGGCCTATATGATGATTATGATGCCCAAAGGGGCTGACCGAAGGGGCCTATCTGGGATAGGGATCGAGCCGAACGTTCCTCGGCACTATGACCTATGCATATCATACACCCTCAGAGGCATTTTCAGTAATCTGAAACATACAGACATGTTCAAGTAGCGATCCGTGACCAAAAGGCATTATATACGCGTATATTATATGTATGTGGGGTATGGGGAAAGGGCGAGGCGTTATATACACATTACCACCTGATCAGCTGGTGCACAGTGATGATGATTATGATGCCCGAAGGGGCCTATATGATGATTATGATGCCCAAAGGGGCTGACCGAAGGGGCCTATCTGGGATAGGGATCGAGCCGAACGTTCCTCGGCACTATGACCTATGCATATCATACACCCTCAGAGGCATTTTCAGTAATCTGAAACATACAGACATGTTCAAGTAGCGATATATATATATACACATGTGTTCATACTGATATGTTCAGATAGTCAGACATACAGATGCACTCAGTCAGCCATTATAGCTTATGATTTCCAGATTTTGTTTATGACTCCTTTGTATATGTTACTATCATGCCTTGAATACTCAGTACATTATCCGTACTGGCTCTCCTATTGTTCGGGGGGCTGCATTCATGCCCGCAGGTACAGATAGACAGAGGGGCGATCTAGGCCAATAGAGCCTCTTCTCAGCTATTGTTGGTGCGCTCCACTCAATCCGGAGCTGCTGTCTGTTTTGGTACGTTATGTTTAGATGTATATGTATACGGGTACGGCGAGGCCCTGTCCCACTATTTCTACAGTTTGGTACTCCAGTAGAGCAGACAGATATGTGCAAGAGACGAGATATAGCCGTGTCGGCTTTCATCCTTTTATGGTAAATCATATATAGCGGCCTTGTAGGCCGGCACTGTTATTTTGGGTATATATATATATATATATATATATATATATATATATATATATATATATATATATGCATACATGCTCAGACGACGGACAGTTCTTGATTTCGTTATTATATGAGTCAGACTAGCTCAGCCATAAGTCTTATGGGCCACCCACTTAGCCAGTAGAGGTCTGTAGACGAGATATAGCCATGTCAGCTCTCATCCTTTTATGGTACAACATTTGTAGCGACCTTGTAGATCTGGCCTGCACTATTATTTTCGGTATACAGACACACACACACACACACATATATATATATATATATATGTGTGTGTGTGTGTGTGTGTGTGTGTGTGTGTGTGTGTGTGTGTGTGTGTGTGTGTGTGTATGTATGCATACATGCTCAGACGACTGATAGTTCTTGATTTTGTTATTATATGAGTCAGCATAGCTCAACCATAAGTCTTATGGGCCACCCACTTAGCCAGGAATGTACAGACAGGTACAGGGGTGCTTGGTCAGTAGTGGTTAAGCACTCATCATGACTAAGCGATTGGGTCGTGAAAGAAGTAGTATCAGAGCAGTTCAGTCCTAGGATTGTCTACAAACCATGTCTTGTAGAGTCTTATTTATGGGTGTGTCATGCACCACACTTATAAGTAGGAGGCTACAGGGCTTGTAGGATGTTGTCGTTCTTTCTATTCAAGATTGTGCAATAGAGCTGTGAGATAAGAAATGCTTTTCTAATTATTTGTTCTGATTTCGGCGTTGCCCCTCAAGAAAGCTACAGGTGTCCAAAAGTGCAAGAGAGTGGCTGATGAAGCCACTAGCAGTGTTCAGCGAGCTACTAGGGCTCAAAAAGAGTCCTAGGGTGATAGTCCATGTTACACCTCGGAAGTTTTCCCGTACTGGTATGATGAGTGTATGGTGTTTCACAAAGTCGAGATTGGCTAATTATGAAATCTCGGAAAAATAATAAAGTTGCAGAGAAATTCACTGCCAGTTGTCGTATATGGCACTATACGGACCGTATAGTGGTTTACGGACCGTATAGTGCACTCGTCCTTCAACCTGCCAAAAATCTCAACTTTCTGGAAATTGTTGAATATGGTTAAATACGACCCAGTTTACGGCCCGTAAACTGGTTTACGGACCGTAAACCAGGTCGTAAACTGCCCTGTCCACCAGCCAAGCTCTCTGCTTTTGAGAGAATGCTTAAATACGTTTACTGGGACGGACCGTAAATCAAAATACGGTCTTTAAACTGCACATTACGGTCACTGTTCATCCCGACAGAAATTCATTAAACATTATCTTTGAGTTATTAAAAGGAACATTTGGCCTCATTTTATTTCATTCATCATTCATGCAACTCAGGAAACCTCCAGAACTTTCCAAACACTCCATCCATAAGAACCCAAGAGAATCAAAGGGGATATCAAGTCCAACAACACAAAATCTATGAAACCAAGTGCAAGAACACATCAAGGTATCATCTAAGTCAAGAAATTCCCAAGAAGGTGGAACTAGGGTTTTGGCTAAGTGAAGAATTTCAACTCAAGGGTTATTCAACCACTATCCAAGGTAAGTTTCATGATTATTCCGTGTTGTTTGAGGTATTGGAAAGCATAGACACTTGAAATGTAGAAGGACATAGAAATGGGTCATTGTTGAGTGAATAGTGACATAAATGAATGATAGTAGAATTGAACTATGAACATTGAAGTGTCATGAATACAAATACGTTATAAATGATGTTTATATCATGAAACAAGCAATTAATGTACGAAAACGCAAGGATAAGCTAGAAGTAGAAATAAGGGGAAAATTTGAGGAAAATGGTGAATTTTGCCAATTGTATGTAAATGATGAATGTTGAGTACGATTTTGACAGTAGAATTATAAATGTTGGGAGTGATATGAAACATGAGAAAAATGGTACGAACGATGGAAGCGTTGTACGACTTTTCCTAGAAATTGCGATACGTTCTTGTAGTTAGTTTATTAATGGTGATACGGATTCTCTTATGAAGGTAACGACGTGATATCGATGAAGAATAAGTGAGCGACATCTTAGCTAAGCAACCAAGGTATGTGAGGCTAGTCTTTCTTCCTAATGGCATGAATCTTTGATGTAACTTCCTATTCCCTTCATGAGCTCTCACTTTCTAAGAAGTTAAAAGCCTACACTTATGAATGTCCATATGAGATAAGTTATACGATATGATGATGCTAGTATAATGATGATGTTAATTATCGCTTACACTCACCTTATGTACTAGTTCCTTCAAGGTGAGGCAGAGTATTAATAGTTGTTCCATAATGGAATCGGGGGATCACGACCTTACGTCACCCCGATAGAGTAAGGTTGATCTTGAGCTTTATGCATGTATTACAATGAGATAAGTATTTTATGATGAGTATATTATTATTATGAGCATTTTATGATAAGCATGACATGAGCATTTCACACCGTGCCTAGTTGGCCGGGCAGTCACCGCCAAGGCGGGCAGCTATACGGATACACCATGACCTTCGAGCATGGGCAGACGCCACTAGTGGGCGGCATGAGATGGTACACTGGATGCGGGAGGCCTGGACGCGAGCTAATATTATTGATTATCACACCGTTCCGACATGGACGGGCAGCTTGCATATGATGCATACATGTTATGAGGATGAGTATGAGTAAGATGGCACGCATGATTTCCTTTATGATTATTAGACAGATCCAGATATTTCCTGTTGATGTTATTACTATATTGTTGATGTTTTCCTTCCTTGTTTATGCTTCTCATACTCAGTACAATATTCGTACTGACGTCCTTTCTTCGGACGCTGTGTTCATGCCCACAGGTAGACAGGGAGGAGAGCTTGACCCAGATCCTCAGTAGCAGTCAGCTGGTTGAAAGCACTCCATTGTTCGGAGGTGCTTAGGATTACCCTTTTGGTATATATGTATATTTTTGGGCACGACGGAGTCTTGTTCCGTCCATAAATATACAGTATGTTAGTAGAGGCTCGTAGATACGCATTGTGGGTTAGATGGTCTCACAAGACGTTTTCATATGCATGTATATTATTTTGAGGGCCGAAAGGCAATTGTATATAAAGTATTTATGTTTATTTAATTATGATTTTCCTACAACTGGCATGTAAATTGATAAAAGAATATTAGATGGGCAAGATAAGTAGTAGAGTGAGCGGTGCTCGGTAACTAGCTCCGGGTACCCGTCGCGGCCCTAGCTGGGTCGTGACAGAAGTGGTATCAGAGCAGTTCGTCCTAGGAAGTGTCTGCGAACTGTGTCTAGTAGAGTCTTGTTCATGGTGTGTTGCACGCCACGCTAATAAACAAGAGGCTACAGGGCATTTAGGAAAATTACCATCCTTCTTCTCATGAAATCGTGCGATAGAGCCATGCTTAGGATTATGTTATTCCTAAAAGTGTGTTATGGTTTCAGAAAATACCGCCAAAGGGAAAAGCTACAGCTGCCCAGAAGGGCAAAGCTACGACAAAGAGGCAGGCGGAAATAGAGACTCCGGCAAATGTAGAGGAAAGCGAATCGCAAAGTGAGGCCGCGCCCAATGTAGGAGAGCAGGGAGGAGCCTCAGCTCTGATTCCTCCACCGGGTGTTTCGGGTCAACAAGTGTCCGAGGCCATCCATTTATTGACACAATTGGTTGCCGCTCAGGCACAACAACAGGATGCGGGTCCAAGGGATCGTTCAGCTAGCATCAGAGCCCATGACTTTATGGCCTTAAATCCTCCAGAATTCTTTGGGTCGAAGCCAGATGAAGATCCGCAAAATTTTATCGATGAGATGTTGAGGACTTTAGAGATTATCCATGCTTCCGAGACCGAATCCGTGGAGTTGGCTTCCTATAGACTCCGCGATGTGGCGGTGTTATGGTATAAGAATTGGGTGATAACAAGAGGAGAAAATGTTCCACCTCCCGTGTGGCAAGAGTTTGTAGATGCCTTTATTCGTCACTACTTGCCACCCGAAGTCTGCCGAGCTAGAGCGGACAAGTTCCTGAATTTAAAGCAAAGGGGTATGAGTGCCCGAGAGTATAGCATGCAATTCAACTCATTGGCTCGATATGCTCCGACTATGGTGGCCGACATGGGAGACAGAATCTATAGATTTGTGAGTGGTCTGGGGCCACATTTGTACAGAGATTGTTTGACGGCCTCCTTGCAAGACGGGATGGATATTTCCCGGATACAGGCCCATGCTTAGAATCTCGAGGAACGACAACGACAGCAAGGAAGTGATCGTGATGGTGACAGAAGACAAGGTAAGAGGGATAGATCTATGGGAGAGAACAGTGAGTATAGAGAGGGATCGAGACAGACACATCACAGGCACTCAGGTCAGTCCGCGACTAGTGCGCCTCCCAGATTCTCAGACGGAAGGTTCGATCGCTCTTTCCAGTCAGGGCAGGGTCAGAGTTCGAGGGCCCCAAGTTCTCAGTATCAGGGAGATGTTAGTCAGAGGAGACCTCCAGTACCGCGGTGTAGCCAGTGTGGCAAATTACATTCCGGACGGTGTCGTCAGGGTTCGGATGCTTGTTATGCTTGCGGGCAAGTTGGTCACATGATGAGAAATTGCCCCTCAGCGAGGGATAGAGCTGGGACTCAGCCTACAGGTTCAGCAGCGGGTTCTTCCTCAGCACGCCCGACAGCACAGACTCCCCAGACTACAGCAGGTAGAGGCAGAGGTAGAGGGGGAGCATCTACTTCAAGTGTTGTTCAGCCCCGTGTGTATGCTTTAGCTAGGCGACAGGATCTCGAGTCTTCCCCATATGTTGTCACAGGTACCCTGACTATATTTTCCTGTGACGTATATGCTTTGATTGATCCAGGTTCTACCTTCTCATATATTACTCCGTATATTGCTGATTGTGTTGGGGTGAGACCCGAGCCAATTAAACCTTTCGAAGTATTCACTCCGGTTGGTGATCCTGTAATAGCGAGGCAAGTATATAAGAACTGTGTAGTCATTATACGTGATCGTTAGACAAAGGCTGATTTGATTGAACTTGAGATGATAGATTTTGACGTAATTATGGGTATGGACTGGGTGGCGTCATGCTATGCTAATGTTTGTTGCCGGACAAAGGTAGTTCGATTCAAATTTCTGGGAGAGCCCATACTCGAGTGGAAGGGTAATACAGTTTCCCTAAAGGGTAGGTTTATTTCCTACCTTAAGGTGAGAAAGATGATAGCCAAAGGTTATGTTTGTCATCTAGTTCGGGTTCAGGACACGGAAACGGAAGTGCCAACTTTCCAGTCGGTTCTGGTAGTGAATGAATTCCCAGATGTTTTTCCCGACGAGTTACCAGGTCTTCCTCCAGAAAGGGAAATTGATTTTGCCATCAATGTATTGCCGGACACCGAGCCTATTTCTATTCCTCCCTATCGAATGGCTCCGGCAGAGTTGAAAGAGCTAAAGGCACAGTTGAAAGACTTACTCGAGAAGGGTTTTATTAGACCCAGTTCATCACCGTGGGGAGCACCGGTCTTGTTCATGCGAAAGAAAGATGGGTCGCTACGAATGTGTATCGATTATAGACAGTTGAACAGGGCGACTGTGAAGAACAGATATCCCCTTCCCAGAATCGACGACTTGTTCGATCAATTACAAGGTGCTAAGTGGTTTTCTAAGATAGACCTAAGATCGGGTTATCATCAAGTGAGGATCAGAGAAGAAGACATTCCCAAGACAGCCTTCAGAACGAGGTACGACCATTACGAGTTCCGAGTAATGTCGTTTGGGTTGACGAACGCCCCGGCGGTGTTCATGAATTTAATGAATAATGTGTTCAGGCCGTTCTTGGATCTTTTTGTGATAGTGTTTATCGACGATATCCTGGTATATTCTCGCACAGAGTCAGAACATGCAGATCATCTAAGAATTGTTCTTGGCGTTCTTCGAGATCGGGAATTGTATGCAACGTTTTCGAAGTGCGAGTTTTGGCTAAACTCGGTGGCATTTCTAGGTCATGTTATTTCAGATGATGGAATCCGAGTCGACACTCAGAAAATAGAAGCTGTGAAGACTTGGCCAAGGCCTACGACACCTACGGAAGTTCGTAGTTTTCTTGGGTTAGCAGGGTATTACAGGAGATTTGTAGAGGGCTTCTCATCTATTTCAGCCCCATTGACAAAGTTAACTCAGAAGTTGGCTAAATTCCAGTGGAATGATGCCTGTGAGCGTAGTTTTCAAGAGTTGAAAAACAGGTTGACCTCAGCACCAGTGCTAACACTTCCAGAGGGATCAAATGGCTACGTAGCATATTGTGATGCCTCCGGTGTGGGATTAGGCTGTGTATTAATGCAGCATGGGAAAGTCATTGCATATGCCTCAAGACAGTTGCGAAAGCATGAACAGAATTATCCCACTCATGATCTTGAATTAGCCGCGGTCATTCATGCATTGAAAATATGGAGACACTACTTATACGGTGTGCACGTGGACATCTATATGGATCACAAAAGCCTTCAATATATTTTCAAACAGAAGGAGTTGAACCTGCGGAAAAGGCGATGGTTAGAATTACTGAAGGATTACGATGTGAACATTCTATATCACCCAGGAAAGGTGAATGTAGTGGCAGATGCACTTAGCCGCCGAACGATGGGTAGTTTATATGGAGTTCCTTCAGAAAAGCGAGAAATGGTTCGTGAGGTCCATCGATTATCAAGTCTTGGCGTACGACCGATTGATTCAGGAGATGCAAGTATTAGCGTTAATAACCCCACAATTTCATCATTGAATCTAGAAGTGAAGGAACGACAATATGAAGATCCTCAGTTAAGCCATTATCGAGATCTAGCTCACGAAAAAGAAATGTCTCCATTCGAAGTTTCCATAGAAGGGGTCCTTAGATATCGGGGCAGGTTATGCGTACCGGATGTGGCAAACTTATGCCAACGGATTTTAGAGGAAGCACATTATTCTCGGTATTCTATTCATCCAGGTGCAACCAAGATGTACCACGACCTTAAGTTGCTATATTGGTGGGATGGCATGAAGCGAGACCTAGCAGGGTTTGTAGCCCAATGTCCAAATTGTCAGCAAGTGAAAGCCGAACATCAAAAACCAGGAGGTTTATTGCAAGCAATGGAAATTCCTACGTGGAAATGGGAAGAAATTAACATGGATTTTATTGTAGGATTACCCCGTACGCGAGGGAAGTATGATTCTATATGGGCGATCATGGACAGGCTCACAAAAGCAGCTCATTTTCTCCCCGTCAGGACTACATATTCAGCGGAAGACTATGCTAAATTGTATCTCAAGGAGATTGTACGACTTCATGGTATTCCTTTGGCCATTATCACGGATAGAGGGGCGCAGTTCACAACCAAGTTCTGGAAGTCCTTTCAAGAAGGTCTAGGTACTCGAGTTAAGCTCAGCACGGCGTTCCACCCACAGACCGACGGGCAAGCCGAGCGCACTATTCAGACCTTAGAAGATATGCTACGAGCATGTGTGCTGGACTTCGGTGGTAGTTGGGATGAGCATTTGCCTATAATAACTGCTATCATTCCAGCATTCAAATGGCCCCGTATGAAGCCTTATATGGAAGAAAATGCAGATCTCCAATTGGATGGTTTGAAACCGGAGAAGTACAATTGATAGACCCCGACTTAATCAAACAAGCGGTTGAAAAGGTTAAAGTGATTCAAGACCGACTATTAACAGCTCAAAGTCGCCAAAAGTCTTATGCGGACAACCGCGGACGGGATTTAGAATTTCAAGCTAATGATTGGGTATTCTTGAAAGTTCCACCAATGAAGGGAGTAATGAGGTTCGGCAAAAAGGGGAAATTGAGCCCAAGATACATTGGACCTTATCGAATCATCCGCAAGGTGGGAAGAGTAGCCTATGAGTTGGACTTGCCTTCAGAGTTCGAATCTGTACACCCAGTATTCCATGTTTCGATGCTCCGCAAGTGTATTGGAGACCCCACGAGGATTTTTCCGATTGATGATGTACAAGTGACAGAGAAGTTGACATACGAAGAAGTGCCCATTGCTATTTTGGATAGACAAGTGCGAAGGCTTCGGAATAAAAAGGTTGCTTCAGTCAAAGTTCTGTGGCGGAACGATAATCGGGAAGAAATGACTTGGGAAGCGGAGGAGAAGATGAAATCTATGTACCCCCATTTGTTCCAATCCCCAGAAGAGATTCATTCAAGATGAGACGTCGACAATATGAGGTATGAATGTTTAATTTTATGTTTTTGGTCGTGTGTGGCCATAAATGTGTGGATATTGTGACATAGCCCTGTGAGGCGATGATATTATGGGTCGTTGTGGTAAATTGGTATTGCCAATTTACAAAGGAAACTCTAGCAAAAAATTTCTAGAATCCCCGAGTGTCGAACATTCGAGGACGAATGTTCCAAAAGGGTGGAAGAATGTTCCACCTCGGAAGTTTTCCCGTACTGGTATGATGAGTGTATGGTGTTTCACTAAGTCGGGAATGGCAAATTATGAAATCTCGGAAAAATAATAAAGTTGCAGAGAAATTCACTGCCAGTGGTCGTATATGGCACTATACGGACCGTATAGTGGTTTACGGACCGTATAGTGCACTCGTCCTTCAACCTGCCAAAAATCTCAACTTTCTGGAAATTGTTGAATATGGTTAAATACGACCCAGTTTACAGCCCGTAAACTGGTTTACGGACCGTAAACCAGGTCGTAAACTGCCCTGTCCACCAACCAAACTCTCTGCTTTTGAGAGAATGCTTAAATACGTTCATTGGGACGGACCGTAAATCAAAATACGGTCCGTAAACTGCACATTACGGTCACTGTTCATCCCGACAGAAATTCATTAAACATTATCTTTGAGTTATTAAAAGGAACATTTGGCCTCATTTTATTTCATTCAGCATTCATGCAACTCAGGAAACCTCCAGAACTTTCCAAACACTCCATCCACAAGAACCCAAGAGAATCAAAGGGGATATCAAGTCCAACAACACAAAATCTATGAAACCAAGTGCAAGAACACATCAAGGCATCATCAAAGTCAAGAAATTCCAAAGAAGGTGGAACTAGGGTTTTGGCTAAGTGAAGAATTTCAACTCAAGGGTTGTTCAACCACTATCCAAGGTAAGTTTCATGATTATTCCGTGTTGTTTGAGGTATTCGAAAGCATAGACACTTGAAATGTAGAAGGACATAGAAATGGGTCATTGTTGAGTGAATAGTGACATAAATGAATGATAGTAGAATTGAACTATGAACATTGAAGTGTCATGAATACAAATACGTTATAAATGATGTTTATATCATGAAACAAGCAATTAATGTATGAAAACGCAAGGATAAGCTAGAAGTAGAAATAAGGGGAAAATTTGAGGAAAATGGTGAATTTTGCCAATTGTATGTAAATGATGAATGTTGAGTACGATTTTGACAGTAGAATTATAAATGTTGGGAGTGATATGAAACATGAGAAAAATGGTACGAACGATGGAAGCGTTGTACGACTTTTCCTAGAAATTGCGATACGTTCTTGTAGTTAGTTTATTAATGGTGATACATATTCTCTTATGAAGGTAACGACGTGATATCGACGAAGAATAAGTGAGCGACATCTTAGCTAAGCGACCAAGGTATGTGAAGCTAGTATTTCTTCCAAATGGCATGAATCTTTGATGTAACTTCCTATTCCCTTCATGAGCTCTCACTTTCTAAGAAGTTAAAAGCCTACACTTATGAATGTCCATATGAGATAAGTTATACGATATGATGATGCTAGTATAATGATGATGTTAATTATCGCTTACACTCACCTTATGTACTAGTTCCTTCAAGGTGAGGCAGAGTATTAATAGTTGTTCCATAATGGAATCGGGGGATCACGACCTTACGTCACCCCGATAGAGTAAGGTTGATCTTGAGATTTATGCATGTATTACAATGAGATAAGTATTTTATGATGAGTATATTATTATTATGAGCATTTTATGATAAGCATGACATGAGCATTTCACACCGTGCTTAGTTGGCCGGGCAGTCACCGCCAAGGCGGGCAGCTATACGGATACACCATGACCTTCGGGCATGGGCAGACACCACTAGTGGGCGGCATGAGATGGTACCCCAGACGCGGGAGGCCTGGACGCGGGCTAATATTATTCATTATCACACCGGTCCGACACGGACGGGCAGCTTGCATATGATGCATACATGTTATGAGGATGAGTATGAGTAAAATGGCACGCATGATTTCCTTTATGATTATTAGACAGATCCAGATATTTCCTGTTGATGTTATTACTATGTTGTTGATGTTTTCCTTCCTTGTTTATGCTTCTCATACTCAGTACAACATTCGTACTGACGTCCTTTCTTCGGACGCTGTGTTCATGCCCACAGGTAGACAGGGAGGAGAGCTTGGCCCAGATCCTCAGTAGCAGTCAGCTGGTTGAAAGCACTCCATTGTCCGGAGGTGCTTAGGATTACCCTTTTGGTATATATGTATATTTTTGGGCACGACGGAGTCTTGTTCCGTCCATGAATATACAGTATGTTAGTAGAGGCTCGTAGATACGCAGTGTGGGTTAGATGGTCTCACAAGACGTTTTCATATGCATTTATATTATTTTGAGGGCCGAAAGGCAATTGTATATATAGTATTTATGTTTGTTTAATTATGATTTTCCTACAACTAGCATGTAAATTGATAAAAGAATATTAGATGGGCAAGATAAGTAGTAGAGTGAGCGGTGCTCGGTAACTAGCCCCGGGTACCCGTCGCGGCCCTAGCTGGGTCGTGACAGTCCACCTCAGATTTCGCATACCCTGCCTCCCGCACCTGCCCCAGTGCTCCCAGTTCCTCAGCCAGATGCACCGGGCTAGGATGTGCAGGACACTGTACAATTATTGACCAGACTGGTAGCCGCTCAGGCCTAGCGGCATGGAGCTGGTGTTGATTAAGGGGATCGAGCCGGGAGTGCGAGGGTCAAGACTTTTCTTGGGTTAGGCCCTCCAGAGTTTTCCTTATTAAAGCAGAATATGGATCCTCAGGACTTTATTGATGAGATGCAGAGGACCTTGAGGGTCATGCATGATGATGAGGTTGAGTCCGTAGAGTTGGCTTCCTATCGGCTAAGTGTATCGCAGTGCAGTGGAATCGAAAATGGGAGCTATCCAGGGGAGAGAATGCCCCTCCAGCCATATGGCAGGAGTTTTCAGATGCTTTCATTCGCCACTATTTACCACCCGAAGTGCGACGAGCTTGAGCATATAGATTTTTGCATCTTGAGCAGTGTAATATGAATGTTTAGGAGTACTGTATACACTTAGATTCATTGGCCAGGTATGCCCCGGCAATAGTGGCTGACATGGAGGATAGAGTCCATCATTTTGTGGCTGGCCTAGGGCTGCATCGCATTGATCAATGCACGACAGCTGCATTACAGCCAGGCATGGGTATTTCCCGCATATAGGCATATACGCAGAACTTGAAGTATTGTAAACGTCAGCGGAGGATGGGGCGTGAGCATGAACGGGGCCGTAGTAAGAGAATAAGATCTTTGGATATGGTTGGTGAGTCCAGGGGAGGCCAGAGATGGCAGCATTCACGGTATCCCTTTCAGTTAGCAGGGAGTGCACCTCCGCGATTTCCAGATCAAAAGTTTGATCGGTTTTCTCATTTTGGAGTGGGCAAGAGTTATAGGGCATCAGGTTCTCAGTTGTCACGACCCGACTAGGGGCCATGACGGGTACCCGAAACTGACTACCGAGCACCACTCATATCGCTAGTTATCATAATTATTCTCGTACTCATAATCATAGGGAAAACCAATCTCACTTTGAAACATATATACCTTTATATACATAAGCCCTTTGGCTATCATAATAATACATGTACAATGAGGAAATAATGAGACCATACTACCCACACATACGTATCTACGAGGCTATACTAGAGTACTAGACATATGGACGGGAGAGGACCCCGTCGTGCTCAAAACATATATATGTACAAAACGATAAATCAATGGCATCTCCGGAACAATGGAGTGCTCATAAGGTCTGCTGATAGCTCCTACGAATCTGGATCACCTCCCTGTCTACCTGTAGGCATGAACACAACGTCCAAAGAAAAAGGATGTCAGTATGAACATTGTACTGAGTATGTAAGGCATGAATGAAATCAACATAATAGAGAAATCATAAGACATAAGATGAAGATATAATCTTCTTAACCTTTAAGAGTAAATACATTTTATACGTATAACCTATATCATCTCACATGTATCATCATCGATAACCCGCATCCGGGTACCATCATACGCCGCCCACTAGCGGTGTCATGCCCGGCCCTCTAGGCTAGGTGTAATCATAAGCAGCCCGCCTTAGCAGTGACATGCCTGGCCAATTAGGCACGGTGGAATCGTATGTAGCCCGCCTTCGCGGTGACATGCCCTGCCATTTAGGCATGGTGGAATCATATCATCATGTGCTCATCACAGACTTATCATTATCATACATCTCATAGACATATCATGACCTTATCATAAGCTTATCGTAACCTTATCATAAACTTAGCATCATCATACATTTATCGTTAAAACATACATTAGAACTTGATGGCAACTATGGCTATGTCGGGGTGACGTAAGGTCGTGAACCCCCGATTACATTATGGAGTGATCATAATCATCATATATCACCTTGAAAGGACTACCATTATAAGGTGAGTGTACACCATGAACAACATCAAAGGATCGTAAATAGAATCATTAACTTCATGGACATCATATCTTTCTTTAGAATCCATAGGCTTAGACTTATCATCATTATTATCATATTCATGACATATTTCTCATCTTTATCTCATAAGAAGCTCTTTATCAACGTTGACTCATAGTTCACGGAATGTAAGAAAGTCATAGGGAGGTAGGGAAAATAATAACATAGGAATCATATGAGGATCATTAGCTTCGTAGTAATGTCATATCATGAGCTTTAGGACTTCTAGACTTAGATTCATCATCAGTATTGTCATGCTTGTAACGTATCTCTTTTCTTTATCTTGTATGAAGATCTTTATAATCGTAGACTCATAATTTCCCATATGTAGGAAATCATGGAAAGATAGGAGGATTGATGCCATAGGAGTCATGCCTTAGAAAGAAGGGACTAGCCTTACATACCTCTTTCATTTAATAATTCCATCGCTTGATTATTTTCCTTCAATGCTCACGTTTTTACCTTCAAGAGAATTCGCATTAACATTAGCTAATCGATTATATGAACATGCTTACTAATGCTAGAGAAAATTGGGCAGCATTTCCTTTGTTTATACAACTTTCCTCATATTACATATCAAATCCCAAACATCCATAACAACATTCACAATATTATAAGCGACAATCATTATTCATCTACATTATCCACATCTCACAATTTCACTTCTATTCCTCCATAATCATGGTCATAGTTCGTTATTGTGTTTTCTCACATATAATACTTATCCCATGTTTGAAATGTCACTTATAGCATACTTGCAATCACAACATATCAATATTCATGACTCATTCCAAGCTACTACTCAAAATCTCATTATTCTCATCTTTGTGACCCATTTTCTATCTCCTTTCATAATCTAAGTCTTTCAACCTCTCATTACCTTAAACAACATGAAAGGATCTTAAAACTTACCTTAGATAGTGTAGGAATAAGCTTTGAGTTGAAATACTCCTCTTACACCAAAACCCTAGTTCACTTCCATTGGAATTTCATGACTTAGATAAACCTTAATGAGTTTCTTACACTTTATTCTCTTAATTTGGTGAAGTTGATCATGGATTTCTCTTGAGTTCTTGTGGAAGAAGTGTGCAGTGAAAAATGAAATGAAATAAGTGAGGTTGGGGTCCCTTTTATCAACTTAAAATTTTGACCCGACTCGGACATACGGATCAACATGCGGTCCGTATCTTTTATGCTGGCCGTATGTCTGGCCGTATTTTTGGTCCAGTGAAGGTCCCATTCTGGGCAGAACATATGGCCAGTATGTTGGACCGTATGTTGCCCAACTTTCCGGAATTCATTCTCGTCGGCTCGTTTGATCTCCAATCCTTATGGAACCTTCTTAACACTTGTTTAACACCTCATTAACAATCCAAGGGATGTTATAGCTCTTCTCTAAAACATCATTAAGTCCTCATTAATTCGTTACTCATAAATCCTTTCCGATACATAACGTATGCCTTTCCTTTCCTTTCCTGGCAAACTTTCTTCTATTACCTCTACTGCCTTTGAAATCTCAACTAGGATCATCAAATGTTTTTTCTTACTTATTGAAACATCGTATACTTCGTGCCCCTCGTTAGTCTATCGACTGTGCATCAACGAAATTTTTTTCGAGGTGTAACATCAGCATAGACCGGAGTCAAGCCAGATGAAACCCCCGTTGCCGCGGTGTGCCCAGTGTGGTAGACCACATGCGGGGCAGTGTCGATTTGGGTCAGATGAATATTATTCTTGTGGCCATTCAGGCCATAAGATGAGGGAGTGTCTTATGAGGGTTGGTGTAGGTACTGTTCAGCCTACAGGGTCCGTAGCTGGCTCTTCTTTATCAGTACGCCCTTAAGGGCAAGTTCCCCAAGCACCAGCGGAACGTGGAAAGGAAGGAGTGGAGCGGATAGCTCGAGTAGACCCCAGCATTGCATTTATGCCTTAGCCGATAGACAGGATCGTGAGTCGTCCCCTGATGTTGTTACAGGTACATTATCAGTTTCCTCTTATGATGTATACGCACTGATTGACCCAAGTTCTACCTTATCCTGTATTACTCTGTTTGTTGCTGGCAAGTTTGCGATCGAACCCAAATTGATTAAACCATTTGAGGTGTCCATGCCAGTCGGTGACCCATTCATAGCTAGGTGAGTATATCGAGGTTGTGTAGTTATAATGTGTAATCGTCATACCCTAGCAGATTTGATTAAGTTAGATATGTTTAATTTTGATGCAATTATGGGTATGGATTTGTTAGCTTCTTGCTATGCTAATGTCTATTGTAGAACGAAGGCGGTCAGGTTCCAGTTTCTAGGCAAACTAGTTTTAGAATGGAAAGGTAATGCTGCCTCACTGAGGGGTAGGTTTATTTCCTACCTGAAGGCAAGGAAGATGATCAGAAAAGGGTATATTTACCACCTAGTCAGGGTCCAGAATACCCAAGCCGAGTCGCCGACTCTTCAGTCTGTCCCTGTGGTTAATGAATTTCCAGAGGTATCTCCAGATGAGCTTCCGAGCATTCCGCCAGAGAAGGAGATTGATTTCACCATTGATCTATTGTCCGATACTCGGTCAATATCTATTCCAACTTATAGAATGGCGCCTACGGAGCTAAAGGAATTAAAGGACCAATTGAGAGATTTACTCGAGAAAGACTTCATTAGGCCAAGTACCTCGCCGTGGGGAGCGCCAGTCTTATTCGTAAGGAAGAATGATGGCTCTATGCGAATGTGCATTGACTACAGGAAATAAAATAAAGTGACGATAAAGAACAAGTACCCACTCCCGAAGATTGATGATTTATTAGACCAGCTGCAGGGTGCCAAATATTTCTCAAAACTAGACTTTAGATTGGGGTATCATCAAATTAGGGTAAAAGACCAAAACATTCTAAAAACAGCTTTCAGGACCAAATATGGGCATTATGAGTTACGTGTTATTTCGTTCAGATTAACTAATGCTCCAGCTGTATTCATGGATTTGATGAACCGTGTATTCAGACCTTTTCTAGACCTGTTTGTGATTGTATTTATAGATGATATCTTGGTTTACTCTCCGTCAGAGGATGAGCATGCAGATCATCTACGTGCAGTGCTCACAGTTCTTCCAGATAGAGATCTCTATGTGAAGTTTTCCAAATGTGAGTTCTGGTTGAACTCTGTGGCTTTTCTTGGTCACATTATTTCTAATGAAGGCATTAGGGTGGATACACAAAAGATTGAAGCTGTCAAGAATTGGCCAAGGCCCATGACACGGACGGAGATACGTAGTTTCTTGGGTCTAGCAGGATAGTATAGGAGGTTTGTGGAAGGATTCTCCTCCCTTGCAGCCCCATTTACTAAGCTAACTCAGAAATCAGCTAAGTTTCAGTGGACGGATGCCTGTGAGCGAAGTTTTCAGACATTGAAGGACAAGCTTACTTCAACTCCCATCCTGGCTCTTCCGAAGGGGACAGATTGTTGCGTATTTTATTATGATGATTCACGTGTTGGCTTAGGTTGTGTATTAATACAGCATGGTAAGGTTATTTCCTATGCTTCTAGACAACTGAAGAAGCACGAGCAGAATTATCCAACTCACGATCTGGAGCTAGCTGTAGTAATTAATGCCTTGAAGATGCGGAGGCATTACTTGTACGGTGTCCATGTTGATATCTATACCGACCATAAGAGCCTCCAGTACATTTTTAAACAGAAGGACCTGAATCTAAGTTAGAGGAAATGGTTAAAGCTATTGAAAGACTATGACGTTGACATTCTGAACCACCCCGAAAAGGCTAATGTAGTAGGTGATGCCTTTATTCGCAAATCCATAGGTAGCTTATCGTATGTGCAGCTAGAGAAAAGAGAAATAGACTATGATGTTCGTCAGCAAGCTAGCTTGGGAGTTCGGTTGGTGGAGTCAGGTGGCGCGGGAATTACAATCTAGGATACAACGATGTCCTCCTTAGTAGCTGAGATAAAAAAGCGTCAGTATGAGGATCCGGTTCTAGCACACTACCGAGATACAACCTCTCAAAAAGAAAAGACACCCTTCGTGATCACAGGAGATGGAGTACTCAGATATTGAGGTAGACTATGTGTCCCTAATGTTGCAGGCCCCCGACAACAAGTTATGGGAGAAGCCCATTATTCCCACTATTCCATTCACCCAGGTTCGACAAAAATGTACCATGATCTTAAGGAATGCTATTGGTGGATCGAAATGAAAAGAGATATAGCGGAATTTGTCACCCGGTTTCCCAATTATCAACAAGTCAAGATAGAGCATTAGAAGCCCGGAGGCTTATTGCAGGCTATGGAGATTCCTACGTGGAAGGGGGCGGTAATTGACATGGATTTTATTACTGGATTGCCCCTTACCCAGCGGAAGTATGATTCAATATGGGTCGTAGTTGATAGTCTTACAAAGTGTCACGACCCGACTAGGGGGCCGCGACGAGCACTCGGTGCTAGCCCACTCGGGCACCCCTCAGCCTATCCTTATGCTTACATTTAGGTGAGCCATATAATTAGACATACACTTCCTTTCATCCATTCATCTAGTCCCATTCGGGCGACAACATCTTTATATCATCATAGGCATTTATGCCACATCAATGTATATGGGCTGACGAGGCCAACAAAATGACATACAAAAATATAGGCCGACAAGGCCGAACACATCTAACCACATACACATGTCTACGAGCCTCTAATAAGGTTATAAAATATCACATGAGCGGGACAGGACCCCGCTATGCCCATAATTATACACACAAAAGAATAAATACCCAAAAGTTATGG
The DNA here is from genome assembly GCF_019175385.1 of Lycium barbarum. Classification (NCBI taxonomy): domain Eukaryota; kingdom Viridiplantae; phylum Streptophyta; class Magnoliopsida; order Solanales; family Solanaceae; genus Lycium; species Lycium barbarum. The sequence goes on along the minus strand of NC_083337.1, from coordinate 57,280,110 downwards.
CTCCGAAGGAAATTGAGCTCTTCTGTGAAATCTTTGAATAAGCAGCTATGGATCAAGCCTGTCTCCCTGTGCACCTGCGGGCATGACGCAGCGTCCACAAACAAAAGGATGTCAGTACGAACAATGTACTGAGTATGTAAAGCATGATCAACATCGATATAGAAGCATAATGAATAACATGTGAGGTTGCATAGGAGAGGAGACAATAATATCATCATTATGGCACTTACTTACTTTCCATAGAGACATTCCGTTTCTATTGCGTATCCGCATACATATCCCCATATCCGCACTTTGTTATCCTCATGATCATTTACATCTCATATACATAACATATTCGTACTCTTAATGATGTCATTTACATAGTATATACATATATATATATACAGGTATACATAGCGTACCCGACCATAGAGGTTCGGTGTTTCATACATACTTGCCCAACCAGACTCAAGGTTATATCTACCTGGCCCTACCAAGGCTTCAAGGTTATCCGTACCATCTGCAGATGTGTGCGCGCGTTACGTAATCATATACATACTCTATACATATTCATATACATATATTCTACCCGGCATTATAAGCTCGGGGTTCCACTGTAGCCCTTCATAGGCACATATACATATATATTAGCTCATAAGCATATTTGGTATCATTTTGCTCTCATCATCATACTATCATCACCATTATCGTTACATCTATATTATAGGCTTATTCGTCATGTGAGGAACTTAGTACAATCGTAGTGCATATCAAGCATCGTGAGCTTACTAGCTCGGAATATAAGTCATTGAAGACATCATAAGCTTATAGAGGATTTGAGGTTTGGCCAAAGAACCATGCCTTATGAAAGAAGAGTTAGCCTTACATACCTTTTCGTTGAACTATTCTACACTTGCATGTACTCCTTGGATGCTCACGTTTCTACCTTCATTAAAGTCGTACTATCATTAGAATCGACAATTAGCACACATGGCTAAAGCTAGAGAAAATCGGACAGCATTTCCTTTATTTATACGACATTCCTCCATATCGTAATTCGATTTCCAAACGTCAACAACACATTCACAATATCATAACAATGGCCATTAATCATCCATATTATCTAGGTTTCTCAATTCACTTTCATTTATCCATATTCATGGTCACAACACCCAACTTCGTCCATTCATTTACAATGTCTATTTCATGGTCTTAACGTCATTTATAACACATTCATGTCACAACACAACAACAATCATGATTCAATTCGAACTATTTCTCAAAACGTCACTATTCATCATTCATGACCCATTTTGCTATACTCTTCTAATGTCCAAGCATTTTAACTCTCAAATACCTCAAACAACATATAAATATCATGAATATTACCTTAGAAGTTGTAGGAACAAGACTTTGTTGATAATACTCCACTTGAGCAAAAACCCTAGTTTTTCTCCATTTGGATTCCTTGACTTGGATGATCTTTAATGGGCTTGCTTACTCTTGACTCACTTGTTTTGTGTTGTTGATGACTTATAATCCTTGAAAACTTGTATAATAAATGTAAAGAGATGTTTTAGAGAGAAGGGGTGTGATGTAGAAGTGAAATGAAATAATCCTTGGTCCCCTTATTTAATGACTTGAAAATCTGATTTTGAAGTGCACAGTGGTCGTAATTGTGGTTTACGGTCCGTATTGCAGTTTACGGACCGTCTTTCGTGGTCGTTTTTAACCATAACAAAACCAGAAACTCAGGTAGCAACATGGTGATTTACGATTTGATCAATTGGCAGAAAGTTGAGGTTTTGAATGCCAAAATACGACTGGCCAGTTTACGGACCGTATACCATTTTACGGTCCGTATTTCACTTTACGACCAGCTGACCAGTTTGCAAACCTGCAACTTTTCACATTTCTTAGACTTTGCATTCTAATCATCCACATCCATTTACATGCATTGCTCACCACATACCTTGCCTTAGCTTAGCCAACTTCCTAGTCTTACATCGGATGCCTTTGAAATCTCGCCTAAGGTCATCAAACCTCATTTCTCATTCACGGAACATCATACACTTGTACTCATCACTAGTTCATTCATTTGCGTACCAACGGAAAATTTCCGAGGTGTAACATTCTTCCCCCCTTAAGAACATTCGTCCTCGAATGATAAAGTGTTCGGGAGTTCTATAAAAATTTTGCCAGAGTTTCCCCTATAATATGGAACTACTAACCTGTCACAACAACCCATAATATTGATGCCTCACAGGGCCACAACATAATAGTATTTAAAAATTTGGTCGCACACGACCCAAAGCACAAAAAGGGAAATCATGCATACCTTATGATTTTGACGTCTCATCTTGGCCCTCGTCAAAAGGCTGAAATAAATGTGGGTATTTGGATCGCATATTTTCCTCCGCTTCCCATGTCATTTCCTATCGGTTGTTATTTCTCCACAGAACTCTGACTGAGGCCACTTCTTTGTTTCTAAGCCTCCGTACTTGCCTATCTAATATGGCAATGGGTATTTCATCATAAATTAACTTTTCTGTCACTTGAACATCATTTACTGGGGCGATCCTCGTAGGATCTCCAACACATTTCTGAAGCATCGAGACATGGAAAACGGGATGGACTGACTCCAAATCTGGAGGTAGATCTAACTCATAGGCCACTTTTCCTATTTTGCGCACAATCTCATAAGGCCCTATATACTGGGGACTAAGCTTCCCCTTTCTACCAAATCTGATAACGCCCTTCATTGGCGACACTTTCAAGAATACCCAATCTTTAATTTGGAACTCTAAGTCCCTTCGACGATTATCCGTATAGGACTTTTGGCGACTTTGAGCTGCTAGCAACCGATCTTGTATGAGCTTGACTTTCTCTATGGCTTGCTGGACCAAGTCTGGCCCGACGAATTTAGTCTCGCCTACCTCGAACCACCCAATTGGGGATCTACATTTTTGCCCATATAAAGCCTCATATGGTGCCATTTGAATGCTAGAATGATAACTATTATTGTAAGCAAATTCAATGAGTGGCAAATGATCATCCCAACTACCTCCAAAATCTATCATACATGCCCGTAACATATCTTCAAGAGTCTGAATAGTACGTTCGGCTTGCCCATCGGTCTGTGGGTGAAATGCCGTGCTAAGGCTCACTTTGGTCCCTAGACCCTCTTGGAAAGACGTCCAAAAATTAGCTGTAAACTGAGTTCGTCTGTCTGAGATAATCGATACTGGAACACCATGGAGTCTCACTATCTCTTTAAGGTAAAGCTTTGCATAATCTTCTGCCACGTACGTCGTTCTGACTGGTAAGACATGAGCTGATTTAGTGAGTCTATCAACAATCACCCATATGGAATCATACTTACGTCGAGTACGGGGTAAGCCTGTAATGAAATCCATATTAATCACTTCCCACTTTCAAGTTGGGATTTCTATAGCTTGCAACAATCCGCCCGGCTTTTGGTGCTCGATTTTCACTTGTCGGCAATTAGGACATTGAGCCACAAATTCCGCGACATCTCTGTTCATCCCATTCCACCAATATACAGACTTGAGATCATGATACATTTTCGTCGCTCCGGGGTGGACAGAATAACGGGAACAATGAGTTTGTCTCAATATTTGGTGGCGTAGCCCCGCCACATCGGGAACACATAATCTGCCTCGACTTCGAAGGACTCCGTCTCCTAAAACATCAAATGATGACTCCTCTTTCTGAGGGTGTGTATCTCTGAACTGCACTAGCATAGCATCCTCATATTGCTGCGCTTTCACTTCCGCTACTAGGGACGAAACTGCTGAATTCTGAATAGTGGTCCCCCGACTACCTCAGTCCATCACTCGGACTCCTAGGCTAGCTAGCTGTTGGAGCTCACGAGTCATTTCTCTCTTCTCTTGTCGCACTTCATATAGACTTCCCATGGATCTGCGGCTAAGAGCATCAGCCACAACGTTGGCCTTTCCGGGGTGATACAAGATATCAACATCATAATCTTTTAGCAACTCCAACCATCGTCGTTGCCGCAAATTCAACTCTTTCTACTTGAAAATATACTGGAGACTCTTATGATCTGTATAAATATCCACATGGGCACCATATATGTAATGTCTCCATATCTTTAATGCATGGACCACCGCAGCCAATTCTAAATCATGTGTTGGATAATTCTGCTCATGTTTCTGTAATTGCCTTGAAGCATACGCAATCACCTTACCGTGCTGCATCAATACACAGCCTAGCCCAACACCTGAGGCATCACAATAAACAACATATCCTTCCAATCCCTCTGGAAGTGTCAAGACTGGTGCGGAAGTCAACCTATCTTTCAACTCTTGGAAGCTACGTTCACAAGCATCTGTCCATTGAAACTTTGCCGATTTCTGGGTCAACTTTGTGAGTGGTGCAGAAATAGAAGAAAAACCCTCAACGAATCTCCTATAATAACCTGCTAAGCCTAGAAAGCTACGAACCTCTGTAGGAGTTGTGGGCCTTGGCCAAGTCTTCACGGCCTCAATCTTTTGGCTATCTACCCGAATACCATCGGCCGCAACAATATGGCCCAGAAATGATACTGAGTTCAACCAAAACTCACACTTAGAAAATTTCGCAAACAACTCTCGAGTTCGAAGAACTCCGAGGACAATACGCAAATGATCCGCATGCTCGGCCTCCGATCTAGAATACACCAAGATATCATCGATGAATACAATCACGAATAGATCCAGAAAAGGCCTGAATACATTGTTCATCAGATCCATAAATACTGTCGGCGCATTAGTTAGCCCAAACGACATTACTCGGAACACAAAATGGCCATATCTTGTTCTGAAAGCTGTCTTAGGGATATCTTTCTCCCTAACTCTCACTTGGTGATACCCGGACCTCAAATCAATCTTTGAAAACCATTTGGCACCTTGTAATTGATCAAATAAGTCATCAATCCTCGGAAGTGGATATTTGTTCTTGATCGTCACTTTATTCAATTGTCTATAATCAATGCACATTCTCAAAGAGCCATCTTTCTTTCGGACAAATAATATGGGTGCTCCCCATGGGGATGAACTAGGCCTAATGAAGCCTTTCTCGAGCAAGTCTTTCAATTGTTCCTTCAACTCTTTCAATTCTGCGGGTGCCATTCTATAGGGAAGAATAGATATTGGCTTAGTGTCTGGCAACACATCAATAGCAAAATCGATCTCCCGCTCAGGAGGAAGGCCTGGAAGCTCTTCCGGGAATACATCCGGAAATTCACTCACTACGGGAACTGACTGAAGAGTTGGTGACTCAGCTTCTACATCTTGAACTCGCACTAGGTGATAAATGCACCCTTTTGTGATCATCTTCCTTGGCTTTAGGTAGGAAATAAACCTACCCTTTGGTGATGCCGTATTTCCTTTCCATTCTAAAACTGGTTCTCCCGGAAACTGGAAACGAACCATCTTCATCCGGCAATCAACATTGGCATAACAAGAAGCCAACCAATCCATACCCATAATGACATCAAAATCTACCATCTTTAGTTCATGCAAATCAATCATGGAACGACGATCACAAATCATAACTACACAATCTCTATATACTCGGCTAGCTATTACCGATTCACCCACGGGTATAGACACCTCAAAAGGTTTGATCAACTCCGGCTCGACTATAAATCGACCCGCAATATATGGTGTAACATATGATAATGTGGAGCCCGGATCAAACAAAGCATATACATCACGAGAGAATACCAATAATATACCTGCGACCACGTCAGGAGAAGACTCAAGATCTTAGCATCCAGCCAAAGCATAAATACGGTGCTGAGGACCGCTAGAAGTGGGAGCTCACCCTCTACCTCTACCATGGCCGATTGGCGCATGTGAAGCTAGCCCCGTAGGGCGTACAGATGCTGATGATCCGGCTGCCGACCCTGATGGTTGGGTCCTACCTCTACCATGTACTGAGGGGCAATCACGCATGATATGGCCTGGTTGACCACATTGTTATAGCCCGTATTTTGTACGTTCGGATAATTCAAGATAATTGCCAGAAGTTAAGGGCAAGGCCATATTTTGATCTTGTTTAATATACAAGTTGCTTATGAAAATTATTGATGTGGAAATATTAAGAAAGGCTAGGGGTAAAAGGGGAAATTCACAAGGTGGCTCATGGAGATATTAAGGAAAATTTTGGGGTTAAAAGTTGATTCTGGAAAAAATTATAATTCTTGAAACAAATGGGCCAAGTGGCCGTGTGGTGTGGGTGTGGGCCTTGGCCCACATGGATAAATTATATAATTAGAAAAAGATGATTAACTCACCATATTTTTCATATTCACTACTTGGAAATTTCAAGAAACTTGGAGAAAGCAAGAAGGAGGCCATTCGGCCATGTACAACCAAACAAAAACCTTGGAAAAGATTTGATCAAAAATTATTTTCTTCTAGCTTTTCTACCAATTGGAAGGTCCTCTATAACGTGGAGTAGTAGTTGGAGCAAGCAAACCATTCATTCTTGCAAGGCACAACTCTAGCCAAGTTGAAGAGCTAAGTGGAAAAGGTAAGGTTTAATCCTCTTTTATATGTTATGGATGGTTTATGCATGTTGTTGGGTGTAGAAATGGATAAATTCTTGAAACTAGGTGTGTTGATGTTGTAGCCGTGAGTGGGCTGTTTTGTGTAGAAGGAATGAATTAAATTTACTTAGTATCTTGGTTGTTGTGTTGTGGATTCTATGATGTTAAATAAAGATTTAATGGTTTGAAATGAAGTGGAAATAATTTGTGGATTATTGAAGAAGTTAATGTGATATTAGTATGATTCCTTATATTTGTATGAATGAATTTGTTAATGTGTGGGTTGTGGATATGACTCATGAATTTGGAAGCAAGAGATGTGTTTGGAAGATTGTAAGTTGGGTTGTTGTGATTGTATTGAATATAAGAAAAATGTCGTTGGATTATGTAAAAGAAGTTACTAACGTTAGAATGTATTTTGGATTAATTGATAAAGTTGTTAGTGTGTAGATTGTTGGTGTAGTTCATGAACTTGGAAGAGAAGAAATGTGTTGTTATTGTTCTTGTTGAATTTGGAAGGTTTCGGGTGAAGTGGTATGTTTCTTGGGTTGTTTGAACATTATGTGAATTGTTTGAAAGTTCTTGAACCATGTTAGAATATATTTTGGATTGATTATTGAAGTTGTTAGTCTGATTGTTGGTATCGTTGTTGATAATTTGGCCGAGTTGAATTCTCGGATTGTTGTTGATAAATTGGCTGAGTTAGATTCCCGGGGATGGTGTATTTACAGGGGAAATACTGCCGAAATTTCGGCATATTATAAATGAATTCATTTGAAGGACTAAGACAAGTATATGATAATGAGTCTAATGATTATGTCAATTCTCTTGAATGTAGACTAGCAAGATTGGACGAATAAACGTAGCTAATCGGACGTGGGACAGGTATGTAAATGAAGATTTAATGGTTTGAAATGAAGTGGAAATCATTTGTGGATTATTGAAGAAGTTAATGTGATATTAGTATGATTCCTTACATTTGTATGAATGAATTTGTATTATGTGGGTTGTGGATATGACTCATGAATTTGGAAGCAAGAGATGTGTTTGGAAGATTGTAAGTTGGGTTGTTGTGATTGTATTGAATATAAGAAAAATGTCATTGGATTATGTAAAAGAATTTACTAACGTTAGAATGTATTTTGGATTAATTGATGAAGTTGTTAGTGTGTAGATTGTTGGTGTAGTTCATGAACTTGGAAGAGAAGAAATGTGTTGTTATTGTTCTTGTTGAATTTGTAAGGTTTCGGGTGAAGTGGTATGTTGGTTGGGTTGTTTGAACATTATGTGAATTGTTTGAAAGTTCTTGAACCATGTTAGAATATATTTTGGATTGATTGTTGAAGTTGTTAGTATGATTGTTGGTATCGTTGTTGATTATTTGGCCGAGTTAAATTCTCGGATTGTTGTTGATAAATTGGCCGAGTTTGATTCTCGGGGATGGTGTATTTACAGGGGAAATGCTGCCGAAATTTCGGCATATTATAAATGAATTCATTTGAAGGACTAAGACAAGTATATGATAATGAGTCTAATGATTATGTCAATTCTCTTGAATGTAGATTAGCAAGATTGGACGAATAAACGTAGCTAATCGGACGTGGGACAGGTATGTAAGGCTTACCCTTTCTTTCTTTTGGCATGATCCTTGTGAAATGAACAGACAAGGTATGTGTATGATTTCAAAGAAACTTCTATTCTTAGAGCCACTAGGATGGCTAACGTTCTTGACTTCCAGAATTGTTTTTCTATGTCTTGATACGTGTGTATGGTTCCAAAAGTTCTATGTTGATTTGATCCATAGCGATATTCGAAGGGTACTTGATATGATTTTTGCTTTGATTTTCCAAAAATAGCTCCTGAAACGTTCATAGAAGGTTCTGTACTAAAACGTCCATAACCTTTTCATACTAAGTCGGATCGACTTGAAACGTGTTTATGACCCTCAAGTGTCGACTTATGTACGTAACCATCGAGTCTTAGAATTTGTTTTATATGCATATAGTTTCTCATTACTCTGCTCGTGCATGTGTCATTACCTCTTTCACCGAGTCCCGGGCCTGTATGTATCGTGCGTATGGATCACCGATGTTGTATCCCGTATTTTTATACGTCGAGTTATTCGCAAGAGAATCGACTCAAGTTAAAGACGGGATCATTTTCGGGCACGAAACAGAAAATCTTTAATTTCCGGTCTCTATTAGAAAATGAATTGTTTATAAATTTTACTTAGTGTAATAATATTAATGGAAAGTTGGGATTAATTTACCATGATTAGATTATTAAGTGGGGATTAAAATTTAATTATTCATTAAACAAGTCACTAGTGCACTAAGTGGGCCCCACCAACACATGTGGCCAAATTTAATTGGCTCAAGCCTTGAGTGGGACACTTGTCACTCTTAGGGGCTGCCTATATAAGGAAAAATCAGCTGAATAAGAGTTCATTTTCCACCTTCAACAAAGTAGTAAAAACCCTAGAGATAGAGAGGGAGTGCACGACTATGGTGGAAAAAAAAATTCAAGTTCACCAAGCTTGATTCAAATTAATTTTCCATGGTGTTTTAAATCAAATGGAGGTCTATGGGAACGTGAATTTGTTCCTTGAGAGCAGCAAGAGTGGTCTTTAATTGAAACCATTAAATTCTGCAAATTAAGGAGCCAATTTGCTAAGGTAAGAGTTGATCATTTTCTATATGTTTTAGGATGAATTTGCATGTGTTGTGGATGGTTTTAACGTGTTATGGTGAGTAGAAATGAAAGAAAATCATGAAATTATGTATCTTGATGTTGAAGCATGGTTGAAGCCACGAAATTATGTATCTTGATGTTGAAACATAGTTGTAACTTGGTAACACGAATTGTACGAATGTTGGAATGTTGTTGAAATGTTGTTGAATGCCATAGGGGCTGTTTTTAATTGAAATTTGCTGGACTGATTTGAATTAATATTTTGGTTGTTGTGATCATGGATTATGTGATGAGAATGAAGGAATTTAATGGTTAGAGTTGGAGTTGTTTTAATTGGGTTGAGTTTGATTAGTGTTGTCACTATTATGGTATGATATTTGTAGATAATTGTTTATATTGAAGGGCTGGAAATATGGTTATTGACATGTATAGGGGCTGTTGTCAATGGTAAAAATTATACTTGATTCCATGTGTTTGTGATTTTGTGGAATAAAGGTCGAAAATTGTATTTCGATGTTGTAGTGTTGATGGACTGTTTTGGGTTTCCTATTGAAACAAAATTGAAGTAATTCTTGTACATGGATGGTTGTTGTTATTAATGTTATGGATTATGTGTAAAAGGTGAAAGGAAAGTTTAAATCATGTTAGAACTTGTTGTGAAATTAGAGCAGTTTCCTTGCATATAATAGTTGATGTTGTTGTTGTTGTGGGCTGTTTTGATAAGGTTTTTGGTGAAAACTCTCATGTGATTATATGGCTATTTGAGGTTGTCACTGTTATGGTTAAATTGTAGTTAGGGGCTGTTCTTGAGGAATTGGAGAACTAAGGATAGTTAAGATTTGTATTGTGACGTTATAATGGATGGGGCTGTTTTAGAACTTGTTGTAATGTTACAATAGTTTTCTTGCATATAGAGGTTGAAGTTGGGGGTGAGCCGTGAGCTTAGTGAAGTCATGGTTGGTTTCATTTTTCATGTATTGTTGATGGATTGAATGTGTGTCAACATATGTAAATGAATAAAGATTGTAGAAGTTTGTTTATGATGTTGTATGTTGGTATTGGACTGTTTTTCTTGAATTTGAAATGAGCCGTGTGTTGTAGAGTTAAATGGAATCATGCTTAATCTTCTTGTACATGTATTGAAAATGGATTGAATGTGTTGTATTATGGATAAACGGATGAAAATCATGAAGATATTGTAGTTGTGTTGAAGCCGTGTAGGGGGGCTGTTTTAGAGGAATTTATGGACTGTTTTGTGTCATGTTTTGATTGTTGTTGCTATGGACATTGTGGTGTATTGTATGCACATTGAATATGTGAATTGAGGTGTTAAAGAAACGAATCATGTTGAAGTATACAAGCAGTCCAAAACCGTGGACTGTTTTGAGGTTAGAAGTGAATTAGTGTATGTTGAATATTGATTATTGTTGTGAACGTTTAGTGGAAGTGAAGTTTAATGATTCAAGTTTAAATTGAAATGGTTTGTGGGCTGTTGTAAGAATGAAAATGATCCTAAAACAGTTCCAAGAATCGTAAAGGTAATGTTGTTAAATGTGTTGTTGTCGTTGTAAGTTAAAACTGGAAAATAACTAAGTGAAAATAGTATTGTGGTATGTGCTGTTTGGCCGTGAGTTTGGGACTGATTTGAATGACGTACAAGCTGTCCAAAGTCCCTTAAGTCATGTTTAAAAAAGTTCAGATTGATACATGAAAGAATGACTAGCAATATTAGCTTGTAGCACTAGTTGGTTTGAATGCGAACGAAACGTCGTTTAAATGTTAGAAAGGGATTATTAACGTTAAAATACGTATTGAATTCCCTCGTAGACTAATCGTAGCTCTTGATATCTTGATATAGGATAAGTGTTATTGGGCAGCAAGTACAAGTATAATACGACTAAACGCTAAAGGTATGTAAAGCCTATTCCTTCTTTCTTTTGGCATGTCCTAGACGTAAGTATGAAATGATATGAACCTTGGGGTAAATTCTATTCTTTAGTTCCATGCATGACTTATGATTCTATATTTCCTTAATGCTATTGTCACGAGCCTACTACATGATTGACTAATGAATGATGTATAGAAGTTCTTACTCTTAAAAGAATGACATGAATAGAAGCATACTTGACTTTCAAAAACTACATCATGGAAATTGATACATGTACATGAAAGCTGAAACGTTCCTTGCTATGGCTTATAATGAGAGTTGAAAAGAATTGAATATGATTATTATCCCAATACTTTAGAGCTGGTTAGTTGCTTATTTATTGAGTCTCAAAAGATGAATTGCATATATGTGGTTGCTTATTATTCTGCTCGTGCTTACCGCTATATCCTTCACTGAGTCCTGGGCCAGGACACATTTTCGTGCGCATATTTACTATATTACTCACCGAGTCCCTCACTAGAGGGCCGGGACATGCTATATATATATGATGATATGATGATATGGTGGCCAGGAGGGCATATATTCCTTATTACCGAGTCCCTCACAAAAGGGCCGGGACACGTATATGTTTATGTTATGATGCTATGATTATAATTACCGAGCCCCTCATTAAAGGGCCGGGACACGTTATATATGTTATATACAGAATGATTATGCAGCTTTGATAACAAAACACTATATTGACATTGATATGAGAATGATACAGATGAAATATGTTCAAAGGCAAGTTTTATGAAATTCTGTTTGTTGCATTGAGTCCTATACACCTTGTCTCAGTATGAGTCTATTACTATGTTTCATGCTTTACATGCTCAGTACATATTCTGTACTGACCCCCTTTCTTCGGGGGGCTGCGTTCATGCCCGCAAGTACAGACGCTCGTTTTGGAGATCCGCCAGCTTAGGATATCTATTCAGCTACTTTGGAGTGCTCCTTTGTTCCGGAGCCTAGCTTGTGGTAAACTCCCTTTTTCTGTATGTGTATGTGTTTATTCGAGGTACGGCGGGGCCCTGTCCCATCACATGATACTGTCATTACTCTTAGAGGTCTGTGGACATCTGTGTGGGTCTGTGTATAGTTGTTGTTGCGTTGTACGAACATGACTTATGTTTGGGGCGTACCTATTCGTGATGCCAGCCTTGTCGGCTTGCGTATATATATATATATATGTATATGTTGTTGTTGAAAATGGTAACTCCTCAGGAGACAGGTGCTTATGACATACAGAATCGTGACAGCTTTAAAATAACGCCCTGCCTTTTTATACAAATAAGTTCATGATATGTTGGATATAAAAGATTATAGTTAACAGGGAATATGAGTGCCCAACTCGGGCACTAGTCACGGCCTACGGGGTTGGGTCGTGACAACTGAGTCCCTTGTTTGAGGGTCGGGTTCCATATATATGAATTCCAGAGTATGATGTGTCCGGTTCCCGGGTACCGTGTATATGTGTCCGGTTCCCAGGTACCGTGTATATGTTATGGAGTATGATGTGTCCGGTTTCCCGGGTCGCTCGCTAGAGGGCCGGGTACCGTGTATATGTTATGATGTGTTATGTGTTACGGAGATGTTACGGAGATATGAAATCTTCTGGAGTCTGATGTGTTATGGCGCCAAAGACAGGAGTGGAGACCATGTTCCTGTGCCCTATGCATGATTTTGACATGCATCATTTGTGTTTGAAAAGTAAGCATTTTGATATTCTAGATAAGCCACTTACCTTCTGTACTTCTTCTGACATATGACTTCGGCATATATGATTTGTGTTTGGAAAATAAGCATTTTGGTATTTTGAGTAATGTACTTACTTTTGTGCTGATTGTTCCGGTTATGGTTCTGTTTTCTGTATTCCTGCCTTACATGCTCAGTACATATTCCGTACTGACCCCCTTTTCTTCTGGGGCTGCGTTTCATGCCGCACAGGTACACCCAGATGAGTAGAAGCCATTATAGAAGACAGTCCAGCGGAGTTGGTAAGCTCCGTTTGCCCTGGAGTGTTGCCGGGTCAGCGTATTATGCTATGATGTTTGTTCGAAGTTAGAGACTTTGCAGACAGAGTCGTGGGTATAGGATGTTAGTCTTGTAAGCGACTCCACTTGCCGATGTGTCTTTATATGTTATGTTACAGATTCCATATGATTACAGATTTTCTTTGATTTGAGAACGATAAAAAGAATGTTTCTGAAAGATCTTATTATGTATTTCGTTTTATCTGAGTCAGGAGTCCAAGCGAGTATGTGTGTAATAAGAGTCACCGGATTCGCTCGGCTCCGAACATGGGGTCGGGTGCCCATCACACCCTAGCGAGATGAGGGTGTGACAAAGTGGTATCAGAGCAGGTCGTCCTAGGGGTTGTCTGCAAAGTCGTGTCCAGTAGAGTCCTGTTTATAGGTGTGAAGCCGACCACATTTATAAACAGGAGGCTACAGGGCATCTAGGGATTGTTGACCTTCCTTCTGTCTTAGATCGTGCGATAGAGCCAAGTCATAGGAAATGAGATTCCTTATATAAGCCTTACATACGACGGAAAAAGGTGAGTGGCGATATGGAAAGTCACCGGGGTAAGTATTGATATTTTGTTCTTTTACCTGAAACTGGAAGCTCTGGATGGCTGGAATGTGTCATATAGCCGTATGTTCTGTGAGGTATTGTCAATATTTGCTGTGTAAAGATTTTGAATAGTAAGAATGGTAAAAGGGATTCTGCCGAAATTGTTAATCAGGTTATTTAGTTAGGTACGCCTAACAGGAAGAAGCATGGAAAGGAAATATCATAAATAGACAATAAGTGGGATGTAATATTTTAGTGGAGCTACGGATTTGGGCATGGCATGAAAAATGGTTGTGAGAAAGACGATTAGTAGTCCGAAGGATTAAAATGGATGACATCCGAGGTTTAGTAAGAGCAAGGTCTGTTGAAGTTTTCAGAGAAAGTCGACAATCAGTTTCGCTGTAGATTATTATAAAGGGATGGTAACTGAAAATTCAAATAGGTTGATAACCGAGTGTTTAGTTCATAAGTAGCGGCGACGAAGGTATATTCGCTACCATCGGGAATCTAGGAATCTAGGATGATGGGTGGTTATACACATAAGTGGAAGGTGAATGTTGACGATTGAAAAGGGTAAAATAGTAATTGTAAAGGGAAGGACGTGTTATGAAAATGTCTCAGAATCTGTACGGCTTCGACTTGATCCAGATCATGTAATGAAGGTCATGCGATGAGGTGGATGCCATTATATCAACGCTAACGCACCGAATTCCATCAGAGTTTCGAGGTTAAGCGTGCTGTGGTGAGAGAAATCTTAGGATGGGTGACCCCTTGGGAAGTGTACTAAAAGTTCCATAAATGTAGGCATAAGAGACAAATGAGATGTTAGAGTAGCCTAAGGGAAACTAGAGTATACGGGATGGTTGGAGACCATAAGAGGACGCGTAGGACGAGGCAGACTAGATTGGTGGAGAGACAGAAAGTGCATCACAACTCTGGAATTAGGATAGGCTTGAATAGCATTTGGAAGTATTTTGTGGGCTAGTTGATAGTAAGTATATACATATATACGAATGCGTAGGATATCCCACATATGATTATATCGGAGGGCATGTGTGCCCTAGCAGCCGGTGCTACGGTATGGAAGGCATCAATCGAGTAAGGATACCGAAGTTCAAGTGACAGCAAAAATAAATGGTATCAGTGTCACAAGGTAAGCTGATGTTATTTTCACTACAGGTTAAGATTGGAAATTCTAATACAACAATATTTGGAAAATAAAGAGAGTGAGTGAATGAAAGGCAGTGAGATCAAATGTTGGAAAAAGGTGAAAGGTAAGAAACCTCGGTGAGTGAAACCCCCGAGAGAAACTACCAGCAAAGCATGAGACTATTTGGATACAAATTCAAAGGTAGGCACGTGAAAAGGATAAAGTGTGGCAATATGGAACAAAAGAGGAATGTGTGAGGTTCAAGAACCATTTTCAATAAGTGGGGCTGAAGGAATAGTGACTGCGACAGGGAATGTGAAGTAAGGGAAAGAATGGTTAAGCCTTGTGGCGATGTTAGGAGATTTCGGCCCTTGAAAGGTATAGAAAAGGATAAATGTGCAGCCATATTAATGTGATTGCCTCGGACGTGGAAGTGCTTTCCTGAAAAGATGACTTAAGAATAGGACGGACTTGCACGTTTAGAGGAATATTTCACAAACTTCAGAACAAATACGGCAAATAACAACAAAATAAAAGTGCTCGAGGAGGAAGAAACCCAAGGAGGGTTAAGAATGAAAGTAGGAAAGATATACTAATGGGTGGTCGAAGGAAGAGGAGAACATTTGGGAGCAAAACAATTGGAAATCTCTAACTATAGGAGTAAGGAGGATACCTTAACGAGTTAGCGATACGAACCCGATTACGCTCCAAGGAAAGAATAAGGATAATGGGTCGACACTGTTGATTGGGAAATTAATGGTATGGAATGAGAATTCATGTGAGATTTGAAAGATTTGATCTTAAGGGGAAATGGAATGAATTACAAGGGATGTGCATGTGAGATCGCTCGGTCATAGCGTCATTAATATAGTTAAAGGTTCGATGAGCGAGGATAGAGAGGGTGTAAACTGTAAGGATTCTGTGCTAAGAGCAATGATAAGATTCAAAGGATAATGGAGAAAATGATAAGATTCAAAGGATATTTTGGACAAGAACGACTATTATAACGAAAGTACCAACAATTGGTGGTTTGGAAATTTTCGAAAGAACGAAGAAAGAAAGAACGCAGTGCCTATGAATGGAATAAAAGAGGTCACCGGATACTAGAAAATAGTTCATGGACCATTTATTTGTACGAAATATGAGAATATACTCTATGAAATTATATGAATCATCGACGTGAAGCGATGCTCGATCATATTTGTAAAGAATCCACACCGGAGAGTCGACAAAGAATAACGATGGACGAAACGAGCGCCAATACAAAGAAATCGAAGGCAAGTATACTTGTGTCAAGAAATGACCTGGGAAGGACAAGGATAATAAGTTGGCGCAATGGATTAGAAAAACCCATGACATAGAATGAGGACTCATGTAAAGACCGAGGAGTTCAATTATAAGGAAAATAGGATAAAAGATAAGGAATGGGCATGAAAAAAAAAAGGAAGAGAAAAAAAAAAAGAACAACTATAAGAGGGACCCCCCCCCCCCCCCGGAAGTGTTGTAAGAGCCCATAAGATCAGTTGAACATTCGAGGACGAATGTTCTATAGGGGGGGAGGATGTTATAGCCTGTATTTTGTACGTTCGGATAATTCAAGATAATTGCCAGAAGTTAAGGGCAAGGCCATATTTTGATCTTGTTTAATATACAAGTTGCTTATGAAAATTATTGATGTGGAAATATTAAGAAAAGCTAGGGGTAAAAGGGGAAACTCACAAGGTGGCTCATGGAGATATTAAGGAAAAATTTGGGGTTAAAAGTTGATTTTGGAAAAAATTATAATTCTTGAAACAAATGGGCCAAGTGGCCGTGTGGTGTGGTGTGGGTGTGGGCCTTGGCCCACATGGATAAATTATATAATTAGAAAAAGATGATTAACTCACCATATTTTTCATATTCACTACTTGGAAATTTCAAGAAACTTGGAGAAAGCAAGAAGGAGGCCATTCTGCCATGTACAACCAAACAAGAACCTTGGAAAAGATTTGATCAAAAATTATTTTCTTCTAGCTTTTCTACCAATTGGAAGGTCCTCTATAACGTGGAGTAGTAGTTGGAGCAAGCAACCCATTCATTCTTGCAAGGCACAACTCTAGCCAAGTTGAAGAGCTAAGTGGAAAAGGCAAGGTTTAATCCTCTTTTATATGTTATTGATGGTTTATGCATGTTGTTGGGTGTAGAAATGGATGAAATTCTTGAAACTAGGTGTGTTGATGTTGTATCCGTGAGTGGGCTGTTTTGTGTAGAAGTAATGAATTAAATTTACTTAGTATATTTGTTGTTGTGTTGTGGATTCTATGATGTTAAATGAAGATTTAATGGTTTGAAATGAAGTGGAAATCATTTGTGGATTATTGAAGAAGTTAATGTGATATTAGTATGATTCCTTACATTTGTATGAATGAATTTGTATTATGTGGGTTGTGGATATGACTCATGAATTTGGAAGCAAGAGATGTGTTTGGAAGATTGTAAGTTGGGTTGTTGTGATTGTATTGAATATAAGAAAAATGTCGTTGGATTATGTAAAAGAATTTACTAACGTTAGAATGTATTTTGGATTAATTGATGAAGTTGTTAGTGTGTAGATTGTTGGTGTAGTTCATGAACTTGGAAGAGAAGAAATGTGTTGTTATTGTTCTTGTTGAATTTGAAAGGTTTCGGGTGAAGTGGTATGTTGGTTGGGTTGTTTGAACATTATGTGAATTGTTTGAAAGTTCTTGAACCATGTTAGAATATATTTTGGATTGATTGTTGAAGTTGTTAGTATGATTGTTGGTATCGTTGTTGATTATTTGGCCGAGTTGAATTCTCGGATTGTTGTTGATAAATTGGCCGAGTTTGATTCTCGGGGATTGTGTATTTACAGGGGAAATGCTGCCGAAATTTCGGCATATTATAAATGAATTCATTTGAAGGACTAAGACAAGTATATGATAATGAGTCTAATGATTATGTCAATTCTCTTGAATGTAGATTAGCAAGATTGGACGAATAAACGTAGCTAATCGGACGTGGGACAGGTATGTAAGGCTTACCCTTTCTTTCTTTTGGCATGATCCTTGTGAAATGAACAGACAAGGTATGTGTATGATTTCAAAGAAACTTCTATTCTTAGAGCCACTAGGATGGCTAACGTTCTTGACTTCCGGAATTGTTTTTCTATGTCTTGATACGTGTGTATGGTTCCAAAAGTTCTATGTTGATTTCATCCATAGCGATATTCGAAGGGTACTTGATATGATTATTGCTTTGATTTTCCAAAAATAGCTTCTGAAACGTTCATAGAATGTTCTGTACTAAAACGTCCATAACTTTTTCATACTAACTCGGATCGACTTGAAACGTGTTTATGACCCTCAAGTGTCCACTTATGTACATAACCAGTCTGAAAATTTGTTTTATATGCATATAGTTTCTCATTACTCTGCTCGTGCATGTGTCATTACCTCTTTACCGAGTCTCGGGACGGTATGTATCGTGCGTATGGATCATCGAGTCCCTTGCTTGAGGGCTGGGTTCCATATAAATGAATTCCGGAGTATGATGTGTCCGGTTCCCGGGTACCGTGTATATGTGTCCGGTTCCCGGGTACCGTGTATATGTTATGGAGTATGATGTGTCCGGTTTCCCGGGTCGCTCGCTAGAGGGTCGGGTACCGTGTATATGTTATGATATTTTATGTGTTACGGAGATGTTATGGAGATATGAAATCTTCTGGAGTATGATGTGTTATGGCGCCAAAGACAGGAGTGGCGACCATGTTCCTGTGCCCTATGCATGATTTTGATATGCATCATTTGTGTTTCAAAAGTAAGCATTTTGATATTCTGGATAAGCCACTTACCTTCTGTACTTCTTCTGACATATGACTTTGGCATATATGATTTGTGTTTGGAAAATAAGCATTTTGGTATTCTGAGTAATGTACTTACTTTTGTGCTGCTTGTTCCGGTTATGGTTCTGTTTTCTGTATTCCTGCCTTACATGCTCTTATTATGTATTTCGTTTTATCCGAGTCAGGAGTCTAAGCGAGTATGTGTGTAATAAGAGTCAGCGGGTTCGCTCGGCTCCGAACATGGGGTCGGGTGCCCATCACACCCTAGCGAGATTAGGGTGTGACACACATGAATAGCAACCATCTGAGCCTGATCGACACTTATCCCAATGCAACTTCCCACACTGGGAACATCGTGGTACGTGTGGCCTCGCCTGACCCGAATCACCTCTAAACTGAGACCCTGAGAAACTCTGACTCGGCCCTGAACGAGTAGATCTATCAAATCTCTGGCCTGAAAATTGTGGAGGCGCACTGGTCATAGAATAGCTTGAATGTCTGGGGAACTGCTGCTTATGCCCACCTCTAAACTCACCCGTCGAACCCGACGATCTTGCCCTCTTGCTATGGCCCCTATCTTGCTCACGCTCACTCATTTGTTGTTGTAAGCTTTCCTCTAAGTTCTGAGCATGGGCCTGAATGCGTGCAACATCCATACCGTCCGGAAGGGATGAAGTCAAACATCTATCCAATAAGTGTGGCCCTAGGCCTTTCACAAACCGGTGCACTCGATCACCCATATCCGCTACCATGGATGAAGCATACCTAGCCAAGGAATTGAAGCGGAGACTATACTCTAGAGCACTCATGCTACCTTGCCTCAAATTCAAGAACTTATCGGCTCTAGCTCGCCGAACTTCCGGAGGCATATAGTGTCGGAGAAAAGCATCAACAAACTCTTGCCATACAGGGGGAGGTGCATTGGCTCCCCGTGAAGCCATCCAAACCGTATACCACTGGACCGAGACATCTCTCAATCTATATGACGCTAACTCCACCGACTCGGTGTCTGAAGCGTGTATCAATCAGAGTGTCCTCAACATACCATCAATGAAGTCTTGAGGATCCTTCTCCGGCCTTGACCCAAAGAACTCCGGAGGGTTTAAAGTAATGAAATCACGGGACCTTGCACTAACAGCCCTGTCACCCTGCCTCGTACCTTGCCGCTGACTCTGAGCAGCAACCAACTGTGTAAGCAATTGTATGGCCTCTTTGACATCTTGGCCCGAAGCATCCGGGGGAGGAGCTGGAGCTCCCTCACGCTCCTCACTAACAGGCACTGTCTGGGAGGACTTGGATTGAGGCGCACTCTGGGCCTCATTTTCTTCTACTACCGGTGGCGGTGCTTTTCCAGCCCACTTTTCTGCCACCGTCTTGCCCTTTTGGGCCGATGTAGCCTTTCTCTTCACAGGCATTCTCTGAAATACACAACACACTGTTAAGAAACAACAATTTCTTACATTATGGCTCTATCGCACGATTCTTATGAAGAAAGAAGGTCATTTATTCCTAAAATGTCCGCAGCTTCTTGTTTATAAGTGTGGCGCGCAACACACCCATAACCAAGACTCTACTAGACACGACTCGTAGATACACACTAGGGCTGAACTACTCTGATACCACTTTTGTCACGACCCGACTAGGGGGCCGCGACGAGCACCCGGTGCTAGCCCACCCGGGCACCCCTCAGCCTACCCTTATGCTTACATTTAGGTGAGCCACATAATTAGACATACACTTCCTTTTATCCATTCATCTAGTCCCATTCGGGCGACAACATCTTTATATCATCATAGGCATTTATGCCACATCAATGTATATGGGCCGACGAGGACAACAAAATGGCATACAAAAATATAGGCCGACAAGGCCGAACACATCTAACCACATACACATGTCTACGAGCCTCTAAGAAGGTTATAACATATCACATGAGCGGGACAGGACCCCGCTATGCCCATAATTATACACACAAAAGAATAAATACCCAAAAGCTGTGGCTCCGAAGGAAATGGAGCTCTTTTGTGAAATCTCTGAATAAGCAGCTATGGATCAAGCCTGTCTCCCTGTGCACCTGCGGGCATGACGCAACGTCCACAAACAAAAGGACGTCAGTACGAAGAATGTACTGAGTATGTAAAGCATGATCAACATCGATATAGAAGCATAATGAATAACATGTGAAGTTGCATAGGAGAGGAGACAATAATATCATCATTATGGCACTTACTTACTTTCCATAGAGACATTCCGTTTCTATTGCGTATCCGCATACATATCCCCATATCCGCACTTGGTTATCCTCATGATCATTTACATCTCATATACATAACATATTCGTACTCTTAATGATGTTATTTACATAGCATATACATATATATATATACAAGTATACATAGCGTACCCGACCATAGAGGTTAGGTGTTTCATACATACTTGGCCAACCAAGGCTCAAGGTTATATCTACCTGGCCCTACCAAGGCTTCAGGGTTATCCGTACCATCTGCAGATGTGTACGCGCGTTACGTAATCATATACATACTGTATACATATTCATATACATATATTTTACCCGGCATTATAAGATCGGGGTCCCATTGTAGCCCTTCATAGGCACATATACATATATAATAGCTCATAAGCATCTTTGGCATCATTTTGCTCTCATCATCATACTATCATCACCATTATCGTTACATCTATATTATAGGCTTATTCGTCATGTGAGGAACTTAGTACAATCGTAGTGCATATCAAGCATCGTGAGCTTAATAGCTCGGAATATAAGTCATTGAAGACATCATAAGCATATAGTGGATTTGAGGTTTTTCCAAAGAACCATGCCTTATGAAAGAAGGGTTAGCGTTACATACCTTTTCGTTGAACTATTCTACACTTGCACGTACTCCTTGGATGCTCACGTTTCTACCTTCATTAAAGTCGTACTATCATTAGAATCGACAAATTAGCACACATGGCTAAAGCTAGAGAAAATCGGACAGCATTTACTTTATTTATACGATATTCCTCTATATCGTAATTCAACTTCCAAACGTCAACAACACATTCACAATATCATAACAATGGCCATTAATCATCCACATTATCTAGGTTTCTCAATTCACTTTCATTTATCCATATTCATGGTCACAACACCCAACTTCGTCCATTCATTTACAATGTCTATTTCATGGTCTTAACGTCATATATAACACATTCATGTCACAACACAACAACAATCATGATTCAATTCGCACTATTTCTCAAAACGTCACTATTCATCATTCATGACCCATTTTGCTATACTCTTCTAATGTCTAAGTATTTTAACTCTCAAATACCTCAAACAACATATAAATATCGTGAATCTTACCTTAGAAGTTGTAGGAACAAGCCTTTGTTGATAATACTCCACTTGAGCAAAAACCCTAGTTTTTCTCCATTTGGATTCCTTGACTTGGATGATCTTTAATGGGCTTGGTTACTTTTGACTCACTTGTTTTGTGTTGTTGATGACTTATAATCCTTGAAAACTTGTATAATAAATGTATAGAGATGTTTTAGAGAGAAGGGGTGTGATATAGAAGTGAAATGAAATAAGCCTTGGTCCCCTTATTTAATGACTTGAAAATCTGATTTTGAAGTACACAGTGGTCGTAATTGTGGTTTACGGTCCGTATTGCAATTTACGGACCGTCCTTCGTGGTCGTTTTTAACCATAACAAAACCAGAAACTGAGGCAGCAACATGGTGATTTACGACCATGGTTTACGGGCAGTAAATCACTTTACGGTCCGTATTCCAGTTCGTATTTTACCATTTGATCAATTGGCAGAAAGTTAAGGTTTTGAATGCCAAAATACGACTGGCCAGTTTATGGACCGTATACCATTTTACGGTCCGTATTTCATTTTACGACCAGCTGGCCAGTTTGCAACCCAGCAACTTTTCACATTTCTTAGACTTTGCATTCTAATCATCCACATCCATTTACATGCATTGCTCACCTCATACGTTGCCTTAGCTTAGCCAACTTCCTAGTCTTACATCGGATGCCTTTGAAATCTCGCCTAAGGTCATCAAACGTCATTTCTCATTCATGGAACATCATACACTCGTACTCATCGCTAGTTCATTCACTTGCGTACCAACGGAAAATTTTCCGAGGTGTAACACAAAGTCAGCTCACTTCCAACCTGTTAGAACTACCTATTCAGTTGAAGACTATGCGAAGCTCTATCTTAAAGAGATTGTACGACTTCATGGTGTCCCTACAACCATTATTTCGGATAGAGGAGCGTTGTTCACTGCTAATTTTTGGAGATCTTTTCAGGAAGGATTAGGGACCCAGGTGAGTCTTAGTACTGCATTTCATCCGCAGACAGATAGGCATGCAAAACGTACTATGCAGACACTTAAGGACATGCTGAGAGCTTGTGTACTTGACTTTCGAGGTAGCTGGGATGATCATTTACCCCTTATCGAGTTTGCATACAATAACAGTTATCATACCAGTATCCAGATGGCTCCTTATGAAGATTTATATGGGCGAAAATGTACGTCACCCATAGGATGGTTTGACGTTGAGGAAAATCAGTTAGTAGGCCCAGACCTAATACAACAAGCAGTTGATAAAGTGAAAGTAATCCAAGAAAGGTTGCTAGCAGCGCAAAGTCGACAGAAATCCTATGCAGATAATCGGCGTCGCAAGCTAGAGTTCGAGGTAGGAGATTGGGTCTTTCTAAAGATCTCTCCAACGAAGGGAGTGATGAGATTTGGCAAGAAAGGTAAGTTGAGCCCTCGATATATTGGGCCATATAGAATCATTCGTACAGTGGGTAAGGTTGCATATGAGCTGGAACTACCTCCCGAATTAGAGTATGTGCATCCAGTATTCCATGTGTCCATTCTCCGTAAGTGCATAAGAGATCCCTCAAGAGTCGTGCCAGTGGATGATATCCAGGTGACTGAGCAGTTATCGTTCGAGTAGGTCCCAATGGCTATATTAGATAGGCAGGTTCGTCGGTTACGAACTAAAGATGTGGCCTCTGTTAAAGTACTCTGGAGAAAAAATAACGTCAAGAAAACTACATGGGAGGCGGAGGAGGAGATGAGGACCAAGTATCCGCACTTGTTCCCGTTGTCCCGGGAGGTCCAGGTTGAGACATCATAACCCCAGGTATTGGATTTACTATATCTATTATAATTGGTCGTGTGAGGCCATATTGTCGTTTATTGTAGCACGTTGCCCTGTGTGGCTTTATTTTGGGTTGTCGTGTACAAGTTGGATTGTTGTATTTACAAGGGAAACTCTTGCAAAATTTCTATAGAATTTCTAAGGACTTAACATTTAAGGACAAATGTTCCTAAGGAGGGAGGAATGTTACACCCCGTATCTTCGAAGAAGCACTTATGAAATTTGAAACATGAGTACGTTGAGTTGTGGTTAAGTAAAACCACTTTGGAATATTAGGAGCAAGCATTATGAAGTATATTTAAGGAGTAAAGGATGTATATAAGGTATACCGGCCTAGGTGCAAACATGACTCAAAAGCAGTCAATCAGGTCACAAATGATAGAAAACTCGTATAAGAATGGTTACAAATCCATGGAAGTCCAAATCATAACTAGAAAAGGTTGATACCACTTATCCTAGGTCAAACAAGGGAGTGTCAACCATATTTTAGCTCAAACAAGCAGGCAAGAGTAAGAATCACATGTAGGAGATCCTCAGAAAATCCCAAACAAACTACAAGAGGGGCACAAGTACACAAGTGCTATATCTGCTTCCTCAAATCCATTTTAGTTTCAATTTTAGCATTACCTTTAGCAAAGTCCAATTTTAATAGGTTCATGGTATGACTTCAGAAGGGAAGTTTTGACCAAGGGTCCAATCTTAAGCTAGAGTGCAAGTGAGGGCACAAACTCAAGTTACCTTTTCAAGTGCTTAGCAAGATCTAAAAATGACAAAGTTTATACAAGTGAACCCAAACAGTCACATAAGCATACATATCCTCTTCTTGATGTCTTAACATTCATTTAGTGAAGAATAGAAGAATCAGAGGTTTAAAACTTTTTAAAGGTTCATAAGATTTTATAGACAGACTAATTTGTTTAGGGATTTGAAAGCTATTTTTTGCAAATCTTTTCAAGGGAATCAGTCTTCAAGGAGTGAGAACAAGTTCAACATGCAAAACCAAAGACCTAAATACCTTCTAGTTTAATATATGTAAACAATATAAGAACAACATCGTGTTTCAGGTTTTTCAAGGTCATTTTTAAATCTGAATTGATCATGGGGCGTCATATAAGTCTAAAACAAGTGACAGACCTCACAATCTTCAAAAATTATACTCAAACAGAAAACTTCAAGGGAAGATAAATAGTTAAACTCATTTTAACTCAAGTGCATGTATCCATACAGGATAGGTAATGCATTTCAAAGTTCCAAGATGATTTTTAAGTCAAAACTGATCTTAGAGGATCATATGGAGTTCAGACATATGCCATATATCAAATATCTCAGGAATATGCTCAAACAAGCAATTTTAAAACACAGAGAAGATTTAAAATCATTTTCACGGCCAGTTTTAATTCAAAAGATTAGTTACTATTTATTCTAGGATCTTTTTAAGATGTCTTGTAGACTAGGTCCCAATTATTATCAATAAACACGAGAACACAAGCTAGTTTTCAAGATTTCACACAATTTCTAGATGATAATGAAAGATAACTAGCTATCAATCAAGTAAAGTGGTCTAGTACCAATCAACAAACTTGAAATCAACTTAATGAAAACAAAACAAGACTATGGGTGTACAGGAATCACAAAAAAAATGTCCAAGTAGTTCCAAAATGACAAGATGACACTCTAGCCCTCAAAACCATAAATGAAACAGTAAACCAAAACAACTCAACACAGAAAGAAAACAAGAGAAACCAAACTAATACCTACTTCATTTTCTACATTAAACCCACTAATTAACACTTAAGGGCCCTCTTATCCTTCCTCATTATAGCACAGCAGCCTTAGAACCTCAAAGAAACAGTAACCAAACAAGACTTGCACCAATAGATCAAAGAAACAATCACATATGAATAGACACAAACATTAAGTTCTTTAAATGAAACCTTAAAAATTTCAGAATCATATAAAGGCACACAATGCATTAAACATATTGAAATAATCAATATAAGAAGGCTACAATAAGTTAGTACCTTTCTAAGGGGCAACCAAAAGATCAAAGGGGGGATTGGGATCCAAAGCTTCAACACCAACCAAGACCTTAAACCCTTTTTCAATTTTCCAGGAAAATCCTTTGTCTTTTTAGTAGTGTAGGCTATATAGTAAAGTATATTAGCATTGTATATTATAGTATCACCGGGGTGTATTGTAGGAGTATAGTGATATATAGGCTAGTATACTTAGTCTTTTTCTAGGGTATCCAAAAAAAAATTCACCTCTACAGTGAACAAAACATTCTATTTATAGGCCAGTCCCTTCAGCTAGGGGTAAAAAATCGTAGGGAAAATATATCAAAAAGAATTTCCCCCCAAAACCCCTAGATTTTTTGTCTCTCCTCCTGAAATTCAAATTTTAAATAGATAAGACAATAAAAGTGACAAGTAATTGTACCCTAAAATGCACGAAAAATATAGTAAAAATCAGAAATACCAAGATAGTACGAATACAACAAATTTTGTACCACTCTAACGGTACAATTGTACCAAATAATCCTTTTATCCGAAACCTTAACCCTAGAAAAACCCTAATGTTTTCCATCCTTTTTTTGGCCACCATGGCTACCACGGCCACTGGGCAGCCTCCACCAGAGGTTGTCCAGTCATCAACAACACCAACCAATACTATACAACAACCCATGCAGCTTGTACAACCACAAACCTACGCAACAACCTTGAAACCTATACAACTAGTCAAAACTTTCCACTATTACCACAAAAGAAAATCACGTACTTGCATGGAGAACCAAGATTTTGTGGGATGAAGAAGAAATAGAACATATGATAAAACAAGAAAATCTCTAATATGCCATTGTTGGAAAGTTTTCATATGGTTGGCCTGATATTAAAGAGCTTCATAAACTTATACCAAAGCAGTGTAAATTGAAGGGAGAGTGTCCTATAGGTCTGCTACGCAATAGGTATGTGTTGCTTCGTCCAACCTTAGTTGAAGACTATGTGAATCTACTATCGAAGCCTGCCTTTTATATCAATTGTAAAAATTGGTGTTATCCGATGAGAACCCTTAAGTGGGATCCTTGGTTTGATCCTGATGCTGAAACAAGCATTGCTATTGCATGGATATCTTTCCCTTATTTGCCTCTGAAATTCTTTTTTAAAAAGTCTGTTTGTACTTTAGCTTCAGCAGTAGGGAAGCCATTGCAAGTGGATATGGCAACAAAGAATAAAACCAGGCCAGGTTGTGCAAGAGTTAAAGTAGAAGTGGACTTATTGAAAGAATTACCTCAAAGGGTAAATATTGGAATGAGGAAGAAGATCACTTGTGAGATTATTGATAAGTGGATTGAGATTAATTGTGATCACCTCCCAAAATATTGCAAAACATGTAAGTTATAGGAACATAATGAAGTTGAGTATTTCAAGCTTCATCCTGAATTGTATCTAGTAGATGAGGGAAAAGAGGTGAAGGATGATTGTAACAAGAAAGGAAGTACTAACAGGAAACAAGAGACTGATAATATTGATGGTTCTATATAGAAGAATGATCACAAATTGTCACAACATACTGGAGAGGTCTCAAAGAAGGTGGAGGAGAAGAAGAATACAAAAGAAAACAGAAATCAGAAGGAACAACTCCAAAGAAGAAAAAGATATAGAGGGGGGTATAACAAACCAGTTCAGGGATGGAAAGCAATAGCATATAATAAAGATAATGAGGTGAAGGCTAACAATGATGGGAATAAAACAGGTGTTGCTACTAACAATATGTTCGGTGCTTTGGCTGCTAATGTTGGTGAGGAACATGATGATCTTAACACTGAGACTGTTAAGACAACAATATCAAAAGGGAAAGAGACAGCAAAGCCATGGGTAGAGGCATCTTTTGGGAAGCAAATTCAAAAAATTCAAGAAGGAGGTGAGCCGAGTTTGGGAAAGGTTTTTCCTGATAATC
The DNA here is from genome assembly GCF_019175385.1 of Lycium barbarum. Lineage (NCBI taxonomy): Eukaryota > Viridiplantae > Streptophyta > Magnoliopsida > Solanales > Solanaceae > Lycium > Lycium barbarum. The sequence goes on along the minus strand of NC_083337.1, from coordinate 57,252,214 downwards.
AAGTGACAGGTCAAGAGACATTACTTGATGGTGAAGTGAAGGCCACTGATAAGGTTGGTTCAGAAAAACAAGTGGATGGTTCAGAATTATTGAAATGGCAGGATCCTTTGAGGTGGAAAAACTAGTAATGAAGAAGATGTGGAAAGCTGCACAGAACATTCTAGTTCTATGTCCACAAATATGATTCCAAATAAGACTTTGGTAGCGACGTAAGTATCTTTTTATTAGCTTGAAGTGGAGAGTAAAGGAGAGGATGTTGATAAAGGAGAGGATCCTAATACTTTAGATCCAGGAAATTCTTCACTGCAAGTGCTGCATACTGAAAAGGTAGAATTTGATGAGGCAGACTATGATGAGCACAGAGCCACAATGGAAGATGAGTCATTGGATCCTAATATAGAGAAGATTTCAAGAGATGGAGATTTATCTCCTATTTAGACTAGTAGCTTAAAAAGTGGTAAGAAGACAAAGCAAAATGTTGTGCCACCTCAAGCTACTACAAGGAGTAGTAAAAACAAGCCTCTCAGTTCTCAATGATAGACAAACTATTATTTCGGACTATTATATCAGTAAACTCTCAGAATTATTTTCAGAGGTTGACTGGTTTACATAGGAGGCCTCATTATGCAGTTATAGCAATTATGGAACCTTTCCAAGAGCCTGAGGTGATTGAAGAATACAGGAGAAGGTTAGGTAACCAAAATTCAATGGTTAACATGTCAAAGATGATCTGGTTATTCTGGACTGAGGAATGGAAAACACAAGTTATAGTTGCCTCAGTACAGCATGTTACTCTCAAGATATCTCATATAAATATGCAGTAAGAAGCATGTCACTGCTGTGTATGCCAAATGCAGTGGTGCAGAGAGGCATGGATTGTTGGACTCAATTGGACATGTGGCTCTTAATGTTCATGCGCCCTGGATAGTTGGGGCTGACTTTAATGTTATTCTCAAACCTGAGGAAAAGTTGGGAGGCCTTCCAGTTCATCACCCTGAAACTACTGAATTTGCTCATTTTGTTAATAATTGTGGTTTTTTGGAGCTGAAATTCTCTGGGAGCAGATACACGTAGTGGAATGGCAGAATATAGGAAGATTGCATATTCAAGAAACTTGATAGAGTTCTGGGCAGTCAGGAGTTCACGGAATTATTCCCATTAGCTGAAGTTGTTCATCAGATTAGACATGGCTCTAATCATGGTCCTCTCCATGCAGTGTGTGATTCTTTGACTGAACTAGTAGTTAAGCCTTTTAAATTCCTAAATTTTTGGACTTCTCATCCAAAGTTTATGGAAGTGGTGGAAAACAACTGGTGTTTGGATTTTTTAGCTAATCCTTTCATTGAGTTGCAGGCTAAAATGAAAAAGGTGAAGCAGGCTTTGGCAGTATGGAGTAGGGAAACATATGGCAATATATTCCAAAAGATTTCCACAATGGAGGATGTGATCAAAGTCAAGGAATTGTAGTTTGAATTGAATCCCTCAAGTTTGAATAGAGAAGCTTTGCACAAAGCTTAGGATGATCTTAATAGATATTTATGCTTAGAGGAGGAATATTGGAAACAAAAATCTGGCATGAGGTGGTTCAACGATGGAGACAGAAATACCATGTTTTTTCATAATTATGTAAAAGGAAGAAGGAAAAAAATGGCAGTTCATACTATACAAAATAGTCAAGGGGACTGGTTAAACACAAATGTTGATATTGGACAGGAAGTTATTTCTTTCTATCAACACCAGTTCAGACAGCAAGCAACATCAGGTGATTATGAGATGCTTAAGAAGATTTCTAAGGTGATCACTAATGCATAGAATGAGGACTTGACGGCTTTACCTAGTGATGAAGAAATCAAGAATGCGGTGTTTTGATTAAATGGGGATAGTACTGGTGGTCCAGATGGTTTTTCAGGCCATTTCTATCAAACATGCTGTAGTATCATAGGTAGAGATGTAACTAATATGGTAAGGGCCTTTTTCTGTGGTCAAGAACTGCCAAGATGCATCACTCACGCAAATCTTGTGTTGATTCCAAAAAAGGAGAATATAAACACCTTTGTTGATATGAGACAAGTCTAAGCAGTTTTGCTAATAAAATCATCTCTAGAGTTCTACATGAAACAATTGTTCCATTGTTGCCTGCTATAATATCAACCACTCAGACTGGTTTTGTTAAAGGTAGAAACATTGTGGAGAATGTACTATTGGCCTAAGATATCATCAGGGATATTAATAAGAGAAACAAACTACACAATGTGGTGGTAAAGCTTGACATGGCAAAATCTTATGATAAAGTTTCATGGACATATTTAACTAAAGTGCTTAGACAGTTTGGTTTCTCTGAAATTATCATAGATATGGTTTGGAGATTGATATCCAAAAACTGGTACTCAGTATTGATTAATAGGCAATCTCATGGCTTTTTTAAGTCATCAAGGGGTTTGAAGCAAGGTGATCTACTCTCTCCAACGTTGTTCATAATAGCTTCTAAGGGTTTGGCTCGAAATTTTAATGACTTGCATGATGATCCAGCATTCAAGGGCTATGGTATGCCAAAGTGGAGTCCTTAGATAAATCATCTGTCATATACAGATGACACAATCTTATTTTGCTAAGCAGATCCTGTTTCTTTGAGAAAGATGATAAAGGTGCTAAGAAACTATGAGAAAGTGTCAGGTCAGCTGGTAATCAATGAGAAAAGCTCTTTCTACTTGCATGAGAAGGTCCCAGCAAGTGTTGTTTGTAGAGTAAAAAGGAAGACTGAGATGAGGAAAGGAACTTTTCCATTTACATACTTGGGATGTCCAGTTTTCTATGGAAGAAAAAAGATAGTGTATTATGAAGGTTTAATAAAAAAGGTGATGAATAGAGTAATGTCTTGGCAAAATAGGCTACTGTCATTTCATAGAAGGTATATTTTGATTGCTCATGTTCTGAAGACTATGCCAGTTTATCTATTATTTGCTATGAACCCATTAAAAGGGGTGATTGAGCAGTTGCACAAGATTTTTGCCAAATTCTTTTGGAGTAATACTACAGGAGTTAAAGGAAAAACACTGGGTTGCATATGAGAAGATATGTTTACCAAAGGAGGAGGGAGGTCTTGCATTCAGATCTCTACATGATATCTCAAAAGCTCTTTTTGCAAAACTCTGGTGGAACTTTAGAACATCAGTGTCATTATGGGGTGCTTTCATGGCTAACAAGTACTGCAAAAAACTTCATCCTGCTATTGCACAAGCCAGGGATGCATCTCATGCATGGAAAAAATGGTAACTGTAAGGGAAGACATCGAACACAATATATGGTGGTAGATTAAGACAGGCACATCAGATTTCTGGTTTGATAACTGGACAAGACAAGGGGCATTGTTTTTTGTCGATACTGAGCGTAATTTTGAAGATGAGGCTGAAGTTAAGGAATATATTCTGAATAGGGAATGGGATCAGCATAAATTAACCTCAGTTTTGTCAAGTGAAACAGTGGATTACATTGTAGAAAATATCAGTCCTACTTTGGTGGAGGCTGATAATGATAAGGCCTAGTGGATGGGAGGAAAACAGTGGTCAATTCTATGTTAAGAGTGCATGGGATGAGGTAAGGCAAAACAAGAAACTAGATCAGTGTAAAAATTCATATGGTTGAAGGGCATGCAAATAAAGATCAGTTTCTTCTTGCAGAGACTGTGGAAAGGGAGAATTGCTACTGATGATAATCTTAAGAGGATGCATATCAATCTTTTATCAAGATGCTGGTGTTCTGAGGATCATAAGCAAGAGACGATGACTCATTTATTTTTAACATCTCCAATAACTTTTAAGCTTTGGAAACATTTTGCTTCTTGTGCAGGTTTAAACATTGAAGGGCTGCACTGGCAGTAAGTCATTACGCTTTGGTGGACAGCTCTTGCATCACACAATTTGCGTACCATCTTTCAATCCATTCTTGCTATCCTAGTATGGGAAATATGGAAAAGGAGAAATTCTATTAAGCATGGCATAAATACTACATACAACAGAATGGTGTATCAAGTTCAACAGACCATATACTAGCTGGTTCAAGTGAAATATCCATGGATAACGAGGCTTCCACTAGACTGGCCTTCTATAGTGGAGATGCTCATACAATATAAGCCAAGGCTTCATGTTCATAAGGTGGTATGGGAATTGCCATAACATGGCTTCAAATGCAATACTGATGGAGCTTTTCAAAAATCCAGGACATAGTGCATATGCATTTTGCATCAGAGATGATAGAGGGGATCTTGTGTATGCACAGGCCAAGAAACTAGGCACAACTACCAACATGGAAGCTGAGACACCAACAATATAGAAGGCTATTCATTATTGTTACTCTAACAATTTGCAGCATATTCAGGTTGAAACTGATTCACTGGCATTGAAGAGCATTATTCAGGATGTATGGAAAATACATTGGTAGCTAGTGGAGAGGGTAAAGGTGTTATAGCCCGTATTTTGTACATTCAGATATTTCATGATAGTCGTGGTAAGTTAAGGGCCAGACTATTTTCCGGAATTATTTTAATATACAAGTTGTTTATTAGTATCGAAATGTTGAGAAAGGCTAGGGGTAAAAAGGGAAATTCACAAGGTGGTTCATGGTAATATTGAGGAAGGCTAGGGGCAAAAAGGGAAATTCACAAAACATTCAAGAAGGTTCATGAAGGCCCACTTGGCCATGTGGTGTGTGTGTGTGGGCCCCACCCGTGGCTTGGCCAATTAACTCAAGACCATGAGTGGGGGCATGTGTTCACCTTGTATTAGTAGGAGCTATACATATATATAAATATATATGGGTAAGTGATGACAAAATAAGATAATTATTCATCTTTGTTTTATTTTAAGAAACTTCAAGAAAGAGGGAGAAGGGGCACGTGTCCACCTTATATTGGTAAGGCCTAATTATATATATAGATAAGTGATGGCAAAAATAAGACATATTCATCTTTATAAATCAAGAAGCTTGGAGAAGAAGAAAAAGAAAAAAAGGAGGAGAGGCATTCGGCCAAGCTAGCAAAAATTGATGCCTTGGAATTGATCAAGAAAAATTATTTTCTTCTAGTATTCCAACCAATTGGAAGGTCCTTGTTAACATGGAGGAGTTATTTGAGCAATCAAACCACTCATTTGTGCAAATTACAATCCTAGCCGAGTAAGAAGATGAGTGGGAAAAGGTATGTGTTCAATCTTCTTTTACATGTGTCAGGAATGATTTGCGTATGTTGTAGTGAGTAGAAACGGATGAAATTCATGGAACTATGTATGTTGGAGTGAGGCCGTGTAGGTGTTTGTATTGTGTAGAAGTGATGAACTAATTCTACTTAGTATTTTAATTGTTGTGGTAGTAGATTCTATGATGAAAAATGAGGATTTAATGGTTTGGAATGAAGTGGTAATTGTATGTGGGTTGTTGTAGGGATCAATGTGACGTTAGCATGGTTTCTTGTACTTGTGTAGATAATGTTGTCAACGTGTGGTTGTAGATATAATTCATGAATTTGGAAGTAAGAGATGTGTTGATTTCATTGAGTTGGAAGATTGTAAGTTGGGTTGTTTTGATTGAATTGAATATAAGTGAAATGTCGTCGAATTATGTAAAAGGAGTTACTAACGTTAGAATGCATTTTGGATTGATTCTTGAAGTTGTTAATGTGGTTGTTGGTATTGTTGTTGATGATTTGGCCGAGTTGGATTCTCGGGGATGGTTGTATTTACAGGGGAAATGCTGCCGAAATTTCTGTAGATGAAATGTTAGTAGGGATTGGACTCTTGAGTATTTATAGCTAATGTTTGGTATCCACTAACATTGTTGTAGTTCTTGGAAAAGCTGAGACTTAAGTTCGGATTAGCTTAGGAAGCGGACAAAGTATGTAAGGCTTACCCTTTCTTTCTTTCTTTCGGCATGTCTTAGAGCCAAATAAGGTATGATATGCACCTTGGGGTTACTCTATTCTTTGATTACGAGCTTGTTTGTAATTCTTATTCACTTTTTGATATGTTTTTAAAAGAGTTCTATAAGAATTAATGTTCCTAACTTTCGTAGACGGTCTCGGATTACTTTAAAACGTTCGTAGAGGTTTCTGTAGTAAAATGTCCATAACTTTCTTGTACATACTCGGATTGTATGGGGGTGGTGGCTAGGATGGCATATGATGATTCTATTCACCGAGTCCCTCACTAGAGGGTCGGGACACGTTACATGCATATATGATATATGATGTTGACATACATGATTTTCATTTCAAAAGGCAAGTGCATTAATGTTTTTAAAAGTCATACTGGTTTTTGGTAAATCTCCATTTTAGTTATGGTCCCCTTGACTGTATTTCATGCCTTACATGCTCAGTACATATTCCGTACTGACCCCCTTTCTTCGGGGGTTGTGTTTCATGCCACGCAGGTATATACAGATGAGTAGAAGCCATTATAGAAGATGTTCCAGCAGAATTGGCAAGCTCCATTTCCTCCTGGAGTGTTGCCGAGTCAGAGTATTCATGTTATGGTATATTGGTCGATGTTAGAGACTTTGTAGACAGAGTCACGTGTATAGAATGTCATTCTTGTGAGCGGCTCCACCAGCCGATGTGTCATTATGCATCATGTTACAAGTTTCATATGTTTATAGATTTTACTTGATTTGAGAACGACGAAAAGAATGTTTCTGAAAGCCTTTACTATGTATTTCATTTTTATTTGGTTTAAGAGTCCAAAGAGATTATGTGTGTAGTATGAGTCAGCGGGTTCGCTCGGCCCCTGACAACGGTCAGGTGCCCATCACACCCTATCGAGATTAGGGTGCGACAAAAGGTGATGCAGCACAGAATGAGGCACCTGAACATGGATATCAAGCGTGTTTTCAGAGAAGGCAATCAATTAGCAGATTTCTTGGCAAACATTGCTCTCCAACATGTTGAGTTATTGGAGTTTCATAGCTTTTAGGAGCTACCAGCCATGGGAAGGAAGATTATTAACATGGACAAGTCACAAATTCAATCATTGAGGATCAAAACAAGGAAGATTCAACATGCTTAGAAAGATATATGGCTATAGGAGTTATTTTCATTATCATAGTGTAAAACAATCTTGTGTGAGTTACTCATCAAGATGGTTCAAGTTTTATTCTCTATTTTTTTATGTAGAAGACTCTTTTGATTAATGAAAAACCAGAAGGCATGCCTTCTGGAAATTTAAATTAAAAAAAAATTGTACCAAATAGTACAATGAGGATAAAATCCCCAAATTTATACCTTAGCCGTGAAATATCTAGGAAGTTTCCCCTAGATTCTTTATTTTAATGCATATGGTGCACAAGATGGCCAAGGGCTCAAGGCCCTGCCCATGGCAACCATGAACACATAAAGAACCCGAGTAACAAACCTAGTATGATTCAATTTAGGCATAAATACGAAATTCGAATAAAAATAAACCTTGAAATCATGATTAAGAGTAAAACCCCTCAAGAAATTGGCCAAGAAAGACCCTGAATTGCCATGAATAAGACACGATTAAGGAAACACTAAAAGATCGCAAAATCGCCTCATGAAGGAGACGAGGGAGTTCGTTGGAATGAACTGAAAATGTGGGGGTGTGAAGTTTGTTTTAACAAACTTCACACCCCTTCTTTTTTAAAACATTAACCCCCTTTAGTTTTAAAATAATAAATAAAAACCCCTCCCTAATTTAAATCAATTAGCAACTATATATTATAAATACGCGTATTACTAGGTAAAAATAATTATTTAGGCTAATTAAAATTTTGAAATTCGTAAATTTAGGAAATTAGTATCAAAACAAGCCTAATATTGATATAGTTTCGGGCATTATTTAAAAAGTTAAAAACGCAGTCGAAATGAGCCGTAACTCATACGTCGTCTTAATTAACAATTTTTCCGAGTTAGACGGAGCGGGACATGTATTTTATTTTTTTGAATTATATTTATGAAAGTAAACAACTTGTAATTTCTTGTAATTGTCAATTTTTACAGAAAAATAATTAAACGTCAATTTTTGCAAATTTCTCAGGACTGTTTTGAATTTTAAATTTTTTAAAAGGCCTCCTTACTCCATCTTGGTGTCACAACCCAACCGGAGGGCCGCGACAGGCAACCGATGCTAACCCACCCGGGCACCTCTTATCATACTTTCACATTTACATCTAGGTGAGCAACATAGCTAAATCATACTTTCCATCCATTATTCATACTAATTCCTTTGGGCAACAATACATATATATCATCATCAATAACAATTCCAATATAGGTGTACATAAGCCGACGAGGCTAACAAAATGATTTCCAAAATATAGGCCAACAAGGCCAAATACATCTAACCATATACACATATCTACGAGCCTCTAAAGTGTTATATCCCCATTTTGTATGTTCGGATAATTTAAGATAATCGCGGGAAGTTAAGGACGAGGTTATATTTTGATTTTGGTTTAGCACACAAGTTGTGTACGAATAATTTTGAAGTGAAAATATTAAGAAAGGTTAAGGACAAAAAGGGAAATTCGCAATATGACCCATGGAAATGTGGAGGAAGACTAAGGGCACATTTGGAATTTTGAAAAAAATTAAATTTTTCATGAAGTGCAAAACAAAACAAAAATAACGGGCTTGGAATTATAGGGGCCATTGGGGCCGTCCCATTTGGAGTGGGCTTAGCCCACCTAGAAGTTTAATGGATAAATAAAAAGATGACTAAGTCATCTTATTCATTTATTTCCCTAGGAATTTCAAGAACTTTGAAGAACAAAAAAACGAAGGAGAAAAACTAAGGCCATTCGGCCATATCCAAATCCAACAAGAACCTTGGAAAAAAAATTCTTCAAAAATTATTTTCTACCAATTGAAGGGTTCTTAGCAAGGTGAAGTGGTCCTTGGAGCAAGAAAAACCCATATTCTTGCAAGTTACAAATCATAGCTAAGTGGGAAGTCAAGGGAAAAAGGTAAGGTTTAATCCTTTTCTTATATGTTATGGGTGATTATGTATGTTTTAGTATGTAAAAGTGAATGAAAATCATGAAAATAGGGATGTATGTTGTGGCCGTGCATGTATGTGTGTGTGTAGGAATAATGATTTAATTATTTTATCTAGTGTTTGGTTGTTGTTGTTGTGGATGTTATGTTGATAATGAAAGTTGGATGATCTTAGTGAAGTTGTAGTAGGTGGAAACTTGTTTTAGAAGTTAATGTGAATTGAACATAATGTTCTTGCATTTATGGGAGATGATGTTGTTAGTGTGATGTTGTTAGTGTAATGTTGTTAGAGTGTAAATTATTGGGTTGTTGTAATTGAATTTGAAAGAAGGAATTAGGTTGTTATTGTTCTTATTGGAGTTGGAAGATCTTGGGGGAAGTAGTATATTGATTGGGTTGTTTGGGATGTTATGTAAATTGTTTGAAGTATTCTTGAATCGTGTTGGAATGATTTCGGAGTAATACTTGAATGTGGTATCATTGGTATTGGCTTGATAATATGTGATTGACTTGAATATAAATGAATTGCCGATGAATTGTGTTGCAAGGATTATTAATGCTAGAATGTATTTTGGATAAATTGTTAAAGTTGTTAGTATGGTGATTGGTATTGTTGTTGATAATTTGGCCGAGTTGAATTCTCGGGTTGTTGTTGATAAACTTGGCCGAGTAAGATTCTCGGGGATGGTGTATTTACAGGGGAAATGCTGCCGAAATTCGGTAGATAAAGTGTTAGTTAGGATAAGATTCTTGGAATATCTATAGCTAATGTTTGTATTCATTAACATTGTTATAGATTTTGGGAAGGCCAAGAGTTAAGTTAGATTGACTAAGGAAGCGGACAACGTATGTTAAGGCTCGTTCCTATCTTTCAAGGCATGATCCCGATGTTATGATTTCATAATTGTTTCCATATCTTACTTGTTTTTCAAAAGTTAGATGTTGACGATTTCAAGGCATGATTACTTTCCCGATAATCCGTTAATGTTTTCAAAATGCCCGTATTTTCCCAAAACAAAGGTTTATGGTGTTGTAAGCTCTACGATGACTATGATAAGACTGATTTCATGCTTGAAAGGTACTTGATATGATTCTTGCTTTAATTTTCCAAAAATGGCTTCCGAAACGCTCGTAGAAGGTTCTGTACTTCAAACGCTCATAACTTTCTCATACCAAACCGGATTGACCCGAAACTTGTTCCTGAGCCTTCAGGTGTCGACATATGTACTTACCCACCGAGTCTTGACAATTTGTTCCATGTGCCTATGTATATGAAGCGACGTCTTATGAGACTTACGATCTTATGCCATGCTTTCTTAACACGGTTATTCATTGCTAGTCTCGCCTCATAATAATTGTTCCTTCAAGGTGAGACAGAGTCGTGATGATTACTCCATAATATAATCGGAGGCTACCGACCTTACGTCACTCCGATAGATGCATGATGTTACACCTAGGAAAATTTCCCGTTGGTACGCAAGTAAATGAACTAATGATGTGTGCGAGGAGTGCGAGTGTATAATGTTTCATGGGAAATGTATGTAAAGGAATGTGGATGATTAGAATGAAAAGTCGAGAAATGAGAAAAATTGAAAGTTGGCAAAACAGCCTAGTGGTCGTATAGTGCAAAGTACAGACCGTAAAGTGCAATATGGTCCGTAAACTTGACGTCGTAAATTGGCATGTCCAACTTCAACTTTCTGCCAGCAGACGAAATGGCTAAAATACGACCTGGTGGACGGACCGTAAAGTGATTTACGGCCCGTAAACCATGGTCGTAAATCACCATGCATGCAGGCCAAAGTTTCTGGTTCTGCTTAAGCTTAAAATCGACCACGAGGGACGGTCCGTAAACTGAAATACGGACCGTAAACCTCCATGGACGACCACTGTTCACCCAGCACAAATTTTTCAATTCATTAAATATGAGGATCAAGACTTGTCTTATTTCATTTACAACATTACACCATTTCTCTCTAGAACTTATCTCTACATTTATTATATGAGTTTCCAAGGATTATAAGTCATCCATAACATTAAGACAAGTGAATCAAGGATAAGGGAGTCATCAAGGATCATCCAAGTCAAGAAATCCAAATGGAGAAAAACTAGGGTTTTGCTCAAAGAAGAGTATTATCAACCAAAGCTTGTTCCTACAACTTCTAAGGTAAGATTCATGATTTTTACAAGATGTTTAAGGTATTGAAGAATTAAAATACATGGATTGTAGACAATGTGGTCAACTAGGTCATGAATGATGAATAGTGACATTTTGAGAAATAGTTTGAATTGAGTTATGAATGTTGTTGTGTTGTGATATGAATGTGTTATAAATGGTATTAAGATCATGAACTAAAACCTTTAGACGAATGGACGAAGAGGGGTGTTATAATCATGAATGTGGGTGAATTAGAGGCAAATTGAGGAATCTAGATAATGTGGTTAATGTGAATGACTAATGGCCATTGTTATGACATTAAAGAAGGTATAAACGCTAGCATTGGAAGGGAGCGTGCAAGTGTAGAATAGTTCGACGGAAAGGTATGTAAGGCTAACCCTTCTTTCATAAGGCATGGTTCTTTGCCAAATTCCTAAATTCCTCTATATGAGTATGTTGTCTCCATATGGTTGGCATTCCGAGCTCATAAGCTCACGGCCCTTGATATGTACTATGATTATACTATGTTCCTCGCTTGACGAGTAAGTCCATAATGTAGATGTAACGATAGTGATGAGGATAGAAATGATGATGAGAGTAAAATGAGATTAAAGATGCTTACGAGCTATGATATATGTATATGTGCCTATGAAGGGCTATAATGATACCCCGAGCTTATCACACCGGGTAGGATATATATGTATATGATTATGTATACGATTACGTAACGCGCGCACACCTCTGCAGAGGGTACGGATAACCCTGATGCCTTGGTAGGGCCAGGTATGTATGACCTTGAGCCTTGGTTGGCCAAGTATGTATAAGACACCGATCCCATGAGGTCGGGTATGCTATGTATATGAAATGACTATGTATATAATATGAATATGAATGTGAAAAGACTATGTATAGGAATACGAATAAGGACATGTATACGAATATGAGCACAAGTATGGTACGAGTATTATTATGGGATACGAACGACGGTGTATGCAAGTAAGCGACATGATGATGATATTACTGTCTCCCCTCCTATGCTATTTTCATATGATATCTATTATGCTTCTATATTGATGTTGATCATGCTTTACATACTCTGTACATTCTTCGTACTGACGTCCTTTTGTTTGTGGACGCTGCGTCATGCCCGCAGGTGCGCAGGGAGACAGATTTGATCCTTAGCTGCTTACTCGGAGATTTCATAGAGAGCTCCATTTCCTTCGGAGCCATATCTTTTGGGTACTCAATCTTTTGTGTATATAATTATGGGCATAGCCGGGTCCTGTCCCGCTAATGTGATATGTTATATTCTTAGAGGCTCGTAGACATGTGTGTGTGTGGGTAGATGTGTTTGGCCTTGTCGGCCTATGTTTTGTATATCATTTTGTCGGCCACGTTGGCCCATGTATATTGATATGGCATGAATGCCTATGATGATATAAATGTGCGGTTGTCCATATGGGACTAGTTGACGAATGAATGAAAATGCATGTATGATTATGTGGATCACCTAGATGTAAGTATAAGAGTAAGCTAAAAGGGTGCTGGGGTGGGGTAGCACCGGGTGCTCGTCGCGGCCCCGAGTCGGGTCGTGAAAAAATTGGTATCAGAGCAGTTCAGTCCTTGGATGTGTCTACGAGCCGTGTCTAGTAGAGTCTTGGTTATGGGTGTGTTGCGCGCCACACTTATAAACGAAAAGCTGCAGACATCTTAGGAATATATGACCTTCTTTCTTCATAAGAATCGTGCGATAGAGCTATGATGTAAGAAATTCTTGTTCATAAATCGTGCGTTGTGTATTTCAGAGATGCCTAAAAAGAAAAAGGCTACAGCAGCCCAAAAGGGCAAGACGGTGGCAGAAAAGCGGGCTGAAAGAGCACCGCCACCGGTAGTAGAGGAAGATGAGTCCCAGAGTGCGGCTCAATCTCAGTCCTCCCAGACAGTGCCTATTACTAAGGAGCACGTGGGAGCCTCAGCCCCAGCTCCAGCTTTCCACCGAATGCTTCGGGCCAAGACATAAGAGAGGCCATTAATTTGTTGACTCAGTTGGTTGCGGCCCAGACTCAGAGGCCAAGCGCAGGGCAAGGTGACAGGACTGTTAGTGCAAGGGCCCGTGACTTCATTGCTTTGAAACCCCCAGAATTCTTTGGGTCGAAACTGGAGGAGGATCCCCAGGACTTTATTGATGGTATGCTAAGGACACTCCGGTTGATACATGCTTCAGACACCGAATCGGTAGAGCTAGCGTCATACAAATTGAGGGATGTCTCAATCCAGTGGTATACAGTTTGGATGGCTTCGCGGGTAGTCAATGCACCTCTGCCGGTATGGCAAGAGTTTGTCGATGCTTTTCTCCATCACTACATGCCTCCAGAAGTTCGGCGGGCTAGGGCCGGTAAATTCTTGAATCTGAGGCAAGGTAGCATGAGTGCTACAGAGTATAGTCTCCACTTCAATTCCTTGGCTAGGTATGCTTCGGCCATGGTAGCGGATATGGGCGATCGGGTGCACCGGTTTGTTAAAGGCCTAGGGCCACACTTGATGGATAAATGTTTGACTGCGTCCCTTCAGGATGGCATGGATATTGCACGCATTCAGGCACATGCTCAGGAATTAGAGGAACACCTACAGCAGCGGAGAAATAAACGTGAGCAGGATAGGGGCCATAACAAGAGGGCCAGACCTTCGGGTTCGAGGAGCGAGTCCAGGGGCGGACACAGACGGCAGTTTCCCAGCCATTCAGGCTATTCTATGACCAGTACACCTCCACAGTTCACGGGGCAGAGATTTGACAGATCTACTCGTTCCGAGCCGAGTCAAGGTTATTCGGGGTCTCAGTTTAGAGGTGATTCAGGCCAGCCTAGGCCACCCGTACCACGATGTTCTCAGTGTGGAAAGTTGCATTGGGGTCAGTGCCGATCAAGTTCAGACGCTTGCTATTCATGTGGTCGGCCAGGCCATATTATGCGTGATTGCCCCTCAGTACAGGGTAGAGGTAGGACCCAGCCATCAGGGTCGGTAGCCGGATCTTCGGCATCTGTACGCCCTACGGGGCTAGGTTCATATGCGCCAGTCAGCCATGGTAGAGGTAGAGGCAGAGCTCCCAGTACTAGCGGTCCTCAGCACCGTATTTATGCTTTGGCTGGACGCCAAGATCTTGAGTCTTCTCCTGATGTGGTCACAAGTATATTATCGGTATTTTCTCATGATGTATATGCTTTGATTGATCCGAGCTCCACATTATCATATGTTACTCCATATATTGCGGGTCGATTTATAATTAAGCCGGAGTCTATCAAACCTTTTGAGGTGTCTACACCCGTGGGTGAATCGGTAATAGCTAGCCGAGTATATAGGAATTGTGTGATTGTGATTTGTGATCGTCGTACCATGATTGATTTGCATGAGCTAGAAATTTTAGATTTTGACATTATTATGGGCATGGATTGGTTGGCTTCTTGTTATGCCAATGTTGATTGCCGAATGAAGATGGTTCGTTTCCAGTTTCCGGGAGAACCACTCTTAGAATGGAAAGGGAATTCGGCATCACCAAAAGGTAGGTTTATTTCCTATCTAAAGGCAAGGAAGATGATCACGAAAGGGTGTATTTATCACCTAGTGCGAGTTCAAGATGTAGAAGCTGAGTCGCCGACACTTCAGTCAGTTCCGGTAGTGAACGAATTTCCGAATGTGTTCCCGGAAGAGCTTCCAGGCTTTCCTCCCGAGCGAGAGATAGATTTTGCGATTGATGTGTTGCCAGACACTAAACCCATATCTATTCCTCCCTATAGGATGGCACCCGCATAGTTGAAAGAGTTGAAGGAGCAATTAAAAGACTTGCTTGAAAAAGGCTTCATTAGGCCTAGTTCATCCCCGAGGGGAGCACCCGTATTGTTCGTCCGGAAGAAGGATGGCTCTTTGAGAATGTGCATTGATTATCGGCAATTGAATAAAGTGACAATTAAGAACAAGTATCCCCTCCCGAGGATTGATGATTTATTTGATCAATTGCAAGGTGCCAAATGGTTTTCAAAGATTGATTTGAGGTCCGGGTATCACCAAGTAAGAGTTAGGGAGAAAGATATCTCTAAGACAACTTTCAGAATAAGATATGGCCATTTCGAGTTCCGAGTAATGTCGTTTGGGCTAACTAATGCACTGGCAGTGTTTATGGACTTAATGAACAATGTATTCAGGCCTTTTCTGGATTTATTCGTGATTGTATTCATCGATGATATCCTAGTGTATTCTAGATCCGAGGCGGAACATGCGGATCACTTGCGTGTTGTCCTTGGAGTTCTTCGAACTCGAGAGTTATTCGCGAAGTTTTCCAAATGCGAGTTTTGGTTGAACTCAGTGGCATTTCTGGGCCACATTGTTGCAGCTAACGGTATTCGAGTGGATAGCCAAATGATTGAGGCCGTGAAGACCTGGCCAAGGCCCACGACCCCTACGGAGGTTCGTAGCTTTTTGGGCTTAGCCGGTTATTACAGAAGACTTGTTGTGGGTTTCTCTTCTATTTCTGCACTGCTCACCAAGTTGACTCAGAAGTCAGCTAAGTTTCAATGGACAGATGCTTGCGAGCGTAGTTTCCAAGAGTTGAAAGACCGACTGACTTCAGCCCTAGTCTTGACACTTCCAGAGGGATTGGAAGGATATGTTATTTATTGTGATGCTTCAAGCGTTGGGATAGGCTGTGTATTGATGCAAAGTGGTAAGGTGATTGCGTATGCTTCTAGACATTTACGGAAACATGAGCAGAATTATCCTACCCATGACTTAGAATTGGCCGCGGTGGTCCATGCTTTAAAGATATAGAGACATTACTTATATGGTGTCCACGTGGATATTTATACAGATCATAAGAGTCTCCAGTACATCTTCAAGAAGAAAGAGTTGAATTTGCGGCAACGACGATGGCTAGAGTTGTTAAAAGACTATGATGTTGAAATCTTATACCACCCCGGAAAGGCAAATGTTATGGCTGATGCTCTTAGCCGTAGGTCGATGGGAAGTCTAAGTGAGGTATGACCAGAAAAGAAAGAGATGGCCCGTAATCTTCAGCAGTTAGCTAGCCTAGGAGTCCGAGTGGTGGACTCAGGTAGAAGCGGAGCTACTATTCAGAATTCAGCAGTTTCATCGTTAGTAGCGGAAGTAAAAGAGCGACAATATGAGGATCCCATGCTAATGCAATACAGAGATACACTCCCTCAGAAGGAGGTGTCATCATTTGACATTTCGGAAGACGGAGTTCTCCGATGTCGAGGCAGGTTATGTGTTCCCGATGTGGCAGGTCTACGCCATCAGATTTTGAGAGAATCTCATTGTTCCCGTTACTCTGTTCACCCCGGAGCGACGAAAATGTATCATGATCGTAAGACTATATATTGGTGGAATGGGATGAAGAAAGACGTAGCAAAATTCGTAGCTCAGTGTCCTAATTGCCAACAAGTGAAGATAGAACACCAAAAGTCGGGTGGCTTATTGCAAGCTATAGAAATCCCAACTTGGAAGTGGGAAGTGATAAATATGGATGTCATTACAGGGTTACCCCGTTCTCAACGTAAAAATGATTCTATATGGGTGATCGTGGATAGGCTCACAAAGTCAGCGCATTTCTTACCGGTCAGAACGACCTATATGGCAGAAGATTATGCCAAGCTTTATCTTAAAGAGATAGTGAGACTCCATGGCGTTCCGGTATCTATTATCTCCGATAGAGGAACTCAGTTTACAGCCAAGTTTCCGGGGTCTTTCCAAGAAGGTTTAGGGACCCAAGTGCGCCTAAGCATGGCATTTCACCCACAGACCGATGGGCAAGCTGAACGTACTATTCATACTCTTGAAGATATGTTACGGGCATGTATGATAGATTTTGGAGGAAATTGGGATGACCATTTGCCACTCATTGAGTTTGCTTACAATAACAATTACCATTCTAGCATTCAAATGGCACCGTATGAAGCTCTATATGGGCGAAAGTGTAGATCCCCAATTGGGTGGTTTGAAATCGGAGAAGCCAAGTTGATAGGTCCAGATTTGGTCTAGCAAGCAATAGAGAAAGTCAAGCTTATACAAGATCGATTGTTAGCGGCTCAAAGTCGCCAGAAGTCCTATGCAGATAATCGTCAAAGGGACTTAGAGTTCCAAGTTAAGGATTGGGTATTCTTGAAAGTGTCGCCAATGAAAGGCGTTATGAGATTTGGGAAAAAGGGGAAGCTCAGTCCCCGGTATATCGGACCCTATGAGATTATACGCAAAATAGGCAAAGTGGCCTATGAGCTAGATCTACCTCCAGATTTGGAGTCAGTCCATCCAGTATTTCATGTCTCGATGCTTCGGAAGTGTGTTGGAGATCCTACGAGGATCGTCCCAGTGAATGATATTCAAGTGACAGAAAAGTTAACTTATGATGAAATGCCCATTGCCATATTAGATAGGCAAGTACGGAGGCTTAGAAACAAAGAAGTGGCCTCAATTAAAGTGCTGTGGAGAAATAACAATCAAGAGGAAATGACATGGGAAGCGGAAGAGAATATGCGATCCAAATACCCACATTTATTTCGGCCCTTGGAAGAGGTCCAAGATGAGACGTCAAAATCATAAGGTATGCATGTTTTCCCTTTTATACATTCAGGTCGTGTGTGGCCAAATTTCTAGTGCTGTTGTGTTATTGCCCTGTGAGGCATTGTTATTGTGGGTTGTTGTGAGAGGGTGGTAGTGCCACATTACAGAGGAAACTCTGGCGAAATTTTTATAGAATTCCCTAAGCCTTTAACATTCGACGACGAATGTTCCTAAGGGGGGTAGAATGTTACACCTCGGAAAATTTCCCGTTGGTACGCAAGTAAATGAACTAATGATGTGTGCGAGGAGTGCGAGTGTATAATTTTTCATGGGAAATGTATGTAAAGGGATGTGGATGATTAGAATGAAAAGTCGAGAAATGAGAAAAATTGAAAGTTGGCAAAACTGCCCAGTGGTCGTATAGTGCAAAATACGGACCGTAAAGTGCAATACGGTCCGTAAACTTAACGTCGTAAACTGGCATGTCCAACTTCAACTTTCTGCCAGCTGAGGAAATTGCTAAAATACGACCTGGTGGACGGACCGTAAAGTGATTTACAACCCGTAAACCATGGTCGTAAATCACCATGAATGCAGGCCAAAGTTTCTGGTTCTGCTTAAGCTTAAAAACGACCACGAGGGACGGTCCGTAAACTGAAATAC
Source organism: Lycium barbarum (assembly GCF_019175385.1). Classification (NCBI taxonomy): domain Eukaryota; kingdom Viridiplantae; phylum Streptophyta; class Magnoliopsida; order Solanales; family Solanaceae; genus Lycium; species Lycium barbarum. The sequence goes on along the minus strand of NC_083337.1, from coordinate 57,233,828 downwards.
GGACTGTAAACCTCCATGGACGACCACTTTTCACCCAGCACAAATTTTTCAATTCATTAAATATGAGGATCAAGACTTGTCTTATTTCATTTACAACATTACACCATTTCTCTCTAGAACTTCTCTCTACATTTATTATATGAGTTTCCAAGGATTATAAGTCATCCATAACATTAAGACAAGTGAATCAAGGATAAGGGAGTCATCAAGGATCATCCAAGTCAAGAAATCCAAATGGAGAAAAACTAGGGTTTTGCTCCAAGAAGAGTATTATCAACCAAAGCTTGTTCCTACAACTTCTAAGGTAAGATTCATGATTTTTACAAGATGTTTAAGGTATTGAAGAATTAAAATACATGGATTGTAGAACATGTGGTCAACTAGGTCATGAATGATGAATAGTGACATTTTGAGAAATAGTTTGAATTGAGTTATGAATGTTGTTGTGTTGTGATATGAATGTGTTATAAATGGTATTAAGATCATGTACTAAAAACTTTAGACGAATGGACGAAGATGGGTGTTATAATCATGAATGTGGGTGAATTAGAGGCAAATTGAGGAATCTAGATAATGTGGTTAATGTGAATGACTAATGGCCATTGTTATGACATTAAAGAAGGTATAAACGCTAGCTTTGGAAGGGAACGTGCAAGTGTAGAATAGTTCGACGGAAAGGTATGTAAGGCTAACCCTTCTTTCATAAGGCATGGTTCTTGGCCAAATTCCTAAATTCCTCTATATGAGTATGTTGTCTCCACATGGTTGGCATTCCAAGCTCATAAGCTCACGGCCCTTGATATGTACTATGATTATACTATGTTCCTCGCTTGACGAGTAAGTCCATAATGTAGATGTAACGATAGTGATGAGGATAGAAATGATGATGAGAGTAAAATGAGATTAAAGATGCTTACGAGCTCTGATATATGTATATGTGCCTATGAAGGGCTATAATGATACCCCGAGCTTATCACGCCGGGTAGGATATATATGTATATGATTATGTATAAAGTATGTATACGATTACGTAACGCGCGCACACCTCTGCAGAGGGTACGGATAACCCTGATGCCTTGGTAGGGCCAGGTATGTATGACCTTGAGCCTTGGTTGGCCAAGTATGTATAAGACACCGATCCCATGAGGTCGGGTATGCTATGTAAATGCTATGTATATGAAATGACTATGTATATAATATGAATATGAATGTGAAAACACTATGTATAGGAATACGAATAAGGACATGTATACGAATATGAGCACAAGTATGGTACGAGTATTATTATGGGATACGAACGACGGTGTATGCAAGTAAGCGACATGATGATGATATTACTGTCTCCCCTCCTATGCTATTTTCATATGATATCTATTATGCTTCTATATTGATGTTGATCATGCTTTACATACTCAGTACATTCTTCGTACTGACGTCCTTTTGTTTGTGGACGCTGCGTCATGCCCGCAGGTGCGCAGGGAGACAGATTTGATCCTTAGCTGCTTACTCGGAGATTTCATAGAGAGCTCCATTTCCTTCGGAGCCATATCTTTTGGGTACTCAATCTTTTGTGTATATAATTATGGGCATAGCCGGGTCCTGTCCCGCTAATGTGATATGTTATATTCTTAGAGGCTCGTAGACATGTGTGTGTGTGGGTAGATGTGTTTGGCCTTGTCGGCCTATGTTTTGTATATCATTTTGTCGGCCACGTTGGCCCATGTATATTGATGTGGCATGAATGCCTATGATGATATAAATGTGCGGTTGTCCATATGGGACTAGTTGACGAATGAATGAAAATGCATGTATGATTATGTGGATCACCTAGATGTAAGTATAAGAGTAAGCTAAAAGGGTGCTGGGGTGGGGTAGCACCGGGTGCTCGTCGCGGCCCCGAGTCGGGTCGTGACACATGACTTCCTTTGGGCTCTCCTGCATGCTGTGATACGATATATGTATATGTAAATGTATATGGGGTAAGGGGAAAGGTAAGGCGCTATAGACCCACAGCCACCTGATCAGTTGGAGTATGATATATGATATCGTCCCGGACGCGGGATATGTGGTTATATGGATCGGAGCCGACGCCTCGGCAATATGATATGTTTTATTTTATATATATATATATATATATATATATATGAAAAAGAGATGTTTTCAAAGAAAGTAAAGTATAATATATATATGGATCGGGCTGCACGTTCCGCAGCAATGCATATGGATCGGGCTGCACGTTCCGCAGCAATATATTTATAGATCGGGCTGAAAGAGCACCGCCACCGGTAGTAGAGGAAGATGATTCCCAGAGTGCGGCTCAATCTCAGTCCTCCCAGACAGTGCCTATTACTAAGGAGCACGTGGGAGCCTCAGCCCCAGCTCCAGCTTTCCACCGAATGCTTCGGGCCAAGACATAAGAGGGGCCATTAATTTGTTGACGCAGTTGGTTGCGGCCCAGACTCAGAGGCCAAGCGCAGGGCAAGGTGACAGGACTGTTAGTGCAAGGGCCCGTGACTTCATTGCTTTGAAACCCCCAGAATTCTTTGGGTCGAAACTGGAGGAGGATCCCCAGGACTTTATTGATGGTATGCTAAGGACACTCCGGTTGATACATGCTTCAGACACCGAATCGGTAGAGCTAGCGTCATACAAATTGAGGGATGTCTCAATCCAGTGGTATACAGTTTGGATGGCTTCGCGGGTAGTCAATGCACCTCTGCCGGTATGGCAAGAGTTTGTCGATGCTTTTCTCCATCACTACATACCTCCAGAAGTTCGGCGGGCTAGGGCCGATAAATTCTTGAATCTGAGGCAAGGTAGCATGAGTGCTACAGAGTATAGTCTCCACTTCAATTCCTTGGCTAGGTATGCTTCGGCCATGGTAGCGGATATGGGCGATCGGGTGCACCGGTTTGTGAAAGGCCTAGGGCCACACTTGATGGATAAATGTTTGACTGCGTCCCTTCAGGATGGCATGGATATTGCACGCATTCAGGCACATGCTCAGGAATTAGAGGAACACCTACAACAGCGGAGAAATAAATGTGAGCAGGATAGGGGCCATAACAAGAGGGCCAGACCTTCGGGTTCGAGGAGCGAGTCCAGGGGCGGACACAGACGGCAGTTTCCCAGCCATTCAGGCTATTCTATGACCAGTACACCTCCACAGTTCACGGGGCAGAGATTTGACAGATCTACTCGTTCCGAGCCGAGTCAAGGTTATTCGGGGTCTCAGTTTAGAGGTGATTCAGGCCAGCCTAGGCCACCCGTACCACGATGTTCTCAGTGTGGAAAGTTGCATTGGGGTCAGTGCCGATCAGGTTCAGACGCTTGCTATTCATGTGGTCGGCCATGCCATATTATGCGTGATTGCCCCTCAGTACAGGGTAGAGGTAGGACCCAGCCATCAGGGTCGGTAGCCGGATCTTCGGCATCTGTACGCCCTACGGGGCTAGGTTCATATGCGCCAGTCAGCCATGGTAGAGGTAGAGGCAGAGCTCCCAGTACTAGCGGTCCTCAGCACCGTATTTATGCTTTGGCTGGACGCCAAGATCTTGAGTCTTCTCCTGATGTGGTCACAGGTATATTATCGGTATTTTCTCATGATGTATATGCTTTGATTGATCCGAGCTCCACATTATCATATGTTACTCCATATATTGCGGGTCGATTTATAATTAAGCCGGAGTCTATCAAACCTTTTGAGGTGTCTACACCCGTGGGTGAATCGGTAATAGCTAGCCGAGTATATAGGAATTGTGTGATTGTGATTTGTGATCGTCGTACCATGATTGATTTGCATGAGCTAGAAATTTTAGATTTTGACATTATTATGGGCATGGATTGGTTGGCTTCTTGTTATGCCAATGTTGATTGCCGAGTGAAGATGGTTCGTTTCCAGTTTCCGGGAGAACCACTCTTAGAATGGAAAGGGAATTCGGCATCACCAAAAGGTAGGTTTATTTCCTATCTAAAGGCAAGGAAGATGATCACGAAAGGGTGTATTTATCACCTAGTGCGAGTTCAAGATGTAGAAGCTGAGTCGCCGACACTTCAGTCAGTTCCGGTAGTGAACGAATTTCTGAATGTGTTCCCGGAAGAGCTTCCAGGCTTTCCTCCCGAGCGAGAGATAGATTTTGCGATTGATGTGTTGCCAGACACTAAACCCATATCTATTCCTCCCTATAGGATGGCACCCGCAGAGTTGAAAGAGTTGAAGGAGCAATTAAAAGACTTGCTTGAAAAAGGCTTCATTAGGCCTAGTTCATCCCCGAGGGGAGCACCCGTATTGTTCGTCCGGAAGAAGGATGGCTCTTTGAGAATGTGCATTGATTATCGGCAATTGAATAAAGTGACAATTAAGAACAAGTATCCCCTCCCGAAGATTGATGATTTATTTGATCAATTGCAAGGTGCCAAATGGTTTTCAAAGATTGATTTGAGGTCCGAGTATCACCAAGTAAGAGTTAGGGAGAAAGATATCTCTAAGACAGCTTTCAGAATAAGATATGGCCATTTCGAGTTCCGAGTAATGTAGTTTGGGCTAACTAATGCACTGGCAGTGTTTATGGACTTAATGAACAATGTATTCAGGCCTTTTCTGGATTTATTCGTGATTGTATTCATCGATGATATCCTAGTGTATTCTAGATCCGAGGCGGAACATGCGGATCACTTGCGTGTTGTCCTTGGAGTTCTTCGAACTCGAGAGTTATTCGCGAAGTTTTCCAAATGCGAGTTTTGGTTGAACTCAGTGGCATTTCTGGGCCACATTGTTGCAGCTAACGGTATTCGAGTGGATAGCCAAATGATTGAGGCCGTGAAGACCTGGCCAAGGCCCACGACCCCTACGGAGGTTCGTAGTTTTTTGGGCTTAGCCGGTTATTACAGAAGACTTGTTGTGGGTTTCTCTTCTATTTCTGCACTGCTCACCAAGTTGACTCAGAAGTCAGCTAAGTTTCAATGGACAGATGCTTGCGAGCGTAGTTTCCAAGAGTTGAAAGACCGACTGACTTCAGCCCTAGTCTTGACACTTCCAGAGGGATTGGAAGGATATGTTATTTATTGTGATGCTTCAAGCGTTGGGATAGGCTGTGTATTGATGCAAAGTGGTAAGGTGATTGCCTATGCTTCTAGACATTTACGGAAACATGAGCAGAATTATCCTACCCATGACTTATTATTGGCCGCGGTGGTCCATGCTTTAAAGATATAGAGACATTACTTATATGGTGTCCACGTGGATATTTATACAGATCATAAGAGTCTCCAGTACATCTTCAAGGAGAAAGAGTTGAATTTGCGGCAACGACGATGGCTAGAGTTGTTAAAAGACTATGATGTTGAAATCTTATACCACCCCGGAAAGGCAAATGTTATGGCTGATGCTCTTAGCCGTAGGTCGATGGGAAGTCTAAGTGAGGTATGACCAGAAAAGAAAGAGATGGCCCGTGATCTTCAGCAGTTAGCTAGCCTAGGAGTCCGAGTGGTGGACTCAGGTAGAAGCGGAGCTACTATTCAGAATTCAGCAGTTTCATCGTTAGTAGCGGAAGTAAAAGAGCGACAATATGAGGATCCCATGCTAATGCAGTACAGAGATACACTCCCTCAGAAGGAGGGGTCATCATTTGACATTTCGGAAGACGGAGTTCTCCGATGTCGAGGCAGGTTATGTGTTCCCGATGTGGCAGGTCTACGCCATCAGATTTTGAGAGAATCTCATTGTTCCCGTTACTCTGTTCACCCCGGAGCGACGAAAATGTATCATGATCTTAAGACTATATATTGGTGGAATGGGATGAAGAAAGACGTAGCAAAATTCGTAGCTCAGTGTCCTAATTGCCAACAAGTGAAGATAGAACACCAAAAGTCGGGTGGCTTATTGCAAGCTATAGAAATCCCAACTTGGAAGTGGGAAGTGATAAATATGGATTTCATTACAGGGTTACCCCGTTCTCAACGTAAAAATGATTCTATATGGGTGATCGTGGATAGGCTCACAAAGTCAGCGCATTTCTTACCGGTCAGAACGACCTATATGGCAGAAGATTATGCCAAGCTTTATCTTAAAGAGATAGTGAGAGTCCATGGCGTTCCGGTATCTATTATCTCCGATAGAGGAACTCAGTTTACAGCCAAGTTTTGGGGGTCTTTCCAAGAAGGTTTAGGGACCCAAGTGCGCCTAAGCACGGCATTTCACCCACAGACCGATGGGCAAGCTGAACGTACTATTCATACTCTTGAAGATATGTTACGGGCATGTATGATAGATTTTGGAGGAAATTGGGATGACCATTTGCCACTCATTGAGTTTGCTTACAATAACAGTTACCATTCTAGCATTCAAATGGCACCGTATGAAGCTCTATATGGGCGAAAGTGTAGATCCCCAATTGGGTGGTTTGAAATCAGAGAAGCCAAGTTGATAGGTCCAGATTTGGTCTAGCAAGCAATAGAGAAAGTCAAGCTTATACAAGATCGATTGTTAGCGGCTCAAAGTCGCCAGAAGTCCTATGCAGATAATCGTCAAAGGGACTTAGAGTTCCAAGTTAAGGATTGGGTATTCTTGAAAGTGTCGCCAATGAAAGGCGTTATGAGATTTGGCAAAAAGGGGAAGCTCAGTCCCCGGTATATCGGACCCTATGAGATTATACGCAAAATAGGCAAAGTGGCCTATGAGCTAGATCTACCTCCAGATTTGGAGTCAGTCCATCCAGTATTTCATGTCTCGATGCTTCGGAAGTGTGTTGGAGATCCTACGAGGATCGTCCCAGTGAATGATATTCAAGTGACAGAAAAGTTAACTTATGATGAAATGCCCATTTCCATATTAGATAGGCAAGTACGGAGGCTTAGAAACAAAGAAGTGGCCTCAATTAATGTGCTGTGGAGAAATAACAATCAAGAGGAAATGACATGGGAAGCGGAAGATAATATGCGATCCAAATACCCACATTTATTTCGGCCCTTGGAAGAGGTCCAAGATGAGACGTCAAAATCATAAGGTATGCATGTTTTCCCTTTTATACATTCAGGTCGTGTGTGGCCAAATTTCTAGTGCTGTTGTGTTATTGCCCTGTGAGGCATTGTTATTGTGGGTTGTTGTGAGAGGGTGGTAGTGCCACATCACAGAGGAAACTCTGGCGAAATTTTTATAGAATTCCCTAAGCCTTTAACATTCGACGACGAATGTTCCTAAGGGGGGTAGAATGTTACACCTCGGAAAATTTCCCGTTGGTACGCAAGTAAATGAACTAATGATGTGTGCGAGGCGTGCGAGTGTATAATTTTTCATGGGAAATGTATGTAAAGGGATGTGGATGATTAGAATGAAAAGTCGAGAAATGGGAAAAATTGAAAGTTGGCAAAACTGCCCAGTGGTCGTATAGTGCAAAATACGGACCGTAAAGTGCAATACGGTCCGTAAACTTAACGTCGTAAACTGGCATGTCCAACTTCAACTTTCTGCCAGCTGAGGAAATTGCTAAAATACGACCTGGTGGACGGACCGTAAAGTGATTTACAACCCGTAAACCATGGTCGTAAATCACCATGAATGCAGGCCAAAGTTTCTGGTTCTGCTTAAGCTTAAAAACGACCACGAGGGACGGTCCGTAAACTGAAATACAGACTGTAAACCTCCATGGACGACCACTTTTCACCCAGCACAAATTTTTCAATTCATTAAATATGAGGATCAAGACTTGTCTTATTTCATTTACAACATTACACCATTTCTCTCTAGAACTTCTCTCTACATTTATTATATGAGTTTCCAAGGATTATAAGTCATCCATAACATTAAGACAAGTGAATCAAGGATAAGGGAGTCATCAAGGATCATCCAAGTCAAGAAATCCAAATGGAGAAAAACTAGGGTTTTGCTCCAAGAAGAGTATTATCAACCAAAGCTTGTTCCTACAACTTCAAAGGTAAGATTCATGATTTTTACAAGATGTTTAAGGTATTGAAGAATTAAAATACATGGATTGTAGAAAATGTGGTCAACTAGGTCATGAATGATGAATAGTGACATTTTGAGAAATAGTTTGAATTGAGTTATGAATGTTGTTGTGTTGTGATATGAATGTGTTATAAATGGTATTAAGATCATGTACTAAAAACTTTAGACGAATGGACGAAGATGGGTGTTATAGTCATGAATGTGGGTGAATTAGAGGCAAATTGAGGAATCTAGATAATGTGGTTAATGTGAATGACTAATGGCCATTGTTATGACATTAAAGAAGGTATAAACGCTAGCATTGGAAGGGAACGTGCAAGTGTAGAATAGTTCGACGGAAAGGTATGTAAGGCTAACCCTTCTTTCATAAGGCATGGTTCTTGGCCAAATTCCTAAATTCCTCTATATGAGTATGTTGTCTCCACATGGTTGGCATTCCAAGCTCATAAGCTCACGGCCCTTGATATGTACTATGATTATACTATGTTCCTCGCTTGACGAGTAAGTCCATAATTTTGATGTAACGATAGTGATGAGGATAGAAATGATGATGAGAGTAAAATGAGATTAAAGATGCTTACGAGCTCTGATATATGTATATGTGCCTATGAAGGGCTATAATGATACCCCGAGCTTATCACGCCGGGTAGGATATATATGTATATGATTATGTATAAAGTATGTATACGATTACGTAACGCGCGCACACCTCTGCAGAGGGTACGGATAACCCTGATGCCTTGGTAGGGCCAGGTATGTATGACCTTGAGCCTTGGTTGGCCAAGTATGTATAAGACACCGATCCCATGAGGTCGGGTATGCTATGTAAATGCTATGTATATGAAATGACTATGTATATAATATGAATATGAATGTGAAAACACTATGTATAGGAATACGAATAAGGACATGTATACGAATATGAGCAGAAGTATGGTACGAGTATTATTATGGGATACGAACGACGGTGTATGCAAGTAAGCGACATGATGATGATATTACTGTCTCCCCTCCTATGCTATTTTCATATGATATCTATTATGCTTCTATATTGATGTTGATCATGCTTTACATACTCAGTACATTCTTCGTACTGACGTCCTTTTGTTTGTGGACGCTGCGTCATGCCCGCAGGTGCGGAGGGAGACAGATTTGATCCTTAGCTGCTTACTCGGAGATTTCATAGAGAGCTCCATTTCCTTCGGAGCCATATCTTTTGGGTACTCAATCTTTTGTGTATATAATTATGGGCATAGCCGGGTCCTGTCCCGCTAATGTGATATGTTATATTCTTAGAGGCTCGTAGACATGTGTGTGTGTGGGTAGATGTGTTTGGCCTTGTCGGCCTATGTTTTGTATATCATTTTGTCGGCCACGTTGGCCCATGTATATTGATGTGGCATGAATGCCTATGATGATATAAATGTGCGGTTGTCCATATGGGACTAGTTGACGAATGAATGAAAATGCATGTATGATTATGTGGATTACCTAGATGTAAGTATAAGAGTAAGCTAAAAGGGTGCTGGGGTGGGGTAGCACAGGGTGTTCGTCGCGGCCCCCAGTCGGGTCGTGACACATGACTTCCTTTGGGCTCTCCTGCATGCTGTGATACGATACATGTATATGTATATGCATATGGGGTAAGGGGAAAGGTAAGGCGCTATAGACCCACAGCCACCTGATCAGTTGGAGTATGATATATGATATCGTCCCGGACGCGGGATATGTGGTTATATGGATCGGAGCCGACGCCTCGGCAATATGATATGTTTTATTTTATATATATATATATATATATATATATATATATATATATATATATATATATATATATGAAAAAGAGATGTTTTCAAAGAAAGTAAAGTATAATATATATATGGATCGGGCTGCACGTTCCGCAGCAATGCATATGGATCGGGCTGCACGTTCCGCAGCAATATATTTATGGATCGGGCTGAAAGAGCACCGCCACCGGTAGTAGAGGAAGATGAGTCCCAGAGTGCGGCTCAATCTCAGTCCTCCCAGACAGTGCCTATTACTAAGGAGCACGTGGGAGCCTCAGCCCCAGCTCCAGCTTTCCACCGAATGCTTCGGGCCAAGACATAAGAGAGGCCATTAATTTGTTGACTCAGTTGGTTGCGGCCCAGACTCAGAGGCCAAGCGCAGGGCAAGGTGACAGGACTGTTAGTGCAAGGGCCCGTGACTTCATTGCTTTGAAACCCCCAGAATTCTTTGGGTCGAAACTGGAGGAGGATCCCCAGGACTTTATTGATGGTATGCTAAGGACACTCCGGTTGATACATGCTTCAGACACCGAATCGGTAGAGCTAGCGTCATACAAATTGAGGGATGTCTCAATCCAGTGGTATACAGTTTGGATGGCTTCGCGGGTAGTCAATGCACCTCTGCCGGTATGGCAAGAGTTTGTCGATGCTTTTCTCCATCACTACATGCCTCCAGAAGTTCGGCGGGCTAGGGCCGATAAATTCTTGAATCTGAGGCAAGGTAGCATGAGTGCTACAGAGTATAGTCTCCACTTCAATTCCTTGGCTAGGTATGCTTCGGCCATGGTAGCGGATATGGGCGATCGGGTGCACCGGTTTGTGAAAGGCCTAGGGCCACACTTGATGGATAAATGTTTGACTGCGTCCCTTCAGGATGGCATGGATATTGCATGCATTCAGGCACATGCTCAGGAATTAGAGGAACACCTACAACAGCGGAGAAATAAACGTGAGCAGGATAGGGGCCATAACAAGAGGGCCAGACCTTCGGGTTCGAGGAGCGAGTCCAGGGGCGGACACAGACGGCAGTTTCCCAGCCATTCAGGCTATTCTATGACCAGTACACCTCCACAGTTCACGGGGCAGAGATTTGACAGATCTACTCGTTCCGAGCCGAGTCAAGGTTATTCGGGGTCTCAGTTTAGAGGTGATTCAGGCCAGCCTAGGCCACCCGTACCACGATGTTCTCAGTGTGGAAAGTTGCATTGGGGTTAGTGCCGATCAGGTTCAGACGCTTGCTATTCATGTGGTCGGCCATGCCATATTATGCGTGATTGCCCCTCAGTACAGGGTAGAGGTAGGACCCAGCCATCAGGGTCGGTAGCCGGATCTTCGGCATCTGTACGCCCTACGGGGCTAGGTTCATATGCGCCAGTCAGCCATGGTAGAGGTAGAGGCAGAGCTCCCAGTACTAGCGGTCCTCAGCACCGTATTTATGCTTTGGCTGGACGCCAAGATCTTGAGTCTTCTCCTGATGTGGTCACAGGTATATTATCGGTATTTTCTCATTATGTATATGCTTTGATTGATCCGAGCTCCACATTATCATATGTTACTCCATATATTGCGGGTCGATTTATAATTAAGCCGGAGTCTATCAAACCTTTTGAGGTGTCTACACCCGTGGGTGAATCGGTAATAGCTAGCCGAGTATATAGGAATTGTGTGATTGTGATTTGTGATCGTCGTACCATGATTGATTTGCATGAGCTAGAAATTTTAGATTTTGACATTATTATGGGCATGGATTGGTTGGCTTCTTGTTATGCCAATGTTGATTGCCGAGTGAAGATGGTTCGTTTCCAGTTTCCGGGAGAACCACTCTTAGAATGGAAAGGGAATTCGGCATCACCAAAAGGTAGGTTTATTTCCTATCTAAAGGCAAGGAAGATGATCACGAAAGGGTGTATTTATCACCTAGTGCGAGTTCAAGATGTAGAAGCTGAGTCGCCGACACTTCAGTCAGTTCCGGTAGTGAACGAATTTCCGAATGTGTTCCCGGAAGAGCTTCCAGGCTTTCCTCCCGAGCGAGAGATAGATTTTGCGATTGATGTGTTGCCAGACACTAAACCCATATCTATTCCTCCCTATAGGATGGCACCCGCAGAGTTGAAAGAGTTGAAGGAGCAATTAAAAGACTTGCTTGAAAAAGGATTCATTAGGCCTAGTTCATCCCCGAGGGGAGCACCCGTATTGTTCGTCCGGAAGAAGGATGGCTCTTTGAGAATGTGCATTGATTATCGGCAATTGAATAAAGTGACAATTAAGAACAAGTATCCCCTCCCGAGGATTGATGATTTATTTGATCAATTGCAAGGTGCCAAATGGTTTTCAAAGATTGATTTGAGGTCCGGGTATCACCAAGTAAGAGTTAGGGAGAAAGATATCTCTAAGACAGCTTTCAGAATAAGATATGGCCATTTCGAGTTCCGAGTAATGTAGTTTGGGCTAACTAATGCACTGGCAGTGTTTATGGACTTAATGAACAATGTATTCAGGCCTTTTCTGGATTTATTCGTGATTGTATTCATCGATGATAACCTAGTGTATTCTAGATCCGAGGCGGAACATGCGGATCACTTGCGTGTTGTCCTTGGAGTTCTTCTAACTCGAGAGTTATTCGCGAAGTTTTCCAAATGCGAGTTTTGGTTGAACTCAGTGGCATTTCTGGGCCACATTGTTGCAGCTAACGGTATTCGAGTGGATAGCCAAATGATTGAGGCCGTGAAGACCTGGCCAAGGCCCACGACCCCTACGGAGGTTCGTAGCTTTTTGGGCTTAGCCGGTTATTACAGAAGACTTGTTGTGGGTTTCTCTTCTATTTCTGCACTGCTCACCAAGTTGACTCAGAAGTCAGCTAAGTTTCAATGGACAGATGCTTGCGAGCGTAGTTTCCAAGAGTTGAAAGACCGACTGACTTCAGCCCCAGTCTTGACACTTCCAGAGGGATTGGAAGGATATGTTATTTATTGTGATGCTTCAAGCGTTGGGATAGGCTGTGTATTGATGCAAAGTGGTAAGGTGATTGCGTATGCTTCTAGACATTTACGGAAACATGAGCAGAATTATCCTACCCATGACTTAGAATTGGCCGCGGTGGTCCATGCTTTAAAGATATAGAGACATTACTTATATGGTGTCCACGTGGATATTTATACAGATCATAAGAGTCTCCAGTACATCTTCAAGGAGAAAGAGTTGAATTTGCGGCAACGACGATGGCTAGAGTTGTTAAAAGACTATGATGTTGAAATCTTATACCACCCCGGAAAGGCAAATGTTATGGCTGATGCTCTTAGCCGTAGGTCGATGGGAAGTCTAAGTGAGGTATGACCAGAAAAGAAAGAGATGGCCCGTGATCTTCAGCAGTTAGCTAGCCTAGGAGTCCGAGTGGTGGACTCAGGTAGAAGCGGAGCTACTATTCAGAATTCAGCAGTTTCATCGTTAGTAGCGGAAGTAAAAGAGCGACAATATGAGGATCCCATGCTAATGCAGTACAGAGATACACTCCCTCAGAAGGAGGGGTCATCATTTGACATTTCGGAAGACGGAGTTCTCCGATGTCGAGGCAGGTTATGTGTTCCCGATGTGGCAGGTCTACGCCATCAGATTTTGAGAGAATCTCATTGTTCCCGTTACTCTGTTCACCCCGGAGCGACGAAAATGTATCATGATCTTAAGACTATATATTGGTGGAATGGGATGAAGAAAGACGTAGCAAAATTCGTAGCTCAGTGTCCTAATTGCCAACAAGTGAAGATAGAACACCAAAAGTCGGGTGGCTTATTGCAAGCTATAGAAATCCCAACTTGGAAGTGGGAAGTGATAAATATGGATTTCATTACAGGGTTACCCCGTTCTCAACGTAAAAATGATTCTATATGGGTGATCGTGGATAGGCTCACAAAGTCAGCGCATTTCTTACCGGTCAGAACGACCTATATGGCAGAAGATTATGCCAAGCTTTATCTTAAAGAGATAGTGAGACTCCATGGCGTTCCGGTATCTATTATCTCCGATAGAGGAACTCAGTTTACAGCCATGTTTTGGGGGTCTTTCCAAGAAGGTTTAGGGACCCAAGTGCGCCTAAGCACGGCATTTCACCCACAGACCGATGGGCAAGCTGAACGTACTATTCATACTCTTGAAGATATGTTACGGGCATGTATGATAGATTTTGGAGGAAATTGGGATGACCATTTGCCACTCATTGAGTTTGCTTACAATAACAGTTACCATTCTAGCATTCAAATGGCACCGTATGAAGCTCTATATGGGCGAAAGTGTAGATCCCCAATTGGGTGGTTTGAAATCGGAGAAGCCAAGTTGATAGGTCCAGATTTGGTCTAGCAAGCAATAGAGAAAGTCAAGCTTATACAAGATCGATTGTTAGCGGCTCAAAGTCGCCAGAAGTCCTATGCAGATAATCGTCAAAGGGACTTAGAGTTCCAAGTTAAGGATTGGGTATTCTTGAAAGTGTCGCCAATGAAAGGCGTTATGAGATTTGGCAAAAAAGGGGAAGCTCAGTCCCCGGTATATCGGACCCTATGAGATTATACGCAAAATAGGCAAAGTGGCCTATGAGCTAGATCTACCTCCAGATTTGGAGTCAGTCCATCCAGTATTTCATGTCTCGATGCTTCGGAAGTGTGTTGGAGATCCTACGAGGATCGTCCCAGTGAATGATATTCAAGTGACAGAAAAGTTAACTTATGATGAAATGCCCATTTCCATATTAGATAGGCAAGTACGGAGGCTTAGAAACAAAGAAGTGGCCTCAATTAATGTGCTGTGGAGAAATAACAATCAAGAGGAAATGACATGGGAAGCGGAAGAGAATATGCGATCCAAATACCCACATTTATTTCGGCCCTTGGAAGAGGTCCAAGATGAGACGTCAAAATCATAAGGTATACATGTTTTCCCTTTTATACATTCAGGTCGTGTGTGGCCAAATTTCTAGTGCTGTTGTGTTATTGCCCTGTGAGGCATTGTTATTGTGGGTTGTTGTGAGAGGGTGGTAGTGCCACATTACAGAGGAAACTCTGGCGAAATTTTTATAGAATTCCCTAAGCCTTTAACATTCGACGACGAATGTTCCTAAGGGGGGTAGAATGTTACACCTCGGAAAATTTCCCGTTGGTACGCAAGTAAATGAACTAATGATGTGTGCGAGGAGTGCGAGTGTATAATTTTTCATGGGAAATGTATGTAAAGGGATGTGGATGATTAGAATGAAAAGTCGAGAAATGGGAAAAATTGAAAGTTGGCAAAACTGCCCAGTGGTCGTATAGTGCAAAATACGGACCGTAAAGTGCAATACGGTCCGTAAACTTAACGTCGTAAACTGGCATGTCCAACTTCAACTTTCTGCCAGCTGAGGAAATTGCTAAAATACGACCTGGTGGACGGACCGTAAAGTGATTTACAACCCGTAAACCATGGTCGTAAATCACCATGAATGCAGGCCAAAGTTTCTGGTTCTGCTTAAGCTTAAAAACGACCACGAGGGACGGTCCGTAAACTGAAATACGGACTGTAAACCTCCATGGACGACCACTTTTCACCCAGCACAAATTTTTCAATTCATTAAATATGAGGATCAAGACTTGTCTTATTTCATTTACAACATTACACCATTTCTCTCTAGAACTTCTCTCTACATTTATTATATGAGTTTCCAAGGATTATAAGTCATCCATAACATTAAGACAAGTGAATCAAGGATAAGGGAGTCATCAAGGATCATCCAAGTCAAGAAATCCAAATGGAGAAAAACTAGGGTTTTGCTCCAAGAAGAGTATTATCAACCAAAGCTTGTTCCTACAACTTCTAAGGTAAGATTCATGATTTTTACAAGATGTTTAAGGTATTGAAGAATTAAAATACATGGATTGTAGAAAATGTGGTCAACTAGGTCATGAATGATGAATAGTGACATTTTGAGAAATAGTTTGAATTGAGTTATGAATGTTGTTGTGTTGTGATATGAATGTGTTATAAACGGTATTAAGATCATGAACTAAAAACTTTAGACGAATGGACGAAGATGGGTGTTATAATCATGAATGTGGGTGAATAGAGGCAAATTGAGGAATCTAGATAATGTGGTTAATGTGAATGACTAATGGCCATTGTTATGACATTAAAGAAGGTATAAACGCTAGCATTGGAAGGGAACGTGCAAGTGTAGAATAGTTCGACGGAAAGGTATGTAAGGCTAACCCTTCTTTCATAAGGCATGGTTCTTGGCCAAATTCCTAAATTCCTCTATATGAGTATGTTGTCTCCACATGGTTGGCATTCCAAGCTCATAAGCTCACGGCCCTTGATATGTACTATGATTATACTATGTTCCTCGCTTGACGAGTAAGTCCATAATGTAGATGTAACGATAGTGATGAGGATAGAAATGATGATGAGAGTAAAATGAGATTAAAGATGCTTACGAGCTATGATATATGTATGTGTGCCTATGAAGGGCTATAATGATACCCCGAGCTTATCACGTCGGGTAGGATATATATGTATATGATTATGTATAAAGTATGTATACGATTACGTAACGCGCGCACACCTCTGCAGAGGGTACGGATAACCCTGATGCCTTGGTAGGGCCAGGTATGTATGACCTTGAGCCTTGGTTGGCCAAGTATGTATAAGACACCGATCCCATGAGGTCGGGTATGCTATGTAAATGCTATGTATATGAAATGACTATGTATATAATATGAATATGAATGTGAAAACACTATGTATAGGAATACGTATAAGGACATGTATACGAATATGAGCACAAGTATGGTACGAGTATTATTATGGGATACGAACGACGGTGTATGCAAGTAAGAGACATGATGATGATATTACTGTCTCCCCTCCTATGCTATTTTCATATGATATCTATTATGCTTCTATATTGATGTTGATCATGCTTTACATACTCAGTACATTCTTCGTACTGACGTCCTTTTGTTTGTGGACGCTGCGTCATGCCCGCAGGTGCGCAGGGAGACAGATTTGATCCTTAGCTGCTTACTCGGAGATTTCATAGAGAGCTCCATTTCCTTCGGAGCCATATCTTTTGGGTACTCAATCTTTTGTGTATATAATTATGGGCATAGCCGGGTCCTGTCCCGCTAATGTGATATGTTATATTCTTAGAGGCTCGTAGACATGTGTGTGTGTGGGTAGATGTGTTTGGCCTTGTCGGCCTATGTTTTGTATATCATTTTGTCGGCCACGTTGGCCCATGTATATTGATGTGGCATGAATGCCTATGATGATATAAATGTGCGGTTGTCCATATGGGACTAGTTGACGAATGAATGAAAATGCATGTATGATTATGTGGATCACCTAGATGTAAGTATAAGAGTAAGCTAAAAGGGTGCTCGGGTGGGGTAGCACCGGGTGCTCGTCGCGGCCCCGAGTCGGGTCGTGACACATGACTTCCTTTGGGCTCTCCTGCATGCTGTGATACGATATATGTATATGTATATGTATATGGGGTAAGGGGAAAGGTAAGGCGCTATAGACCCACAGCCACCTGATCAGTTGGAGTATGATATATGATATCGTCCCGGACGCGGGATATGTGGTTATATGGATCGGAGCCGACGCCTCGGCAATATGATATGTTTTATTTTATATATATATATATATATATATATATATATATATATATATATATATATATATATATATATATATATGAAAAAGAGATGTTTTCAAAGAAAGTAAAGTATAATATATATATGGATCGGGCTGCACGTTCCGCAGCACTAAGTATGCATGGTACCCGCCGAAAGGCACTCACATGTACAGGTTGTTTTTCTATCTCAAGATATGCTCTATATATTCCCTTTATGTCATTGTTCATGCTATGTATCTCACGTATGTTATTATTCATGCCTTACATACTCGGTACATTACTCGTACTGACGTCCCATCTTGTGGACGCTGCGTTTCATGCCGCGCAGGTAAGCAGGTAGATAAGTTCGGTTCGTAGGAGCTCCACCAGCGGTACATTGAGAGCGCTCCAGTTGTTCCGGAGCTTCAATTTATTGGTACTACTTTTGTGTACATATTCGGGCACGGCAGAACCCGGCCCTCCTTGTGATTATATGTATCTTGTTTAGAGGCTCGTAGACAGATATGTACACTCAGATGTTTTTGTTATATCCCGTATTTTCGCGTATTCGGAAAAATTCGGAATAATTATGATTTGTAAGGAATAAGGCCATATGTTGATTTGGATTACTGTATGTGTGTGTTGTTCATGAAAAATATTGGTGTGGAAACACGGAGGAAGGCCAAGGGCAAAATTGGAATTTTGAAAATTAGTTTCGGGAATTGCAAAATGTGATCCATAAGTCATTGGGCTCAAATAAAAATAAAATTAGGCCCAATTGTGTAAGGGGTGGCTGGACATCACTTGGCCCAAGCCCACCCACTTAATGAATATTTTCCATGTGCAAAAAAAAGAATATAAGTAGTCATCATCTCTTAGAATGTTCAAGAAACAAAACAAAACAAGAAAATGAAAGAAAGAGTAAGACGGGGGTTCGGCCCCCTTCAAGACAAAAGAAAATTTTTCCAAGTCCATGGATTTTGATCCAAAAATCATACTTTTCTAGCAATATTGCTAATTAAAGGATGCTCTTCAACATGGTATAATTTTTAAGGCAAGAAAGTGCTTGTGTTGGCAAGTGGAAGTTTGAAGAAAAAGGTAAGATTTCTATCCTTTTGTGTTATGGAATGACTATATATGTTATGATGATGAGAATTGAATGAGAATTATGGAATTGTGATGTGCATAGTGTTAGCCGTGTGTGTGTGCAAGTGTGTGCATGGCCGTGTGGTAGAGTGTAATGAAGGGGAGGTGAAATAAATTCCATTTAGCTTGTTAGTTGCGTTGTTGTGGTGTTTATGAGGTAAATAAGGGTTTAATGAAGCAAGTTGGTAATGAAAATGGTTGTAGGTTGTTGGGGGAAATTATGTGACTTTTATATATTTTTTTTATATATATATAATTATGAAAGTAAGATTATAAATGTGAATTATGATTGTTGTCGATGAAGGTGAAAGATGGAAATATGTTAGGAATATGTGTGCTGAAGATTAAAAGCTTCGGATGAAATGTGACTTTGGTAGAAAGTTTGTATATTTGGTATATCTTATGAATATCTTATGGAAATGATATGAAGTGCTCCCGAATTATGTGGTAATGATCTTGATTAGTAACGAATACAAGAATGTCAATGTTGAATTGAAAATACGAAGTCGGAATGAAGGTTATGACATTATGTTGGAAGGATGCCTAGTTATGTTATATTGTGTTTTATGGTAATTGTTGTTGTTGTTGGGTTGTTGTTGATGATTTTGGCCGAGTTGAATTCTCGGGGGTGCTATATGTATAGGGGAAGTGCTGCCGAAATTTCGGTAGACAAATATGCATTAAGTTCAATTTATGGCATCCATAACTCACAATTGGTAAATGTGACCATTTGCAGATTTTCGACGAAACGGGAAGTGAGCTTGGATAGGCCTAAAAAGCTCAAAAGGTATGTAAAGCTACCCCGATTCTTCTTTTGGCATGCCCTAAGTATGTTAGGATCGGATTCGGGCTTAGAAAGACTTTTTGCCCCTCGGAATCCGCACGTGAAAATATCAATTTTTCTTTCAGTAAGATTGAACCCTTTTTGTACTCTTTCTTGAAAACTTAGCAAACTTTTCCCGAATTACTTTGGAAATTATAGAATGTCCGTACAACCTTCGTAGATGACCCCATAAGCTTAAAAATGCGTAATTCGAGCCCACCGCCTTGTTTGTCCCTAGGTGGGCCCGCTATTCCCGGTTTTTCCGTTAAGGTACTTAAGTCCTCTTTTCGAACGATTCTTCAAAGAAACGTTTTGATTGCCATTCTAATTACCCAACAAATATTGTTTTGAATATTCCATTGAGTTGATAAATTGTTGTAACACTCGGAACGGTTTCAGAAAGGTTATATTTCTGCAATTTATTATGATATCTGAAACGCGTTTATTTTGATCCCCACTATTCCCGCTCTGCTATTTTATCACACTATTACCTTATTTTCGAACAATATAAAAATGAAATGTTTTGACTGTCCTCCTAACTACTGAAGAGAAATTATTACAATGATTCCCTCGAGTCTGGTAAACCATTTTGAGATATGAAAATGATTTCAGTAGTACTATTTTTCGTGATTCACTATGACATATGACGTACATTTACTATGATTCCGTCCGACTCCATTGATTTGATTTGTCATTCGATATGCCTTATTGAGTCTCTGGAAATCTGTGATATTTTAATTGCATTTAGTCTCTCACTACTCCATTCGTGGATGTCCCAATGTCTCCCACACTGAGCCCGGGCCAGGATATGTTGTCAAGCGTAATCATCTGCATTGTTCGCCGCGCCTCGATGTGAGGGGGCAGGTATATATGTACATGGGTTTGTGGAGTATGATGTGTCATGTACACATTCTGATATGATCTGATATGGCCATTTGATATGATATGTTATGCTACGGGGTATTCCCCTACTCTGCTCTGTTCCTTATGTATGGTGGCACCAGCGTCGGGGGGGGTGGCCACGTTCTGTTTGCCGAGTCCCTTTGGCAGGGGCCGGCTATGATATGATACATGTTTCTGCACATACTCCTCATGTTTTAAAATATGCATCTGATACTCCGGACGTCACACTCACTTCTTTGTAAGTTCTGTTTCAGTTATGATCTGTTCCGTAATGGGACCAGGTACGACATATGTTTTTCAACAAGTACTATTTATGCCTTGTGAACAGTATTTTGCTAATCTGGATATTCTGTCCATTTTCTGTATCTTCTGCTATGACTATGACCTTGTTTGCTACGTTCTGTGCTTTACATGCTTAGTACATATTTCGTACTGACCCCCTTTCTTCGGGGGCTGCGTTTTCATGCCGCGCAGGTACAGAAGATAAATTTGCTGACCACTTGCCTAGGACATCCATTCTGCTATGTTTGGAGCGCTCTTTTGTCCAGAGCCTATATGTTGGTATAGTCCGTCGCTATTATATATATGTATGCTATTCAGGGGTATGACGGGGCCCTGTCCCGTCTTATGATTCTGTTATGATTTGTAGAGGTCTGTAGACATACTTGTGTGGGTTCTGCATATGTTTGGTTATGATACGATCTGTGAGAGCCTCATCGGCTTCCATGTACTGTGTCGGTTCCTTTATGCTAATTACTAACGTCAAGTGATTTTTATATTTGAAATATTCTGTTATTATGCTAAACTGGGTTATTGGGTACGTTTGGGTGTCCAGTACGGACATTAGTTGCGGCCTACGGAGTTGGGTCGTGACAAAAGTGGTATCAGAGCGGTTCGTCCTCGGAGTGTCTACAGACCGTGTCTAGTAGAGTCTTGTTTATCGGTGTGTTGTGCACCACATCTATAAACAGGAGGCTACAGGACATTTAGGGTGTTACCTTTCTTTGATTCTTAGATCGTGCGATAGAGCCAGCTGTAGGAAATGAGTTTCTTTCTTTACTAACCCTTGATTGCAGCTGGAGAACGGTAGCGACGTAAGACAGCGACTGCTGATGTTGGAAGCTACACAGTACTCCGGTAAGCAATGGTATGAAAGACGTATGCTGGGTAAGGTATTCTGAAGTACGATTAAAACATAAAGTCGAACATTAAAAAGAGAAACCAACATGGAAAGTGTAGCAGGTGCAGTTCGAGTTGGGCATGTGAGGTAAGCCTCGGCATTTTGATACTTTTTATCTGGAATTGTTAGCCCCGTGTGGCTGTGATGCGACGTGATATGATATGTATATACGTATATGTGTTGGCCCTGTGAGGCGTGGTTGGTATTTCCTGTGTATAGGTTTTGGTATAGTAAGAAATACTGGGGAACCTCTGCCCAAATTTTTCTAGAAATACGGAAAGAGGAAATGAGATATAAATTCTTAACATGTCTTGAGGGTCGATACCGATAGGATAAATCTATTATGGTGGATTAAAATTTTAAGAGGCACCCTCCATGTCATTTGTAAGAAGCATTACCCTTATCGGGAAAATTTTATCTCGAGAAAGCATATACGAGTAGAGAATTCGTAATTTATTGGGAGGGACCAGAAATATGTTCTAACCCCATTTTGTTTTAGCATAGCCCATGTGAAGGGCAAAAATATGCGGAAGGGCAAAAATGTCCGACGATCAAGTTTCCTCTAATTGGAAGAATACAAAGTGTATGACAAGCAGTCGGGAATTGAGCGGTTCGCGCACGACTCGAATATATATATAAATATGGAGGTAATCATTGGAATTAATCACTAAAAGATTCCGCGAAGTTCGTCGGACTCTAGCTTTCTTTTGCTGGTGGTCGGAAGATACCCTACTACACATTTTATCAGTTTTCCTCGACTGGTGGTAGATGGAATTTGTGGAATAAAAACTCAAACTCGTGGGCTGTTTAGAAACATATATATACATGAAGGTAAATATTGAGGGTTTACAGGGGACGACACGGTAACCATATAGTCAGAAAGGTAAGAGAATTCTCGCTAGGTCAGGGTGGGACCCGCTATGAGAACGTTTTGGAAAGTTGTTGAGACCCCGATATGTCTTAAATTACGTGACGAAGGCTGTGCGGTGCGATCGGTGTAATTATACTGGCTTTAACGTGCCTAAATTCATTAAAGTTGTAAGGTTAAGCGTGCTAGGGCCAGAGCAATTCCGGGATGGGTGACCCCCTGGGAAATGTACAAAATTTTCGCAAACATAGATGTAAGAGACGAATAGGATATTCGGGGTAACCTAAAGGGAATTAGAATATGTGGAATGGTTAGAAACTTTATAGGGGTCACGCGAGCTGAGACGGATTGGATTGCTAAAAAGAAAGAAAAAGCAGCGCAGCTCTGAAATTAGAGTAAATTTGAATAAATGATTGGAGATGTATTGTAAAAGAAATGGCAGTGATATATATACGTATGTGTAGGCCCCCCCATTTATGATGATGTCGGTTGATTGGTGAACCCTAATGGCCAGTGTTGTCATATACGAAAAACATTAACTGGAGAGAATGTACGAGAAAAGGGGAAAGGTGTGGTACCAATGTTACGAAATAGATTGATACTTATTTTGCTACCGGTTGAGATTGGAAGATCCAAATGTCAGGAGAAGTGAACCGTGAGAAACGTAATTAAGCGGAGCCTCTGAAAGAGTTGACGGGCAAAGCACGAAGTTAATTGCGAAAGCAAACTAAAATGGAATAGTACAGGGCAAAGAAAAACTTACGGCATGAAATGATGAATCATGTGAATATCAAATAATTCGATTATTGAGAAAACAGAACGACAGATAAGGTATGGGTATGAAGGGAGAATGTGATTACTAAGAGGTAAACTGCTACACTAGCTATATTATTTGAGTGTCTGCTATCGGATAAGACTTTGTACTACATAATCGCGATTCTGTTAAGGTCTCGTACGAAGATAATCAAGTTATAGGTTAGAAAGAAAAAAACATGGATACGGTATAAGTATAACCCCAAAGGGGGGGGGGGGAGCGAATGGAAGTAAAATAAAGTAAGTATACACAGAAGATTGAAGCGATAAAGAATTGACCAGGCCTTCGACATCGACTGAGATACGTAGTTCCCTGGGATTGGTCGGATATTACAGAAAAATTTGTGGATAACTTTATTTCTACTACGACACCATTAATGAAGCTAATTCAGAAAGCAGTGAAGCCTCAGTGAGCCGGTACTCGTGAATGTAGTCCCAGTTGCTGAAGGAAAAATTAATTACAGCTCCAGTCCGAGCTCTTCTTAAAGGGGCAGACGGGCAAGTTATTTATTATGATGCTTCCGGTATTGGGACAGTTTTTGCATTAATACAGCATGGTCGGATTATAGTCTGTGTTTCCCCGGCAGCTCAGACCGCACGAGAGAAATTATTTTGCTTATGATCTGGAATTAGCTGCGGTGATTCATGTTCTAAAGATATGGCGGCATTACTTAAATGGGGTCCACGTCGATACTTATACGAGCCATAAGAGCCTCCGGTATATTTTAAGCAAAAGGAGCTGAATTTGCGGCAGAGAAGATGGCTTGAATTATGGAAAGCTTATGACGTTGATACTTTGTACCACCCTAGAAAAGCTAAAGCTGTGACAGACGCACTTAGTCGTGAGTCTACGGACGGCTTGACCGCCGTACATTCAGAAATAAAGAATTGGTCTGTAAAACTCATTAGTCAACTAGCCTTAGAGTCCGTTTGGTCGGTTCTGAAGATATTGGAATTTTGACCAAAGAAGTTACTGAATCATCGATCATGGGAAAGGTAAAACAACGTCAGTTTGAGGATTCTATTCTAGTATCGTACAGAGATACAACCTTTGACAAGGAAAAGATCCAGCTCGAGGTTTTACCGGATGAGTATTGCTATACCGAGGCAGATTATGTGTGCCCGACATCGTAAGACCCGTTGACCAGTGCCCAAATTGTCAGCAAGTTAAAAATTGGGTATCAGAAACCGGGTGGACTGTTTCAGGAAATGAAAATTCTGACTTGGAAGTGGGAGATAATTAGTATGGATCTCGTTACGGGTTTGCCTCGCGCTCCACGGAAGTATGATTTCCGTATGGGGTATGGTTGATAGGCTGACGAAATCAGCCCATTTTCTTCCCGTCAGAACCACTTACTCAGTTGAAGATTGTGTCAGACTATATGTATTAAAGGAATAGTGAGACTCCACGGAGCTCCTATATCTATTGTCACTGACAGAGATACTCAGTTTATGACAAATTTCTGGAGATTTGTTTCAGGAAGGTTAGCGGATCAGGTAAGTCCAAGCACAATATTCCATCCTGAGAGTAACGGACAGGCCGAGCACACTATACAGACGCTAGAAGATATATTGCGAGCCTGTATTATTGATTTCGGAGGTAGCTGGGATAATCATTGCCGATTGATACAATTTGCTTATAATAACGGCTACCATTCCAGCATCTAGATGGTTCTGTACAAGGCTTTGTTTGGGAGAAAATACAAGTCACCGATCGGCTGGTTTGATATTGGCGACATAGAACTAATGGGCTCAGATATGGCCCAACGGGCGGTTGATAAGGCGAAACATGTCTGAGAGAGACTATTAGCAGCTCAGAGTCGACAGAAGTCATATGCTGATAAACGACATCAACCCTTGGAGTTTCAGGTTGGTGATTGGGTATTTTTGAAAGAATCGCCTATGAAAGGCGTAATGCGATTCGGCAAAAAGTGTAAGCTTAGTCCGCGGTATATCGGACTTTATCAGATTGTTCAAAAAAAAATGGGGAATTTCGCCTATGAGCCTTATAAGTTATTTGGAGTATGAAGGAGCAATGACCTTGGAAGTGGAGGACGGAATGAAAAAGAAGTGTCCTCACTTATTCCCCATGCCCACAGGTTATCTAAATCTCTTACTTGGTTGTATTTAATAATGAACGTATATCAATTGTGCTGGCCATAAAAAGAAACTCCCCCGAAGTACTTACAGACCCTATAAGACTAATCTAACATTCGAGGACGAATGTTCTAAAGGGAGGGAGGATGTTATATCCCGTATTTTCGCGTATTCGGAAAAATTCTGAATAATTATGATTTGTAAGGAATAAGGCCATATGTTGATTTGGATTACTGTATGTGTGTGTTGTTCATGAAAAATATTGGTGTGGAAACACGGAGGAAGGCCAAGGGCAAAATTGGAATTTTGAAAATTAGTTTCGGGAATTGCAAAATGTGATCCATAAGTCATTGGGCTCAAATAAAAAAAAAAATTAGGCCCAATTGTGTAAGGGGTGGCCGGCCATCACTTGGCCCAAGCCCACCCACTTAATGAATATTTTCCATGTGCAAAAAAAAGAATATAAGTAGTCATCATCTCTTAGAATGTTCAAGAAACAAAACAAAACAAGAAAATGAAAGAAAGAGTAAGACGGGGGTTCGGCCCCCTTCAAGACAAAAGAAAATTTTTCCAAGTCCATGGATTTTGATCCAAAAATCATACTTTTCTAGCAATATTGCTAATTAAAGGATGCTCTTCAACATGGTATAATTTTTAAAGCAAGAAAGTGCTTGTGTTGGCAAGTGGAAGTTTGAAGAAAAAGGTAAGATTTCTATCCTTTTGTGTTATGGAATGACTATATATGTTATGATGATGAGAATTGAATGAGAATTATGGAATTGTGATGTGCATAGTGTGAGCCGTGTGTGTGTGCAAGTGTGTGCATGGCCGTGTGGTAGAGTGTAATGAAGGGGAGGTGAAATAAATTCCATTTAGCTTGTTAGTTGCGTTGTTGTGGTGTTTATGAGGTAAATAAGGGTTTAGTGAAGCAAGTTGGTAATGAAAATGGTTGTAGGTTGTTTGGGGAAATTATGTGACTTTTATATATTTTTTTATATATATATATAATTATGAAAGTAAGATTATAAATGTGAATTATGATTGTTGTGGATGAAGGTGAAAGATGGAATTATGTTAGGAATATGTGTGTTGAAGATTAAAAGCTTCGGATGAAATGTGACTTTGGTAGAAAGTTTGTATATTTGGTATATCTTATGAATATCTTATGGAAATGATATGAAGTGCTCCCGAATTGTGTGGTAATGATCTTGATTAGTAACGAATACAAGAATGTCAATGTTGAATTGAAAATACGAAGTCGGAATGAAGGTTATGACATTATGTTGGAAGGATGCCTAGTTATGTTATATTGTGTTTTATGGTAATTGTTGTTGTTGTTGGGTTGTTGTTGATGGTTTTGGCCGAGTTGAATTCTCGGGGGTGCTATATGTGTAGGGGAAGTGCTGCCGAAATTTCGGTAGACAAATATGCATTAAGTTTAATTTATGGCATCCATAACTCACAATTGGTAAATGTGACCATTTGCAGATTTTCGACGAAACGGGAAGTGAGCTTGGATAGGCCTAAAAAGCTCAAAAGGTATGTAAAGCTACCCCGATTCTTCTTTTGGCATGCCCTAAGTATGTTAGGATCGGATTCGGGCTTAGAAAGACTTTCTGCACCTCGGAATCCGCAAGTGAAAATATCAATTTTTCTTTCAGTAAGATTGAACCCTTTTTGTACTCTTTCTTGAAAACTTAGCAAACTTTTCCCGAATTACTTTGGAAATTATAGAATGTCCGTACAACCTTCGTAGATGACCCCATAAGCTTAAAAATGCGTAATTCGAGCCCACCGCCTTGTTTGTCCCTAGGTGGGCCCGCTATTCCCGGTTTTTCCGTTAAGGTACTTAAGTCCTCTTTTCGAACGATTCTTCAAAGAAACGTTTTGATTGCCATTCTAATTACCCAACAAATATTGTTTTGAATATTCCATTGAGTTGATAAATTGTTGTAACACTCGGAACGGTTTCAGAAAGGTTATATTTCTGCAATTTATTATGATATCCGAAACTCGTTTATTTTGATCCCCACTATTCCCGCTTTGCTATTTTATCACACTATTGCCTTATTTTCGAACAATATAAAAATGAAATGTTTTGACTGTCCTCCTAACTACTGAAGAGAAATTATTACAATGATTCCCTCGAGTCTGGTAAACCATTTTGAGATATGAAAATGATTTCAGTAGTACTATTTTCCGTGATTCACTATGACATATGACGTACATTTACTATGATTCCGTCCGACTCCATTGATTTGATTTGTCATTCGATATGCCTCATTGAGTCTCTGGAAATCTGTGATATTTTAATTGCATTTAGTCTCTCACTACTCCATTCGTGGATGTCCCAATGTCTCCCACACTGAGCCCGGGCCAGGATATGCTGTCAAGCGTAATCATCTGCATTGTTCGCCGCGCCTCGATGTGAGGGGGCAGGTATATATGTACATGGGTTTGTGGAGTATGATGTGCCATGTACACATTCTTATATGATCTGATATGGCCATTTGATATGATATGTTATGCTACGGGGTTATCCCCTACTCTGCTCTGTTCCTTATGTATGGTGGCACCAGCGTCGGGGGGGGGGGGGGGGGGGGTTGGCCACATTCTGTTTGCCGAGTCCCTTTTGCAGGGGCCTCCTCATGTTTTAAAATATGCATCTGATACTCCGGACGTCTCACTCACTTCTCTGTAAGTTCTGTTTCATTTATGATCTATTTCGTAATGGGACCAGGTACGACATATGTTTTTCAACAAGTACTATTTATGCCTTGTGAACAGTATTTTGCTAATCTGGATATTCTGTCCATTTTCTGTATCTTCTGCTATGACTATGACCTTGTTTGTTACGTTCTGTGCTTTACATGCTTAGTACATATTTCGTACTGACCCCCTTTCTTCGGGGGCTGCGTTTTCATGCCGCGCAGGTACAGAAGATAAATTTACTGACCACTTGCCTAGGACATCCATTCTGCTATGTTTGGAGCGCTCTTTTGTCCAGAGCCTATATGTTGGTATAGTCCGTCGCTATTATATATATGTATGCTATTCAGGGGTATGACGGGGCCCTGTCCCGTCTTATGATTCTGTTATGATTTGTAGAGGTCTGTAGACATACTTGTGTGGGTTCTGCATATGTTTGGTTATGATACGATCTGTGAGAGCCTCATCGGCTTCCATGTACTGTGTCGGTTCCTTTATGCTAATTACTAACGTCAAGTGATTTTTATATTTGAAATATTCTGTTATTATGCTAAACTGGGTTATTGGGTACGTTTGGGTGTCCAGTACGGACATTAGTCGCGGCCTACGGAGTTGGGTCGTGACAGTTTTATAATCTTGTTTGTCCTCGTCGCTGTATAATATGTTAGTAAAGTTTATTAACACATGTTTATAATTATGCTATTAATGATAATGTTAAGTAAAGAAGTAACGGTATCGTTCATACGGCCGACTCAGTAATAAGAATAAGATACGAAACAAGAGGTGCTCGGTATAGTAGTATCGGGTACCTGTCGCCGCCCTAGTTGGGTCATGACAAAAGTGGTATCAGAGCAGTTCGTCCTAGGGATTGTCTACGAGCCGTGTCCAGTACTGTCCTGTTTATGGGTGTGTAGCGCGCCACACTTATAAACAAGGGGCTGCAGGGCATTTAGGAAATCTGACCTTCTTTGTACTCTAGATCGTGCGATAGAGCTATGTTACTAGGTTTTCATGTTCTTTTCTTAATCCTGTGTTTTGGTTTCAGTGATGCCGATGAAGAGGAAAGCTACGGCGGCCCAGAAGGGCAAGACGGTGGCTGGAAGAAGAGTTGAACAGGAGCCACCGGCGGAAGTAGAAGAAGGCGAGTCTCACAACGAGCCTCCTCCCCAGATTTCTCCTGCTTACCCTGTATCAGCAGAGCAGGAAAGAGCTCCAGCTCCATCCCCAGCACCTCCAGTTCCACCGCCAGCAGCTTCGGGCCAGCAGATAACAGAGGCTATTCAGTTGCTGACCCAGTTAGTTGCCGCACAAGCTCAGCGGCAAGATGCAGACCAGGGAGACAGGGCAGTTATTGCAAGAGCCCTTGATTTTATCACCCTGAAACCTCCGGAGTTTTATGGATCGAAACCTGAGGAAGACCCGCAAAGTTTCATAGATGAGATGTTAAGGACACTGAGGATAATACATGCTTCGGATACAGAGTAAGTAGAGTTGGCTTCATACAGGTTGCGGGATGTAGCGGTCCAGTGGTATAATAATTGGATATCTTCAAGGGGAGCAAATGCACCAGCCCCGGTTTGGTAAGAGTTCACTGAAGCATTTCTGCGACATTATTTACCACCGGAGATTCGACGGGCTCGAGCCGATATATTTTTGAATCTCAAACAGGGAAATTTGAGCGTCCGGGAATATAGTCTCCGTTTTAACTCCTTAGACAGGTATGCCACAGCCATGGTGGCTGATATGGGAGATCATGTACATCGGTTCGTGAGTGGGTTGGGGCCACATTTAGTTAAGGACTGCTTGACAGCTTCACTCCAGGATGGAATGACTATTGCTCGTATCCAGGCCCACGCCCAAATCCTAGAGGAACAACATCAGCTACAGAGGGGCGAACGATATTCTGATAGGGGTTCCAGAAAAAGGGCCAGATCTTTCGAGACTAGGGGTGAGTATAGAGGGGGACAGGCACAGCAGCATTCTATGTATTCAGACCAATCAGCGGACAGTGCACCTCCTCGATTTGCGAGTAGAAGATTCGATCGTCCTACTTATTCAGGGCCAGATCAGAGTGCCAAAGCTTCAGGGTCCCAGTATAGAGCTGATTCTAGCAGGACGATGCCACCCCCACCACGGTGTCCTCGGTGTGACAGGCCACACCCTGGAGAGTGTCGCGCAGGTACAGGTGCTTGTTTTACTTGCGGTCGAGTTGGCCATCTGATGCGTGATTGCCCACTGAGGAATGAGGGAGACAGAACTCAGCCCGCCGGATCAGTAATTGGTTCCTCATCGACCGTGCGCCCTCCTGGACAGACTTCCCAGGCTCCACCAAGCCATGGCCGAGGTAGAGGAGGGGCACCCAGTTCAGCTAGTCCTCCGCACCGTATATATGCATTGGCAGGACGGCAGGATCCTGAACCTTCCCCAGACGCGGCTACAGGTACACTATCAGCATTTTCCTATGATATGTATGTGTTAACTGATCTAGATTCTACTCTATCATATACCGCTCTTTGTATTGCTGAACGTATTGGGAATTTGGAAATTCAGGACGAAAGGTAGTTGTACACATTGGTAGGAGGTGAATGTTGGGGATCGCGAAGGCTAAAATAGTAATTGTTAAAGGAGAGATGCGTTACGAGAGTGTTTCGGAAGTTGTCAAGACCCCAACTTGCTCCAGATTACGTGATAAAGGTAGTGCGGGGGAGTGGAGGCAAATATACTAGCATTAAGACACCGAAATGCATTAAAGTTGTGAGGTTAAGCGTGCTAGGGTGAGAGTAATTTTAGGATGGGTGACCCCCTGGGAAGTGTACTAAAAATTCAATAAATGTAGGTATAGGAGACGAATGTGAAATTAGGGAAACCTAAAGGAAATTAGAGTATGTGGAGTGGTTAGAAACGTTATAGAGGTCGCGTAGGCTGGGACAGACTAGGCTGGTGAAAAGGAAGAAAGCACGACACGGCTTTAGGATTAAAGTAAATTTGAATAGCGTTTGGAAATGTTTGTGTGTGAAATGGTAGTAAATATATATATATATATATATATAGGTATATCACATCTCGTTGTGACTGTATTGATCGATAGGTGAATCCCAGCAGCCAGTGTTGCGATATATATAAAGGAAAATTGAGACAACACCATATGGGGCTTGGTATAGCAAGAAGTTCAAGTTACCAATCGGGCGATTCGATGATTGGCGGAACTAAGTTGATCGGCCCATGGCCTACAGGCAACCTAAGCTTCTAAAACGGATATGTTAAGTGGTCGTATGCGAGAACTATAAAAGAGACCTCCCCCGATGCATTATAATACACCATAGGGCCGGCTCAACATTCGAGGACGAATATTCTAAAGGGGGGGAGGATGTTATATCCCGCATTTTGTACGTTCGGATAATTTAAGATAATCGCGGGAAGTTAAGGACGAGGTTATATTTTGATTTTGGTTTAGCACACAAGTTGTGTATGAATAATTTTGAAGTGAAAATATTAAGAAAGGTTAAGGGCAAAAAGGGAAATTCGCAATATGACCCATGGAAATGTGGAGGAAGACTAAAGGCAAATTTGAAATTTGGAAAAAAATTAAATTTTTCATTAAGTGCAAAACAAAACAAAAAAAATGGGCTTGGAATTAAAGGGGCCATTTGGGCCGTCCCATTTGGAGTGGGCTTAGCCCACCTAGAATTTTAATGGATAAATAAAAAGATGACAAAGCCATCTTATTCATTTATTTCCCTAGAAATTTCAAGAACTTTGAAGAACAAAAAAAAGAAGGAGAAAAACTAAGGCCATTCGGCCATATCCAAATCCAACAAGAACCTTGGAAAAAAAATTCTTCAAAAAATATTTTCTACCAATTGAAGGGTTCTTAGCAAAGTGAAGTGGTCCTTGGAGCAAGAAAAACCCATATTCTTGCAAGTTACAAATCATAGCTAAGTGGGAAGTCAAGGGAAAAAGGTAAGGTTTAATCCTTTTCTTATATGTTATGGGTGATTATGTATGTTGTAGTATGTAAAAGTGAATGAAAATCATGAAAATAGAGATGTATGTTGTGGTCGTGCATGTATGTGTGTGTGTAGGAATAATGATTTAATTATTTTATCTAGTGTGTGGTTGTTGTTGTTGTGGATGTTATGTTGATAATGAAAGTTGGATGATCTTAGTGAAGTTGTAGTAGTTGGAAACTTGTTTTAGAAGTTAATGTGAATTGAACATAATGTTCTTGCATTTATGGGAGATGATGTTGTTAGTGTGATGTTGTTAGTGTAATGTTGTTAGAGTGTAAATTATTGGGTTGTTGTAATTGAATTTGAAAGAAGGAATTAGGTTGTTATTGTTCTTATTGGAGTTGGAAGATCTTGGGGGGAGTAGTATATTGATTGGGTTGTTTGGGATGTTATGTTAATTGTTTGAAGTATTCTTGAATCGTGTTGAATGATTTCGGAGTAATACTTGAATGTGGTATCATTGGTATTGGCTTGATTATATGTGATTGACTTGAATATAAATGAATTGCCGATGAATTGTGTGGCAAGGATTGTCAATGCTAGAATGTATTTTGGATAAATTGTTAAAGTTGTTAGTATGGTGATTGGTATTGTTGTTGATAATTTGGCCGAGTTGAATTCTCGGGTTGTTGTTGATAATCTTGGCCGAGTTAGATTCTCGGGGATGGTGTACTTACAAGGGAAATGCTGCCGAAATTTCGGTAGATAAAGTGTTAGTTAGGATAAGATTCTTGGAATATCTATAGCTAATGTTTGTATTCATTAACATTGTTATAGATTTTGGGAAGGCCAAGAGTTAAGTTGGATTGACTAAGGAAGCAGACAAGGTATGTTAAGGCTCGTTCCTTTCTTTCAAGGCATGATCCCGATGTTATGATTTCATAATTGTTTCCATATCTTACTTGTTTTTCAAAAGTTAGATGTTGACGATTTCAAGGCATGATTACTTTCCCGATAACCCGTTAATGTTTTCAAATTGCCCGTATTTTCCCAAAACAAAGGTTTATGGTGTTGTAAGCTCTACGATGACTATGATAAGACTGATTTCATGCTTGAAAGGTACTTGATATGATTCTTGCTTCAATTTTCCAAAAATGGCTTCCGAAACGCTCGTAGAAGGTTCTGTACTTCAAACGCTCATAACTTTCTCATACCAAACCGGATTGACCCGAAACTTGTTCCTGAGC
This sequence comes from Lycium barbarum, assembly GCF_019175385.1. Classification (NCBI taxonomy): domain Eukaryota; kingdom Viridiplantae; phylum Streptophyta; class Magnoliopsida; order Solanales; family Solanaceae; genus Lycium; species Lycium barbarum. The sequence goes on along the minus strand of NC_083337.1, from coordinate 57,200,709 downwards.
CTTCAGGTGTCGACATATGTACTTACCCATCGAGTCTTGACAATTTGTTCCACGTGCCTATGTATATGAAGCGACGTCTTATGAGACTTACGATCTTATGCCATGCTTTCTTAACACAGTTATTCATAGCTAGTCTCGGCTCATAATAATTGTTCCTTCAAGGTGACACAGAGTCGTGATGATTACTCCATAATATAATCGGAGGCTACCGACCTTACGTCACTCCGATATCCTTTGGGCTCTCCTGTATGCTGTGATACGATATATGTATATGTATATGTATATGGGGTAAGGGGAAAGGTAAGGCGCTATAGACGCACAGCCACCTGATCAGTTGGAGTATGATATATGATATCGTCCCGGACGCGGGATATGTGGTTATATGGATCGGAGCCGACGCCTCAGCAATATGATATGTTTTATTTATATATATATATATATATATATATATATATGAAAAAGAGATGCTTTCAAACAAAGTAAAGTATAATATATATATGGATCGGGCTGCACGTTCCGCAGCAATGCATATGGATCGGGCTGCACGTTCCACAACAATATATTTATGGAACGGGTTGCACGTTCCGCAGCACTAAGCATGCATGGTACCCGCCGAAAGGCACTCACATGTACAGGTTGTTTTTCTATCTCATGATATGCTCTATATATTCCCTTTATGTCATTGTTCATGCTATGTATCTCTCGTATGTTATTATTCATGCCTTACATACTCGGTACATTACTCGTACTGACGTCCCTTCTTGTGGACGCTGCGTTTCATGCCGCGCAGGTAAGCAGGTAGACGTGTTCGGTTCCTAGGAGCTCCACCAGCGGTACATTGAGAGCGCTCCAGTTGTTCGGGAGCTTCAATTTATTGGTACTACTTTTGTGTACATATTTGGGCACGGCAGAACCCGGCCCTCCTTGTGATTATATATATCTTGTTTAGAGGCTCGTAGACAGATATGTACACTCAGATGTTTTATAATCTTGTTTGTCCTCGTCGCTGTATAATATGTTAGTAAAGTTTATTAACACATGTTTATAATTATGCTATTAATGATAGTGTTAAGTAAAGAAGTAACGGTATCGTTCATACGGCCCACTCAGTAATAAGAATAAGATACGAAATAAGAGGTGCTCGGTATAGTAGTATCGGGTACGTGTCGCCGCCCTAGTTGGGTCGTGACATAAAGAGAGTATGTCATATCATATAGGTGGGACAGGACCCCGCCATGCCCATAAATATGTACACAAAAGAATAAATACCCAAAGCTATAGCTCCGAATGAAATGGAGCTCCGCTATGTAGTCCTTGAGTAATAAAGCTACAGATCAAGCCTGTCTCCCTGGCCACCTGCGGGTATGACGCAGCGTCCACAAACAAAAGGACGTCAGTACGAAGAATGCACTAAGTATGTAAAGCATGCTCAACATCATTATAGAAGCATTATAAGCACCATAAGAAATAGCATAAGATGGGAGGTAGCAGATCAAACGTCATACACACTTACTTGATTTTCATAGGGACTTTCCATTTCTAAAGTATGATTGTGTACATACATCCATATCCGTATCCGTACTCGTTTACATTTCGTATCCGTAAAAATATTCATATGCATATTCATATTCATATACATATCATTTACATAGCATACCCGACCACGAAGGTTCGGTGTTTCGCGTACCCGACCATGCCTAGGCTCGGTGATTATACATACCTGGCCCTACCAAGGCTCAGGGTTACACATACCTGGCCCTACCAAGGCTCAGGCTTATCCGTACCCAACTACAGTGGTGCGTGCGGAATATATATTCTACCCGGCCATATAAGCTCGGGGTTTCATAATAGTCATACATAGACACATATACATAAAAGCTCATAAGCATCGTTAGCATCATTAGTAATGTCGTTCATTACATCTATCCTTATAGGATTACTCATCATAGGAAGAATTTAGTACAATCGTATCATATCGAGAATCATAAGCTTAGTAGCACTTAAAGATAGAATCATTTGGAGGACATCATAGGCTCATAGAAGATTAGATATTTGGCCAACGAACGATGCCTTATGAAAGAAGGGTTAGCCTTACATACCTTTTCGTTCAACTATTTTATCGCTTGAACGTTCTCCTTCAATGCTCATGTTTCTACCTTCATTAGAGTATATACTAACATTAGAAAACGATAGCTTTGCATACTGAACTAAAGCTAGAGAAAATTGGGTAGCACTCCTTTTGTTTATACAGCTTCCTCCATATCATACATCAACTCCCAAACATCTATAATAACATTTGTAACATCATAACAATAGTCTTCATTCTCCTACATATACAAAAACTAAAAATCAGCCCGTCGGGTAAAATGCGGACACTTATACGGTCTGTATAGTATTGTACGGCCCGTATTAGTGGCCGTGGTTCACCAACCAGAAAATCATCTCCCTGCTGGGAGTTATACGGACCCCTTATACGGACCGTATAAGTGGTCGTATAACTCCATTTCTCAGAAATGGATTCCGTCGTTTCGTACGATCTCCAATCCTTATGGAACCTTCTTGACACTTGTTTAGCACCTGATTAACAATCTAAGGGACGTTATAACTTTTCTCCAAAACATCGTTAAGCCATCATTAATTCGGTACTCATAAATCCTTTTCGATACATAACGTATTCCTTGCCTTTTCTCGGCAACTTTCTTCTATTACCTCGATTATCTTTGAAATCTCAATTAGGATCATAAAATGCTATTTCTAACTTATAGAAACATCGTATACTTCATGCCCTTCGTTAATCTATTCACTGTGCATTAGCAGAAAAATTTTCCAAGGTGTAACATTCCTACCCCCTTAAGAACATTCGTCCTCGAATGTTAAGTTCTCGGGGATTCTATAAAAAATTTGCCAGAGTTTCCCCTGTAACATGGCACTACCATCCTATCACCACAGCCCATAATAACAATGCCTCACAGGGCCACAACATAATAGCAATATAGTTTGGCCATACACGACCCATATGCATAAAAGAAAACATCCATACCTCATAATCTTGATATTCCATCTTGGATCTCTTCCGGGGGTTGAAATACATGTGGGTACTTAGATTTCATACTTTCTGCTGCTTCCCATGTCATTTCTTCTCGGTTATTGTTTCTCCACAAAACCTTAGCTGAGGACACTTCTTTGTTTCTAAGCCTCCGTGCTTGCCTATCTAATATGGCAATGGGTACCTCTTCATAAGTCAACTTTTCTGTCACTTCAACATTTACTGGCACGATCCTCGTAGGATCTCCAACACATTTACGAAGCATCGAGACATGGAAAACTGGGTGAACTGACTCCAAATGAGGAGGTAGATCTAGTTCGTAAGCCACTTTGCCTACTCTGTGGAAATCTCATAAGGCCTAATGTATCGGGGACTAAGCTTCCCCTTTTTGCCAAATCTCATAACGCCCTGCATTGGCGACACCTTTAAGAATACCCAATTTTTTTTTCACTTGGAACTCTAAGTCTCGTCAATCCTTTTTCTTGCTCAATAATGATATTAAGTCATACATGGTTTGAAAATCTATCCCACTTTCTTTCTTCCATGTGACCATGATAATGGTATTGATTTACATCTGTAGATTCTACCTAAATTCAATCTGAGATGTCTTGTCGTAGGTGTCCCTCGTCGACTCATTCAAGACTTCATAATTTTCGAGAATTTCATAACCCTTTGGTGAGCTGTTGGAAATTCGCTATAACCACAATGATATAAAAATGAAAGTTCCAAAGCGCAATATTCTTCTGGTAAAACGCCCTTTATTCAATGATCCTATAGAATTCGTAAGTAATCTAACCCACCTCAGGGCTATCGTAGGAAATATATAGCATATACTTATATCACATCCAGAGTAATTGTCCTATTTGTCCTTAATGATAATTCCGACTCAACATTTTGACTTAATTTACCGTATATTCTCCCTCAACTGACCCGGAGTATCACCAACACACTAATTTTGTTTACCCCATACTCCTCTTTCTACGTACCCCATTGGTTTCATCTCGATATGTAAATACTTACAGGTTACATAACCGTTCTTGTGTGATTCGTGTACGATCATCTAATCTTATTCTTAAACTTCCCTTCCTTTGGTCCGTTCTATTTTTCGTATCTCACATATACCAAAAATCTTTTGTCTAACTGATGTAACTTATCTCGTCATACTTTTTTATCTCCTTTATTAGTCCCCTGATTATCACATCTTATATTCTATTATAGAAAACTTTATGTCTCTTCTTATTTGTCACTTACAACTCGCAATATCATTAACAAACGACTCTACTGTCAATTCCATCGCCTTTATTCTAGTATAGCATCACTATCCTTTACAATATTCCTCAAGTTAGTTGCTCCCAATGTCATGTTGTTCAAGGTTTTCACGAATAATTTTCGGTACAGTCTCAGATACCCGCTCGATTCTTGTTCACGTATTTACTAGCTATTAGACTCATTTCTACATAACTTTCACTTTTTGTTTTAGAGTCTATATCTGTCACGTCTTAGGATCCATCGTTTCAATCTCTACACCTGTATTTTCCTTACTCGCTTTCCCTCTTAAGGGTCTTACTTATACCATTCTCAAATCTGTGACCTTACTTTCAACCTTGAATTCATATATCCATTTCCTCAATTCCCTTATTATACTGCATCATATTCATGTTATCTCCCATAATTTATAGCTACGGTAATTCATGTGTGAAGTCATAACATGCTCATCTCACAATTTTGTAATCAAGTAATACAACCAACATAGCACCCCAAACAAGGATGTATTTTACTTAGCTCAATCGTTAGTTATGAGTCAATGTCTACATCCGCTCCAATTAACAACTTCTGTCTCATAGGGATACTCAAGTAGTAGTCTATCTAGCTATCCGTACCATCCATGTAATGTCACTTATCTCGTTCTTCGATACCCAGAGTTCACTTGTAGCGTCATCTTTCCCTTTTCTTCCCATCTAAAGTTATTCCTCTATTTCCTATAATTGACTTATAGTAACCGTAAATGCATTTTCCCTTAAACCCGCCATTTTTATTTTGAAGGATCTATGTCTCATGCGCCACTAATAGCCCTTATGCCTCATACTCTTTTACTCTTGTGTTGCACTCAGCATTGATTTCAAAACCAATCATAATCATGTCGTATTTGTCGTTGATGATAGCCTTACTTTATCGCTTTATCATCGTATGGTAAACTCATAATTCATGGCCACATTTTTCTCTCTAACTTATTCCTTTATATACTTTACTCATTCTGTCTTAGTGTAGGATATTCATAGGAGATGCATCTTCCTTTTCTCATAATACGTTCATACATTTCCTTTTCTTTCTATACCCGTACTTATTCCTTTACATTCTTTCCTCGTTAATTTATCTTATTACCTCCCTTTTTATAATCAATCCTTTATTCCTCCCACAAGAAATCCTATTCTTAACTCAGTACCGCTTTGTCCTTTATAATATTACCTCTATACAATCCGTTCTTCGCTTCCAAAACTTACTCTGTCCATTCTGATCATCCCCTCTCATCCTTATTATGCTAATCCTTCTCCTAAAAATCGTTCTGTTTCAGTAGTCATCTTTCCGTAGTCTTGGTCTTTTACATCCAGCCAAAGATATCACTCGTGATCTCGATTATACAAATCACCAACTGTTACTACTTTGCCATATCACTTTTCTCTGATTTCCTTTTTTTTTTTTTTTGCTTTCTATCATTTCTATCATTGAGGAACCTCTATGCTGGACTTTCCCCTAACAAGGTCTTATAAGGTTTCTCATCTACTGCCTCATGGCTCGCTTGTTGGTTTCACACTTGCATTCACTCTTTATTCATATAGAATATGTCACATCTTTAGTCGTTTCCTCGCTATACTTTGTGTTACAGTTCTTGTTACGTTCTCATTATACCCTGATCATGATCAACTCTATAGAGTGCCTCTCATTCTCCAGCCACTTATAAAATAGAATAAACCGCGTGAAGTAAGCATACTTAACTTGTTACTCCTTCTGATTGGCCCTATTACACTTACCACATAAGTTATCTTACCAATGTATTCACATTCGTTATAACCCTTCATATTCGTACCTCTGTCTCCGTGATGCTGTTACTTTATTTTGCTAATAGACTTGTCGTATTTTACTTGTACTTATCCATCCAATCAATACTTCAGTATCACACTCTATTGGAGTTACCCTTTCTCTTTTATGTCATGTTTTAGAACTACCAGTCTCCTTAATTTACTCTAGTATTTCTCTTTACCATATCAATGTGTGTCTTAGAATTACCGTTACTATCAATTCAACAACATTTAACTCATCTCCTTTAAATTCTAGGAAAATTTCGACAGGGTTTCCTCTATATTTCTTACTATCCAAAACCTGCACGTAGCAAATACCAACAATGTCTCACCGGGCTAATATATACATATAACATACCTCAGCCACACAGGGCTCCCAATTTTAAGAAAGTACAAAGATGTCGAAACTCACCTAATATATCACACCTCGAGGTGTACCAGATCCTTTAGCGATCTGCCTTGTTATACCTTCCTATTACTTTCCCTTTCGTTCTTCAGCTTTACATCTCAATCACACCTCAATATTATTACCTTACCCGACATACATCTTTCGTACCGATGCTTACCTTTGTACTAATTCATCCAATTTGTTAAATTAACAAACTTATAACTGAATTTATCAGTAAGAGATACATTTAAGCAATTCCTCTGTTGTACTTACACTGACTTACCTCATGACAACCAATCCATTATAATATAAATACATATTCTGATAATGTAGCCTCAACAAAGTGACTTACCTCTGTACTTCCAATATCATCACTCACTTCCTTCTGTCGATACTGTTCTTCTGCTGAAATCAAGGGTTAGTTTAAGGAATCTCATTTCCTATGACTTAGCTCTATCGCACGATCTTAGATTTGAAAGAAGAGTAACCATCCTAAATGCCCTGTAGCCTCCTATTTATAAGTGTGGCGGGCAACATACCCATAACCAAGACTCTACTGGACACGGCTCGTAGACACACCCTAGGACAGAACTGCTCTGCTACCACTTTTGTCACGACCCAACCGGAGGGCCGCGACGGGCACCCGATGCTAACCCACCCGGGCACCTCTTATCATACTTTCACATTTACATCTAGGTGAGCCACATAACTAAATAATACTTTCCATCTATTATTCATACTAATTCCATTGGGCAACAATACATATATATATCATCATCAATAACAATGCCCATATTGGTGTACATAAGCCCACGAGGCTAACAAGATGATATCCAAAATATAGGCCGACAGGGCCAAATACATCTAACCATATACACATGTCTACGAGCCGCTAAAGAGAGTATGTCATATCATATAGGCGGGACAGAACCTCGCCATGCCTATAAATATCTACAAAAGAGAATAAATACCCAAAGCTATAGCTCCGAATGAAATGGAGCTCCGCTATGTAGTCCCTGAGTAATAAAGCTACGGATCAAGCCTGTCTCCCTGGCCACCTACTGGCATGACGCAGCATCCACAAACAAAAGGACGTCAGTACAAAAAATGTACTGAGTATGTAAAGCATGATCAACATCATTATAGAAGCATAATAAGCAACATAAGAAATAGCATAAGATGGGAGGTAGTAGATCCAACGTCATAGACACTTACTTGCTTTTCATAGGGACTTTCCATTTCTAATGCGTGATTGTGTACATACATCCATATCCATATCTGAACTCGTATCCGTACTGATTTACATTTCATATCCGTAATCATATTCATGTACATATTCATATTCATATACATATCATTTACATAGCATACCCGACCACGAAGGTTCGGTGTTTCGCGTACCCGACCATGCCTAGGATCGGTGATTATACATACCTAGCCCTACCAAGGCTCAGGGTTACACATTCCTGGCCTTACCAAGGCTCAGGGTTATCTATACCCAACTGCAGTGGTGCGCGCGCAATATATATTCTACCCGGCTATATAAGCTCAGGGTTTCATAATAGTCATATATAGACACATATACATAAAAGCTCATAAGCATATTTAGCATCATTAGTATCGTCGTTCATTACATCTATCCTTAGAGGATTACTTATCATAGGAGAAATTTAGTACAATCGTATCATATCGAAAATCATAAGCTTAGTAACTCTTAATGATAGAAGCATTTGGAGGACATCATAGGCTCATAGAAGATTAGATATTTGGCCAAGGATCCATGCCTTATGAAAGAAGGGTTAGCCTTACATACCTTTTCGTTCAACTATTTTATTGCTTGAATGTTCTCCTTCAATGCTCACGTTTCTACCTTCATTAGACTATATACTAACATTAGAAAATCGATAGCTTTGCATACTAAACTAAAGCTAGAGAAAATTGGGCAGAATTCCCTTTGTTTATACAACTTCCTCCATATCATATATCAACTCCCAAACATCTATAATAACATTTACAACATCATAACAATATTCTTCATTCTCCTACATTATCCATATTCCTCAATTCACTTCAAGTAATCCATATCCATGGTCATGGCATACTATTACATTCACTCATATACAATGTCTATCCCATGTTCTTAATGTCATTTATAACATGATTATAATCATAACATATCAAGAATCATGACTCAACCCGAGCTATTACTCACAAACATCACTATTCTCACATTCAAGACCCATTTTTTGCATTCTTCTACAATCCAAGTCTTTCAATGTCTCAATACCTTAAACAACATGGAAATACCATAAAATTTACCTTAGATGGTGTAGGAATGAATCTTGAGTGGAAATACTTCACTTGAACCAAAACCCTAGTTCACCTCCAATGGAATTTCTTGTGGTCCTCTAACCCTTGGAAGCTTTCTAACACATAAACACTCGATTCTAGTCTTTTGATCTTTGTGTTCTCTTGAAATTGAGTGGAATGTGATTAGAGAAGGGTTTTGAGCTCTCAATACTTGTACAAGATGAAAAATGAAGTAAAATAACCCAAGACATCTATTTATACAAAAACTAAAAATCAGCCCGTCGGGTAGTAGACGGACACTTATACGGTCCGTATAGTATTGTACGGCCCGTATAAGTGGCCGTGGTTCACCAACCAGAAATTCATCTCCCTGCTGGGAGTTATACGGACCCTTTATACGGACCGTATAAAGTTATACGGATAGTATAAGTGGTCGTATAACTCCATTTCTCTGAAATGGATTCCGTCGTTTCGTTCGGTCTCCAATCCTCATGGAACCTTCTTTACACTTGTTTAGCACCTCATTAACAATCTAAGGGACGTTATAAATTTTCTCCAAAACATCGTTAAGTCATCATTAATTCGGTACTCATAAATCCTTTTTGATACATAACGTATTCCTTGCCTTTTCTCTGCAACTTTCTTCTCTTACCTTGAATGTCTTTGAAATCTCAATTAGGATCATGAAATGCTATTTCTCACTTATGGAAACATCGTATAATTTGTGCCCTTTGTTAGTCTATTCACTGTGCATTAACAGAAAAAATTCGAGGTGTAACGCTTGGACTCAGGAATTCTGAAAATTAGAATACACGTTTTATGAGGTGCAAATTAGGTGTCAACACATATCATGCTGTATATCAGAGATAAACTGGAATATATGAAGATGACAACATGTCTCTTTCTAACTCTTCTACTATAAATGAACCAAGGAGCCGATAGAAGTCCCTCGTCAGATACAATACCATGTCTCGAAACGTTACACATGTATGACAGCTCTACACGATAGTTCTCTTTCTTTAAAATTCGATAAACACTTACTATCTACGAATCATGCCAAGAAAAGAAAGTATAGCCATTACATACCTCAAGTCACCAATATGAACCAACAACTAACTCTTTGTAACGCTCACACCAATCCTATAACAAAAGAATGTGTATATGAACTAGATGACGCTAGTGTATCACGTATATCAAATGATAATTTGATTCTAAAATGAAACGGGCAGCAGCTCCTTTACTTTCTCTTAACTGCCACCCAATCAGCAACCAACAACAGAAACAAGGACCTTAATTTACTCCTTTCTAAACTCAATCCATCAAGATACATGAGTATACACCAAAACAGTTCGATATACGCTTCATATACGATACTTATACCCTTTCTTTCTTCTTAAACATGTAGCATAACAACAACACAACAACATCAACTACTATCCATTTGAAATATAATTCCATCAGTAACTTAATAATAACATGGTCCGAGACATTGCACACGATATCAACAACAAATTATATGATTCCCAGCTATTAATTGTGTATTTCTTACCTCACACTTTAGCTATGACCTGGATAAATTTAAATATGTCTAGGAGAGGGGAATTCTTACCTTATATGCCAAGAATTACTCTTCTTTGACCTTATTTCACTTCGAAGAAATCTCTGGTTTGCTTGAAAATTCTCGTTGTAATCTTGGATAGCATCAGAATTTGTTCTTGGCCGAGAGCTTTTGACGACAACCGTGAGAAGCTACAAATTGTCTTTTGGAAATTTCATTGTACATGATAAAAGGTTTGTAATCACCAACAATTACTTACTCATCTTTGACCCACTTAAGTGTAATAATTTCCATGGTGACAAGACCAAAAACATGGAAGCATAGCATGTATAGTAATCCATACTAATCCTTGCTGGTACATGCAATATTCTTAGCTTTCCAGGGCAATGGTTTGCCTTTAATTATTTCAAGTAATGAAAGGGTCATTAAAGACCATGTGGGATCGCCCACCATTTGTCACAAAAACATATCCAGTTTTTTATTCTTCACGTGACATTCCAAAAGAGCAAATGCTCTTGTACCAATTTTTCTTTAGTATTAAGCGCATGTATATGTATATCAACTTGATGTCTCATGCCAATAACTTACATGGAATTTTTCCATATAATATTTATCCCACAACATATGTCAAGCGGTTCAAACCATAGCCTGAAAGCTCGGGGTATTACATCGATGAAACTTATACAGAGCCGTTCACTTAACATCTAACCTTCATGACACTTACTTAACATGGTCTTAAATTCTTATATACTCAATATAAACATGTCCAATCTCATATGATTGAAGATAGTCCCACTCTCAATGTTTTCAATGACTAACTCACAGCGAAACTCGACGTACACAAGTATGAGATGTAACATCCCCCCCCCCCCCCCAGAAACATTCGTCCTCGAATGTTAAACTATCAGAGGGATACAAAATTTTTAGCAGAGTCTCCTCTATAATCGTACTACTACCAGCCAATCAAACAGCCCAACAACACAATACAATGCCAGACGGGGCAACATAATCATAATGCTAATGGCCTCACACGACCAATGGAAGTAACTGGTACATAGTACTTACGTGAAGATGATAGCGTCATTGCCTGAACCTGCTCTGAGATAGGAAATAGATGGGGGTACATAGATTTCATATCTTCCTCAGCTTCCCAAGTCATCTCTTCTACATTTTTATTCCTCCAGAGTACTTTTACGAAAGATACATCTTTGGTTCACAATCTACGAACCTAACGACCAAGGATGACAATAGGAACTTCCTTATATGAAAATTGCTCTACAACTTGGACATCATCAACTGGTATGACTCTGGAAGGATATCCAATACACTTACGAAGCATGGATACACGGAAGACCGGATACACCGACTCTAAGTCTGAAGGCAAATCTAACTTGTAGGCAACTTGGCCTACTCTGCGAGCTATCCTGTAAGGTCTGATGTATCTAGGGCTAAGCTTGCCCTTCTTACGGAACCTCATAATGTCTTTCATCGGTGATGCCTTCAAGAATACCCAGTCATCTCCCTGAAACTCTAAGTCTCACCGTCGATTATCTGCATAAGACTTTTGGTGACTCTGAGCTGCTAACAATCTTTCATGGATAAGCTTAATTTCCTCTCCCGGTTGCTATACTAGGTCAGGTCCACTCGTAACATGTGTGTTTGAATAGTGTGCTCGGCCTATCCGTCTGTTTGGGGGTGGAAAGCTGTACTAAAATTCACCTGCGCTCCCAATCCCTTCTAGAAAGACTTCTACAAGTCGGCTATAGCTTGCGTGCCTCTGTCCAAAATAGTAAACACTGAAAATCTATAGTCACATTGTCTCTCTGATAAATATAACTTTGCACAATCCTCAGCTGGACAAGTAGTTCTGGCTGATAATAAACGCGTTGACCATGTAAGGCTATCAACATTAACCACATAGAGTGGGAGTAAACCTGTAATGAAATCCATATTGATCGATTTCCATTACTACGTTGGAAAATTTATATCCTACAACAATCCACTAGGCCTTTAGTGCTCAACTTTTAGCTGCGGCAATTAGGGCACTAAACTATAGACTTGGGTATGTCTTTCTTCATGCTATTTTGCCAGTAAACTTCTCAGATGTCATGGTACATCCTTGTCGACTCAAGATAAGTAGAGTAGCGTGATTAATGAGCCTCTACCATAATCATCTAGCGTAATCGTGCAACATCAGGAACACACAGCGTACCTCGATACACGGGGACTCCATCTCCAATAACCTCAAATAGTGACTTCTCTTTCTATGGGGCTATATCTTTGTAGTGAATCAATATAGGATCCTCATACTTGCGCACTTCGCCTCAGTCACTAGGAATGATATCGTTGTGTCCTGTGTTGTAACTCTTGTATCCACTAAGTCTAGAAATCGAACGCTCAACCTAGCCAACTGATGAAACTCTTGAGCTAACTCTCTATTCTCGGCCCGTAAATATGACAAGCTACCTATAGATCTATGACTAAGAGCATAGGCTACTATATTTTCCTTCCCTGGATGGTATAGACTATTAATATCATAATCCTTCAATAAGTCTAACCACCGTGTTTGCCACTCCTGCTTGAAAATATACTGGAGACTCTTATGATCTGCATAGATATCAACATAACCACCGTATAAGTAATGTCTCCAGATTTTAAGGGCATGAATAACTGCTGCTAACCCCAAATCGTGGGTCGGATAATTCTTCTCATAGTTCATCGCTTCCTCGTAGCATAGGCAATTACCTTACCATGCTGCATCAACACACAATAACTCGATGCTGAAACTTAACTACTTTGTAAGTCAACTTTGTCGGTGATGCTGAAAGAGCCCTTACTAACCTCTTGTGATATTCTACCAAACATAGAAAGCTACAAATCCTAATCGGTGTCATGGGTCTAGGCCGAATCTCCACAGACTGTCTTCTAAATGTCAACCCTAATGCTCTCGTCTAATGTAACATGCCCTAGAAATGATACAAAATTTAACCAAAATTCACATTTAGGGAACTTCACATACAACTCCCGATCCTAGAATGTTCTGAGTATTTCATGCAAATGATCCGCCTTTTCTACTTCTAATAGAAAACCGGCCAGAATGTCATCAATAAATGCAACCACGAACAATAAGAAGGGTATTATTACGTTGTTTTCCAAATCCCTGAACACATCTGATGCATTAGTCAACCCAAAATACATAACGAGGAACTTAAGATTATCATATCTTGTCTTGAATGTTGTTTTCGGTATATCCCTTTCCCTGACCCTGACCTGATGATAACCCGATCTCAAATATATCTTTGGGAAACATCTAGCACCCTGCAACTAATCAAATAAGTACTCTTGTCCTTTATCATCACCTTATTGAGAAAATACTCAAAATACCCCCCAACGTTTGACCAAAATCCCAACTACACACGTAACCTTTGCGGGGGTCCTATTACCCCCTTGGACAAATTTTTTCAGTATCAAAATGCCCCTTTTTTGCTGATGTGGACAAGAGCGTGAATGCACTGCTCAGTGGCGCGTTATAGCCTTAAAAAAACTGCATCTGACGTGTTTTGGAGCGCCAACTAAGCTGCCACATAAATGCCACATAGATAAATTTAAATTCCCTCCATTTTTAGGCTACTTCATCTTCTTCTTCACCCTATTTAATACCCATCTCCATTTTTTTGTCAAAATAATACCCATTATAAATTCATAAATTAAACTCCGTTGCTAATTGTTGCTTGGTTGGAGATTCTTGAGTTGATTTGGGGAGAAAATTAAACTCCATTGTGGAGAAAGCTATGAAGAACACCAAGTGGGTTTCTTTAAATTCTTGATTGTTTGATCAAATTAATGGATGAACTTTGTTCTACTTGATGTTAGGAAGCTTCCTTTCACATTTGGGTTTGTTTGGATTATAATCACTGTTTTCCCAAATCAAATTCAAAAACAAATCTGAAGAAAAAAAATGAAAAATCTGGAAAAAAAAAACCAAGGTTGAAAAATCTAATCTTGTTAAAGAAAATCAGGGATGATGATGTTGATGAAGATGAAGGAGAATTAGGTATGGTTTTTCGGATCCTCATATTGAAAATGGAGTATGGAAAATTGAGAGATTTTTTTTTTGAAGAAGAGTAGATGGATGGAGGAAGGGGGGAAATTAATAAAACAAATGGAGGGAAATTAAAGATGTGGCACGTGGGCCAGGCGCGTGTGGACAAGCGCCTGTTAATAATTGGGAGTTGTCATATTGGACTGCCACATCAGCAAAATAGGGGCATTTTGATACTGAAAAAATTTGTCCAGGGGGGTAATAGGACCCCCGCAAAGATTAGGTGTGTAGTTGGGATTTTGGTCAAACGTTGGGGGGTGTTTTGAGTATTTTATCCACCTTATTCAGCTACCTAGAACTAATACACATCCTCAGCAAAGTCATCTATCTCCCTGAGAAACCATAGTAATTCTTTCCATGGAAAAGTACTAAGTATGATGAAGCCTTTCTCGAGCAAGTCCTACAATTTCTCCGTTACTTTCTCCAACTCAGCAGGGGCCATCCTATAAAGAGGGATAAATATTGGCTGAGTATCTGGTAACATATCTATAACAAACATCAATCTGCTGCTCTAGGGAACTGTCTAAAATCTTATTCGGAAATATATATAGGGTTCACTAACCATTGGAACAGACTGAAGAATCGGCAGTTCTACCTATGCATTCTATAGTCCAACGATACGATAAATACAACCTTTTGTTATCATCCTCTTTGCATAGAGGTGGAAATGCACTTACCTTTCGATGAAGTCGGGTCGCCTTCTCATTCTTGAACTAGTTCCCCTAGGAAGTAGAACATAATAGCTTTTGTATAGTACCCAAGGTTAGCATAAACAGGTACTGGCCAATCCATACTCATAATAACATCAAAGTCAACCATCTGCAACTTAATAAGATCTGCTACGGTCTGACGGTTACAAACAGCTACTGAACAATCTCAATAAGTCTTTCTAGCAATAACAGGCTCACCAACCAGTGTAGATACAGAAGAAGGCTCACTCAATAACTCTGGTACTGCACTAAACTTTCCCACAATAAATGGAGTAACATGCGACATATTAGACTAATGTACCTGTCACTGTATCTAGCGAGAACTCCAAGTCCTAATGACTTGTCAAATCAGGAATGCGGTTCTGAGCACAGCCTAATCTACAAAATCCACCTCTGCCTCTATCGCTAATTTGATTCCCTGGATCAAGTATCAGATATTTCCGAATCTGATGCCACTGACTCTCGCACTAGAAACAACCTCCAATATTTAAACGACATAGTCCGGTATGTGCTCGACCATACTGACTGCAATGAGGCCTCATCTGAATCAAATTACTTTGGCTCTGGGGTTCTGATACTCGCAACCCCTGCCATAGACCTACGTGAGAGCCTTGATCCGGCACTAACTGTAGGGGTAACCTGTCCTGCGGCCCATAACCTTGCAGCCTGCCGCTGCTCGAGGATTCCCTGTAATCATCCACTACTTTTGTCCTCTTAGCTGGTCTACCATCCTCATCTAGATCATGTTCTGTAACAATCGGCGAGCCCTGATTAGTGGACTCCCAATACTGCAGACTTCTCGATTCCTCAAATGATCTACGACTATCTGGTGTCCTGGCAAGGTGCTGAGTCTAGAAAGCCGCCAATTGTGTCAATAATTGTAATGCTCTCATTACCTCTTGGCTAGTAAGGGCCAGTGGTGGAACTGGTGGTCCTTACGATACCAGAGCCTTTCTCAGCTTTCATAATGTCACTAGAGTCGGGGACACTCGAAAGGATAACTCATCCTGGACCTCAAACGGATCTTCCTCGATAGAGGGCATAATCTCGGATGGGTCCTCCTCAATAGAGTAACTCACACCTCATCCTGTTGCCGTCTTAGCCATCTGGCTAGCTGAAACTTCTCGTATCATAGGCACATCTGTATACAAACACCACATGTATGAGTAAAACCCAAACTCCTACAACTCAGCTCTACAACACGATTTAGATTTGAAAGAATGGAAACCAACTCCTCCTGTAGTTTCCCATTTATATAATGTGGTGCAACACAAATCAATAAACAAGAATCTACTAGACATGACTTGTAGACTCCCCAGGACAGACTTGCTTTGATACTAAGTTTGTCACTCCCTAAATTTAGAGAAGCGTGACCGGCACCCGGTGCCACATTTGGCCCTAGCGAACCACTCAGAATCTGCAACTCTCGATGGGTAACCCTCAACTTGGGCCGATAAGGCCTTGTTACACCTTCCATTTTGCTAAAACCAGTCAGCGTTGACAACTGTCGACACGTCGACGAGCCATCATCTGGCACCGTCGATGAAGTTCTGCAATCAGACTTTTCAGGTGGTAGTTCGACGGGGCATGTCCGTGGACCGTTGACCCTGCTCGTCGACCCGCGGATCTGGAACTTTCCAGCCCTGGTTATAAATATAAGATCCCACGTTTTTATTTCATTATTTTCCCAAAAACCAAATCCTATATCTCTTTAGAACCCTCTAAAACCCTCCCTCTATTTCTTCAACAAATCTATACCAAGAAACCAAGATCAGAAACAAAGATTAAGAGATTCCTGTACTAAGAAGTCTATTAGGGTTTGTGAAGAGTAAGAATTTCTTTGGCATACAAGTGGAGGATTTCATTGTAACGGAGTAGATTGACTCAAGGCTTTTCCCCAAGTGATTAAGGTGAGTTTTATGTTTATTTTATGTTATTAAAAGTATTGAGAGGTTAAAAGACTTGGATTATGGAAGGGAGGAGAATGTGGAGTGCAAGTATGAAAATAATAATATTCTTGAATCATAGTTCTTGATATGTAATGAGTATAATCCTGCTATCAATAGTATTAAAGGTGTTGTAGAGGCATTGTATGAGGATGGATATGGTATGGTGCCATAGTTAGGGTTATGAAGGAGTTTGATAGGGAATGTTGAGGATTTCATAATGTCTAGGTGGATGAAGTTATTGACTAAAATGAAGGAGTTTGATAGGGAATGTTCAGGATTTCATAATGTCTAGGTTGATGAAGTTATCGACTAAAATATTATGGGTGTTGTTAATTCTGTTGGGAATTGTTTATTATGTGGAGGAAGTCATCGAAATAAAGGAGATGTTACCCAATTTTTGTTAGCTTTAGCTTAAGCTTAAGTATGTGTTCGATTATCTAATTTTAGTACGAATTCTCTTGAATGTAAAGACGTGAATATTTGAGGGAAGCGTTCAATTGATAACTTTAGCGAAACATAAAGGTATGTAAGGCTAGTCCCTTCTTTTCTAAGGCATGATTCCTATGACATGACTCCCTTTATCTTTCCATGACCTTCTCACGTTAGCCAATGTTTATAAAGAGCTTCTTATGGGACAAAGATGTTATATCCCGCGTTTTGTGAAATTGGATAATTCAAGGCAATCGCGGGAAGGCGGCAAGCAAGGCCACATTTTATCTTGTTTGGCACATGAGTTGCGTATGGAAAATTTAGAAGAGAAAATAGTGAGAAAGGTCAAGAGCAAAAAGGGGATCCGAGGTATGACTCATGGAAATATGGAGAAACACGAAGGGCAAAATTGGAAGTTGGGCAAATTATTTTCAAGAATTACAAGGACTAGCCCAAAATATAATTGGGCTTAAATTTTTTTAAAGCAAAAAAGAAGCCCAACCGGCCATGCCAAGCAAAAAATGGCCCAAGCCCAAATTTTCTTTTAATTAAACCATGTGGAAATAAATAAAAGGGTGATAAACACCTCATATTTTCATCTTTATCACATAGAAGGATCAAGAAGCTTGAAGAGAAGACCAACAAAGGGGGCATTTCGGCCATACAAAAATTTCCAAGAAAAAGTGACAAAAATTCCTTCAAAAATTATTTCTAACTAAGTAGGGGGTGCTTAACAAGATGGAGTGTTTATTGGAGCAAGAACAATACAAATACTTATAAGTTGGAAGTGTAGTCAAGTGAAGAAGTGGAGAAGAAGCAAGGTGAGAACTTATGCCTTTTTTTTTATGTTATGAATAATTATGCATGTTGTAGTATGCAAAGTGAGTGAAATTTGTGAAGAATAGGGAAGTGGGGGTGGAGGCCGTGAGGTGTGATGCATGATTGTGTGTGTAGAAATTGTGTGTTAATCATTTTATCTAATGTTTAGTTATTATTGTTATGAATGCCATGTTGATGATGAAAGTTGAATGACTCTACTAAGGTTGAAGCCGTGTAGGTGTGCTTGATGTTAGGCCGTGTATAAGGCATGTATAATAGTGTGTATGTGTTGAATTGTGAAGGGATAAGGGGCAAGTTGAATTTAATATTTTAGTTGTTGTGTTGTAGATCATATATTGCAAATAAAGACTCAATAAGTTTGGTGAAGTATTGGTGATTGGAAGTTTGTGTAAGTTGGAAATAATGCTCTTGCATGGATAGTATGTAATGGTATTGGTATAATGTTGTTGGAATATATATATATATATATATTTATGAAGTTGTTATTGTGCTCGTCGGAGTCGGAAGGTGTTGACGATAGTAGGAAATCGTTATAATGTACCTTGAATGGAATATGTGAATTACTAGTGTGGTTGTTGAATTATGTTAGTAGTTTGGCCGGGTTTGAATTCCCGGATTGTGCTTGATGAGAATTTGACTAAGTTGAATGTCGAGGATGATGTATTTACAGAGGAAGTGCTGCCGAAATTTTGGTAGCCAAGTACTCCCTTAGGATTTCAACACTAAGTATTCTAATAAGAAGTTTTGGTAAACTTGACCAATTTGCAGATTTTGACGAGATTGTGTCGGGAATTCGGAGTAGCAAAGGACGCGAAAAGAGGTATGTAAGGCTTCACCCTTCTTTCTATGGCATGTCTTAACTAAAAGAAGTCGGGTACGAGCCTCGGGGACACCCCTAATCCCCGGAATCCGCACTTAAAGTTTTCAACTTTTCGTTCAATTGAATTGAAGTAGAAAGTGTGCAAAATGATGAAATGACCTTCTAGACCCCTATAACTTGCCTAAGTGGGACCCGATTACCCTAAGACTCATACAAGTAACGCTATGACACGTAATATGGGTAAATTGTACACGCTACCTCGTCTGGCCCGAGGTGGGCCCGTTACTCTCGGGTCTTCCTATAATCTTGGTTAACGTACTTGAAGTGAATCCAAAGGGGGCCTTTGATCCCGATTTCGTCACCAAGTGATAAGTACTATGACTACTCCAGCGGGAGTGTTTCTATGATGATAATGATGATGACAATGTCGGACAAGAGAATGTAGATATGATAAGTACGACCGGAACGGCTCTACGACTAAGCCAAGTACTTCATATAAACATGAAAGCGATAAACTAATTTTTAAATCATATTTATATTTTCTAGTTATAACTTTATTTTCTAAAATACCTAAGATTTCATTTTCGGTTGCTGTAACACTATTTTCCGTTGATAGTTTCGCCTTAAAATACTTGTTCATTCAAGGTGAGACAAAGCTATCACTAGCATTCCGTAATGTAATCGGAGGTCACCGACCTTATGTCACTCCGATGGATACATGATTTTCCTTGGCTCTCTTGTGCGCCTATATGACATATGTATATATATAAAACGGGTATACGTGTATGGGTATGTATATATATATATACGACAAAGTAACTGTATATAAGACATGTATATGCATAAAGGATGAGTAGATGTACGTGTATGTGGGGAAAAAGGGAAGGGCCACTGTTATATCACCACCTGATTCAGCTGGATTCCATCCTGGACGCGGGATGCCCGGACGCGGTATATGGGAAGAGCCGTACGCGGCGACTGTATACATATATATATGATGTATGATACATATGTAATGTAATGTGTTGGGTCACCGTTGGGGAGGGGGTTGGGAGAACGATGTATTCGGCGTCTGTAAATGTGAATGAAAGATACCGTTATTGAAATGTACTATTTTCTGCACACGAGAATAAGAAATATAAAAATGTTGACCCCTATGCCCATGAAAAGAAACGTTTCAAAGATGAAAAGACAAGCCTACATGACAGCCGGCCTAAAGAGGGGCCTCCCTATGTACAGGTTAAGTTCTTGCCTCGTTATACGCGCTATGACTCTGTGATATTATTATTGATCGTACTTTATGTTGCTGCTTGAACTGTTTTCCATGCCTTACATACTCGGTACATTATTCGTACTGACGTCCCTTCTTGTGGACGCTGCGTTCATGCCGCGCAGGTCAGCAGGTACACGGACCGGGTTTCTAGGGCTCTATCTACAGCATTGTACAGCGCTCCAGTCGTTCCGGAGCCTCATATCATTGGTACTATTTTGTGTATGTATTTTCGGGCGCGACCGTACTCGGCCCTTTCTATGTATAAATGTACTATGTCTAGAGGCTCGTAGACAGATATATACAGTCAGCTATGTACAGTTTAATGTATTGTATTCTGAATGGTTCGCGTTCAGGTGTAGCGCGATATTAGAAAGTTTACTGCTAATGTTAATGAAAAAAAAAATGTGCCACTGTTCATACAGGATAGCGAAGGGGTGCTCGGTACAAGTATCGGGTACTCGTCACGGCCCCTAGTCGGGTCGTGACAGAAGTGGTATCAGAGCAGGTCGGTCCTAGGGTTTGTCTACGAGCCGTGCCCAGTAGAGTCTTGTCTATGGGTGTGTAGCGCGCCATACTTATAGACAGGAGGCTACGGGGCATTTAGGAAATGTGACCTTCTTTGTATTCTGAAATCGTGCGATAGAGCTATGTTACCAGGCTTCCGTGCTCCTTTTCTAAAACCGATGTTATGGTTTCAGTAATGCCGCCGAAGAGAAAGGCTACGACGGCCGAGAAAGCCAAGGGGGTGGCGGCCCGCAGAGTTGAACGGGAGCTAGACGAAGAAGAATCTCACAATGAAGCTCTCCCTCAGACTGTTCCTGTTCCCCCTGCACCGGCAGAGCAGGGAAGAGCTCCAGCTCCAGTCCCCGCTCCTCCAGTTCCACCGCCAGCAGTTCCGGGCCAGCAAGTGGCAGAGGCCATCCAATTACTAACCCAGTTAGTCGCCACACAGGCTCAGCGACGAGATGTAGACCCGGGAGATAGGGCGGTAAGTGCAAGAGCCCGTGACTTCATTACCCTGAAGCCGCCAGAGTTTTATGGGTCAAAACCAGAGGAAGACCCGCAGAGCTTTATAGATGAAATGCTGAGGACTCTGGGGATAATGCATGCTTCAGACACAGAGTCAGTAGAATTGGCATCGTACAGGTTGCGGGATGTAGCAGTGTTGTGGTATAACAGCTGGATATCCTCTAGGGGAGCAAATGCCCCTCCCCCGGTCTGGCAGGAGTTTACGGAGGCATTTCTACGACATTTCCTACCGCCAGAGGTTCGACGGGCTCGAGCCGATATGTTCCTGAACCTTAGACAGGGAAATATGAGTGTTCGGGAATACAGCCTTCGTTTTAACTTGCTAGCCAGGTATGCCCCTGCCCTAATAGCTGATAGGGGAGACCATGTGCACCGGTTCGTAAGTGGGCTAGGGCCACATTTGGTTAAGGAGTGCTTGACGGCTTCACTCCAGGACGGGATGACTATTACCCGCATCCAGGCCCATGCCCAAAATCTGGAAGAACAATATCAGCCACGGAGAGAGGAGAGTTTTCCAGATAGGGGCTCCAGAAAAAGAGGCAGATTTTCCAAGGCTAGGAGTGAGTATAGAGGGGGGCAGGCACAAGAACAATCCAGGTATTCAGGCCAATCAGCGGCCAGTGCCCCACCTCGATTTGTGGATAGGGGAATTGATCGCCCTACTTATTCCGGACCAGGTCAGGGTGCCAGAGCTTCGGAGTCCCAGTACAGAGTTGATTCCGGCAGGACGACGCTTCCCCAACCACGATGTGCTCGGTGTGGCAAGCCACACTCTGGGCAGTGCTACTTAGACACTGGTGGTTGTTTTGCCTGTGGTCGAACTGACCATTTTGTACGTGATTGCCCGCTAAAGGATGGAGGAGGCCAAACTCAGCCAGCCGGATCAGCGATCGGTTCGACGTCGACCGTGCGCCTTCGTGGACAGACTTCTCAGGCGCCAGCGGGCCGCGGCTGAGGTAGAGGAGGAGCACCTAGTTCAGCCGGTCCTCCACACCGCCTATATGCACTGACAGGACGACAGGACCCTGAACCATCCGCAGACGCGGCCACAGGTATTTTTCAGTATTTTCTGTGATAGACGTGTGTTAATTAACTCAAATTTTATTTTTCCCTATACTGTCCTCTGTATTACTGAACACACTGAGAATTTGGACGAAAAATGGTCATACGCATAGGTAAAAAGGCGAATACGGGAAATTGCGAAGGTCAGAACCGTAAATGAAGGAAAAGACGTGTGACGCGGACGTTTCGAAAACTGCCGAGACCTCAACTTGTTCCATATTATGTGACATAAGTAGTACGGGGAAGCGGAAGTAAAAATATTGACGCCGAGATATCGGGATGCATTAAAGTTCCAAGGTTAAGCGTGCTCAGGTGGGAGTAATTCCATGATGGGTGACCCCCTGGGAAATATGCTGAAAATTTCATAAATGAGGAAACAAGAGACGAGTGTAAAATTAGGCAGCCCAGAGTAAGTTGGGGTATGGAAAGTGGTTAGAAACCCCATACGAGCCATATAGGCTGAGACGGATGAAGCTAACAGAAAAAGAAAAGCCATGACAACAGAAAGCCTTGGGAATGAAGGAGAAAAGTACAGGTGTCGCAGGGTGGGACCAATATTGAGTCCACACTGTCTAAGGCAAGGAATTCCTAATATGGCGACATACAGTAACATGTATAGTGAAGGGATAGACGCAGCAGACTCCACGGAGGGAGGAGCACAACGGTAAAGATCGCTGAGGGCAACCTAAGCCTCTAAAATGGACATGCTAAGCGACATGAAGTATCTACAAAGGAAACCTCCCCGAAATAATATGATACACTATGAGGCCAGTTCAACATTCGAGGACGAATGTTTTAAAGGGGGGGAGGATGTTATATCCCGCGTTTTGTGAAATTGGATAATTCAAGGCAATCGCGGGAAGGCGGCAAGCAAGGCCACATTTTATCTTGTTTGGCACATGAGTTGCGTATGGAAAATTTAGAAGAGAAAATAGTGAGAAAGGTCAAGAGCAAAAAGGGGATCCGAGGTATGACTCATGGAAATATGGAGAAACACGAAGGGCAAAATTGGAAGTTGGGCAAATTATTTTCAAGAATTACAAGGACTAGCCCAAAATATAATTGGGCTTAAATTTTTTTAAAGCAAAAAAGAAGCCCAACCGGCCATGCCAAGCAAAAAATGGCCCAAGCCCAAATTTTCTTTTAATTAAACCATGTGGAAATAAATAAAAGGGTGATAAACACCTCATATTTTCATCTTTATCACATAGAAGGATCAAGAAGCTTGAAGAGAAGACCAACAAAGGGGGCATTTCGGCCATACAAAAATTTCCAAGAAAAAGTGACAAAAATTCCTTCAAAAATTATTTCTAACTAAGTAGGGGGTGCTTAACAAGATGGAGTGTTTATTGGAGCAAGAACAATACAAATACTTATAAGTTGGAAGTGTAGTCAAGTGAAGAAGTGGAGAAGAAGCAAGGTGAGAACTTATGCCTTTTTTTTTATGTTATGAATAATTATGCATGTTGTAGTATGCAAAGTGAGTGAAATTTGTGAAGAATAGGGAAGTGGGGGTGGAGGCCGTGAGGTGTGATGCATGATTGTGTGTGTAGAAATTGTGTGTTAATCATTTTATCTAATGTTTAGTTATTATTGTTATGAATGCCATGTTGATGATGAAAGTTGAATGACTCTACTAAGGTTGAAGCCGTGTAGGTGTGCTTGATGTTAGGCCGTGTATAAGGCATGTATAATCGTGTGTATGTGTTGAATTGTGAAGGGATAAGGGGCAAGTTGAATTTAATATTTTAGTTGTTGTGTTGTAGATCATATATTGCAAATAAAGACTCAATAAGTTTGGTGAAGTATTGGTGATTGGAAGTTTGTGTAAGTTGGAAATAATGCTCTTGCATGGATAGTATGTAATGGTATTGGTATAATGTTGTTGGAATATATATATATATATATATATATTTATGAAGTTGTTATTGTGCTCGTCGGAGTCGGAAGGTGTTGACGATAGTAGGAAATCGTTATAATGTACCTTGAATGGAATATGTGAATTACTAGTGTGGTTGTTGAATTATGTTAGTAGTTTGGCCGGGTTTGAATTCCCGGATTGTGCTTGATGAGAATTTGACTAAGTTGAATGTCGAGGATGATGTATTTACAGAGGAAGTGCTGCCGAAATTTCGGTAGCCAAGTACTCCCTTAGGATTTCAACACTAAGTATTCTAATAAGAAGTTTTGATAAACTTGACCAATTTGCAGATTTTGACGAGATTGTGTCGGGAATTCGGAGTAGCAAAGGACGCGAAAAGAGGTATGTAAGGCTTCACCCTTCTTTCTATGGCATGTCTTAACTAAAAGAAGTCGGGTACGAGCCTCGGGGACACCCCTAATCCCCGGAATCCGCACTTAAAGTTTTCAACTTTTCGTTCAATTGAATTGAAGTAGAAAGTGTGCAAAATGATGAAATGACCTTCTAGACCCCTATAACTTGCCTAAGTGGGACCCGATTACCCTAAGACTCATACAAGTAACGCTATGACACGTAATATGGGTAAATTGTACACGCTACCTCGTCTGGCCCGAGGTGGGCCCGTTACTCTCGGGTCTTCCTATAATCTTGGTTAACGTACTTGAAGTGAATCCAAAGGGGGCCTTTGATCCCGATTTCGTCACCAAGTGATAAGTACTATGACTACTCCAGCGGGAGTGTTTCTATGATGATAATGATGATGACAATGTCGGACAAGAGAATGTAGATATGATAAGTACGACCGGAACGGCTCTACGACTAAGCCAAGTACTTCATATAAACATGAAAGCGATAAACTAATTTTTAAATCATATTTATATTTTCTAGTTATAACTTTATTTTCTAAAATACCTAAGATTTCATTTTCGGTTGCTGTAACACTATTTTCCGTTGATAGTTTCGCCTTAAAATACTTGTTCATTCAAGGTGAGACAAAGCTATCACTAGCATTCCGTAATGTAATCGGAGGTCACCGACCTTATGTCACTCCGATGGATACATGATTTTCCTTGGCTCTCTTGTGCGCCTATATGACATATGTATATATATAAAACGGGTATACGTGTATGGGTATGTATATATATATATACGACAAAGTAACTGTATATAAGACATGTATATGCATAAAGGATGAGTAGATGTACGTGTATGTGGGGAAAAAGGGAAGGGCCACTGTTATATCACCACCTGATTCAGCTGGATTCCATCCTGGACGCGGGATGCCCGGACGCGGTATATGGGAAGAGCCGTACGCGGCGACTGTATACATATATATATGATGTATGATACATATGTAATGTAATGTGTTGGGTCACCGTTGGGGAGGGGGTTGGGAGAACGATGTATTCGGCGTCTGTAAATGTGAATGAAAGATACCGTTATTGAAATGTACTGTTTTCTGCACACGAGAATAAGAAATATAAAAATGTTGACCCCTATGCCCATGAAAAGAAACGTTTCAAAGATGAAAAGACAAGCCTACATGACAGCCGGCCTAAAGAGGGGCCTCCCTATGTACAGGTTAAGTTCTTGCCTCGTTATACGCGCTATGACTCTGTGATATTATTATTGATCGTACTTTATGTTGCTGCTTGAACTGTTTTCCATGCCTTACATACTCGGTACATTATTCGTACTGACGTCCCTTCTTGTGGACGCTGCGTTCATGCCGCGCAGGTCAGCAGGTACACGGACCGGGTTTCTAGGGCTCTATCTACAGCATTGTACAGCGCTCCAGTCGTTCCGGAGCCTCATATCATTGGTACTATTTTGTGTATGTATTTTCGGGCGCGACCGTACTCGGCCCTTTCTATGTATAAATGTACTATGTCTAGAGGCTCGTAGACAGATATATACAGTCAGCTATGTACAGTTTAATGTATTGTATTCTGAATGGTTCGCGTTCAGGTGTAGCGCGATATTAGAAAGTTTACTGCTAATGTTAATGAAAAAAAAAATGTGCCACTGCTCATACAGGATAGCGAAGGGGTGCTCGGTACAAGTATCGGATACTCGTCACGGCCCCTAGTCGGGTCGTGACAGAAGTGGTATCAGAGCAGTTCGGTCCTAGGGTTTGTCTACGAGCCGTGCCCAGTAGAGTCTTGTCTATGGGTGTGTAGCGCGCCATACTTATAGACAGGAGGCTACGGGGCATTTAGGAAATGTGACCTTCTTTGTATTCTGAAATCGTGCGATAGAGCTATGTTACCAGGCTTCCGTGCTCCTTTTCTAAAACCGATGTTATGGTTTCAGTAATGCCGCCGAAGAGAAAGGCTACGACGGCCGAGAAAGCCAAGGGGGTGGCGGCCCGCAGAGTTGAACGGGAGCTAGACGAAGAAGAATCTCACAATGAAGCTCCCCCTCAGACTGTTCCTGTTCCCCCTGCACCGGCAGAGCAGGGAAGAGCTCCAGCTCCAGTCCCCGTTCCTCCAGTTCCACCGCCAGCAGTTCCGGGCCAGCAAGTGGCAGAGGCCATCCAATTACTAACCCAGTTAGTCGCCACACAGGCTCAGCGACGAGATGTAGACCCGGGAGATAGGGCGGTAAGTGCAAGAGCCCGTGACTTCATTACCCTGAAGCCGCCAGAGTTTTATGGGTCAAAACCAGAGGAAGACCCGCAGAGCTTTATAGATGAAATGCTGAGGACTCTGGGGATAATGCATGCTTCAGACACAGAGTCAGTAGAATTGGCATCGTACAGGTTGCGGGATGTAGCAGTGTTGTGGTATAACAGCTGGATATCCTCTAGGGGAGCAAATGCCCCTCCCCCGGTCTGGCAGGAGTTTACGGAGGCATTTCTACGACATTTCCTACCGCCAGAGGTTCGACGGGCTCGAGCCGATATGTTCCTGAACCTTAGACAGGGAAATATGAGTGTTCGGGAATACAGCCTTCGTTTTAACTCGCTAGCCAGGTATGCCCCTGCCCTAATAGCTGATAGGGGAGACCATGTGCACCGGTTCGTAAGTGGGCTAGGGCCACATTTGGTTAAGGAGTGCTTGACGGCTTCACTCCAGGACGGGATGACTATTACCCGCATCCAGGCCCATGCCCAAAATCTGGAAGAACAATATCAGCCACGGAGAGAGGAGAGTTTTCCAGATAGGGGCTCCAGAAAAAGAGGCAGATTTTCCAAGGCTAGGAGTGAGTATAGAGGGGGGCAGGCACAAGAACAATCCAGGTATTCAGGCCAATCAGCGGCCAGTGCCCCACCTCGATTTGTGGATAGGGGAATTGATCGCCCTACTTATTCCGGACCAGGTCAGGGTGCCAGAGCTTCGGAGTCCCAGTACAGAGTTGATTCCGGCAGGACGACGCTTCCCCAACCACGATGTGCTCGGTGTGGCAAGCCACACTCTGGGCAGTGCTACTTAGACACTGGTGGTTGTTTTGCCTGTGGTCGAACTGACCATTTTGTACGTGATTGCCCGCTAAAGGATGGAGGAGGCCAAACTCAGCCAGCCGGATCAGCGATCGGTTCGACGTCGACCGTGCGCCTTCGTGGACAGACTTCTCAGGCGCCAGCGGGCCGCGGCTGAGGTAGAGGAGGAGCACCTAGTTCAGCCGGTCCTCCACACCGCCTATATGCACTGACAGGACGACAGGACCCTGAACCATCCGCAGACGCGGCCACAGGTATTTTTCTGTATTTTCTGTGATAGACGTGTGTTAATTAACTCAAATTTTATTTTTCCCTATACTGTCCTCTGTATTACTGAACACACTGAGAATTTGGACGAAAAATGGTCATACGCATAGGTAAAAAGGCGAATACGGGAAATTGCGAAGGTCAGAACCGTAAATGAAGGAAAAGACGTGTGACGCGGACGTTTCGAAAACTGCCGAGACCTCAACTTGTTCCATATTATGTGACATAAGTAGTACGGGGAAGCGGAAGTAAAAATATTGACGCCGAGATATCGGGATGCATTAAAGTTCCAAGGTTAAGCGTGCTCAGGTGGGAGTAATTCCATGATGGGTGACCCCCTGGGAAATATGCTGAAAATTTCATAAATGAGGAAACAAGAGACGAGTGTAAAATTAGGCAGCCCAGAGTAAGTTGGGGTGTGGAAAGTGGTTAGAAACCCCATACGAGCCATATAGGCTGAGACGGATGAAGCTAACAGAAAAAGAAAAGCCATGACAACAGAAAGCCTTGGGAATGAAAGAGAAAAGTACAGGTGTCGCAGGGTGGGACCAATATTGAGTCCACACTGTCTAAGGCAAGGAATTCCTAATATGGCGACATACAGTAACATGTATAGTGAAGGGATAGACGCAGCAGACTCCACGGAGGGAGGAGCACAACGGTAAAGATCGCTGAGGGCAACCTAAGCCTCTAAAATGGACATGCTAAGCGACATGAAGTATCTACAAAGGAAACCTCCCCGAAATAATATGATACACTATGAGGCCAGTTCAACATTTGAGGACGAATGTTTTAAAGGGGGGGAGGATGTTATATCCCGCGTTTTGTGAAATTGGATAATTCAAGGCAATCGCGGGAAGGCGGCAAGCAAGGCCACATTTTATCTTGTTTGGCACATGAGTTGCGTATGGAAAATTTAGAAGAGAAAATAGTGAGAAAGGTCAAGAGCAAAAAGGGGATCCGAGGTATGACTCATGGAAATATGGAGAAACACGAAGGGCAAAATTGGAAGTTGGGCAAATTATTTTCAAGAATTACAAGGACTAGCCCAAAATATAAGTGGGCTTAAATTTTTTTAAAGCAAAAAAGAAGCCCAACCGGCCATGCCAAGCAAAAAATGGCCCAAGCCCAAATTTTCTTTTAATTAAACCATGTGGAAATAAATAAAAGGGTGATAAACACCTCATATTTTCATCTTTATCACATAGAAGGATCAAGAAGCTTGAAGAGAAGACCAACAAAGGGGGCATTTCGGCCATACAAAAATTTCCAAGAAAAAGTGACAAAAATTCCTTCAAAAATTATTTCTAACTAAGTAGGGGGTGCTTAACAAGATGGAGTGTTTATTGGAGCAAGAACAATACAAATACTTATAAGTTGGAAGTGTAGTCAAGTGAAGAAGTGGAGAAGAAGCAAGGTGAGAACTTATGCCTTTTTTTTATGTTATGAATAATTATGCATGTTGTAGTATGCAAAGTGAGTGAAATTTGTGAAGAATAGGGAAGTGGGGGTGGAGGCCGTGAGGTGTGATGCATGATTGTGTGTGTAGAAATTGTGTGTTAATCATTTTATCTAATGTTTAGTTATTATTGTTATGAATGCCATGTTGATGATGAAAGTTGAATGACTCTACTAAGGTTGAAGCCGTGTAGGTGTGCTTGATGTTAGGCCGTGTATAAGGCATGTATAATCGTGTGTATGTGTTGAATTGTGAAGGGATAAGGGGCAAGTTGAATTTAATATTTTAGTTGTTGTGTTGTAGATCATATATTGCAAATAAAGACTCAATAAGTTTGGTGAAGTATTGGTGATTGGAAGTTTGTGTAAGTTGGAAATAATGCTCTTGCATGGATAGTATGTAATGGTATTGGTATAATGTTGTTGGAATATATATATATATATATATATATATTTATGAAGTTGTTATTGTGCTCGTCGGAGTCGGAAGGTGTTGACGATAGTAGGAAATCGTTATAATGTACCTTGAATGGAATATGTGAATTACTAGTGTGGTTGTTGAATTATGTTAGTAGTTTGGCCGGGTTTGAATTCCCGGATTGTGCTTGATGAGAATTTGACTAAGTTGAATGTCGAGGATGATGTATTTACAGAGGAAGTGCTGCCGAAATTTCGGTAGCCAAGTACTCCCTTAGGATTTCAACACTAAGTATTCTAATAAGAAGTTTTGGTAAACTTGACCAATTTGCAGATTTTGACGAGATTGTGTCGGGAATTCGGAGTAGCAAAGGACGCGAAAAGAGGTATGTAAGGCTTCACCCTTCTTTCTATGGCATGTCTTAACTAAAAGAAGTCGGGTACGAGCCTCGGGGACACCCCTAATCCCCGGAATCCGCACTTAAAGTTTTCAACTTTTCGTTCAATTGAATTGAAGTAGAAAGTGTGCAAAATGATGAAATGACCTTCTAGACCCCTATAACTTGCCTAAGTGGGACCCGATTACCCAAGACTCATACAAGTAACGCTATGACACGTAATATGGGTAAATTGTACACGCTACCTCGTCTGGCCCGAGGTGGGCCCGTTACTCTCGGGTCTTCCTATAATCTTGGTTAACGTACTTGAAGTGAATCCAAAGGGGGCCTTTAATCCCGATTTCGTCACCAAGTGATAAGTACTATGACTACTCCAGCGGGAGTGTTTCTATGATGATAATGATGATGACAATGTCGGACAAGAGAATGTAGATATGATAAGTACGACCGAAACGACTCTACGACTAAGCCAAGTACTTCATATAAACATGAAAGCGATAAACTAATTTTTAAATCATATTTATATTTTCTAGTTATAACTTTATTTTCTAAAATACCTAAGATTTCATTTTCGGTTGCTGTAACACTATTTTCCGCTGATAGTTTCGCCTTAAAATACTTGTTCATTCAAGGTGAGACAAAGCTATCACTAGCATTCCGTAATGTAATCGGAGGTCACCGACCTTATGTCACTCCGATGGATACATGATTTTCCTTGGCTCTCTTGTGCGCCTATATGACATATGTATATATATAAAACGGGTATACGTGTATGGGTATGTATATATATATATATACGACAAAGTAACTGTATATAAGACATGTATATGCATAAAGGATGAGTAGATGTACGTGTATGTGGGGAAAAAGGGAAGGGCCACTGTTATATCACCACCTGATTCAGCTGGATTCCATCCTGGACGCGGGATGCCCGGACGCGGTATATGGGAAGAGCCGTACGCGGCGACTGTATACATATATATATGATGTATGATACATATGTAATGTAATGTGTTGGGTCACCGTTGGGGAGGGGGTTGGGAGAACGATGTATTCGGCGTCTGTAAATGTGAATGAAAGATACCGTTATTGAAATGTACTGTTTTCTGCACACGAGAATAAGAAATATAAAAATGTTGACCCCTATGCCCATGAAAAGAAACGTTTCAAAGATGAAAAGACAAGCCTACATGACAGCCGGCCTAAAGAGGGGCCTCCCTATGTACAGGTTAAGTTCTTGCCTCGTTATACGCGCTATGACTCTGTGATATTATTATTGATCGTACTTTATGTTGCTGCTTGAACTGTTTTCCATGCCTTACATACTCGGTACATTATTCGTACTGACGTCCCTTCTTGTGGACGCTGCGTTCATGCCGCGCAGGTCAGCAGGTACACGGACCGGGTTTCTAGGGCTCTATCTACAGCATTGTACAGCGCTCCAGTCGTTCCGGAGCCTCATATCATTGGTACTATTTTGTGTATGTATTTTCGGGCGCGACCGTACTCGGCCCTTTCTATGTATAAATGTACTATGTCTAGAGG
The DNA here is from genome assembly GCF_019175385.1 of Lycium barbarum. Lineage (NCBI taxonomy): Eukaryota > Viridiplantae > Streptophyta > Magnoliopsida > Solanales > Solanaceae > Lycium > Lycium barbarum. The sequence goes on along the minus strand of NC_083337.1, from coordinate 57,168,668 downwards.
CTCGTAGACAGATATATACAGTCAGCTATGTACAGTTTAATGTATTGTATTCTGAATGGTTCGCGTTCAGGTGTAGCGCGATATTAGAAAGTTTACTGCTAATGTTAATGAAAAAAAAAATGTGCCACTGTTCATACAGGATAGCGAAGGGGTGCTCGGTACAAGTATCGGGTACTCGTCACGGCCCCTAGTCGGGTCGTGACAAAAGATAAGAGATATGTCATGAATATGATAATAATGATGATGAGTCTAGGCCTATAGATCCTTAAGCTTATGATATGATATTTCCATAAAGCTAATGATCCCTATACGATTCTTCGATGTTACTCATTATTGCTAGACCCACCTTATGATGCTAGATTCTTCAAGGTGAGGTATGATGATTATGATTAACCCATAATGGAATCGGGGGTCCTCTGTCACGACCCAGCCCCGTGGGCCGCGACTGGTGCACTATTTGGACACCCAAACATACTTACGTACCAGATCGACATATCGAAGGTTTAATCAAACTTAACATACGTCATTTAAGCAGATACTGAAAACAAATATCGTCTTAAGCGGTCGCCCGTACAGAACATCATATCAAATCTTGTAGGCTGGCGGAATAGACATCGCCCAGATATACACACATATACAAACAAATGGGCCGTTTTGGCCATAATAGTAAACGGGACCGCATTAAGACGCAGATCATAATCACAAACGAACAAACATGACCCATGACCCACATATATGACTACAGGCCTCTGCAACCATGACAGAAACATATGTATAACAGAAGGTATGTCCCAAAAATATGAGCTCCGGATCAAAAGGAGTAATCCAAGTGGCAGAATGTGTATCCTATACTGAAGGATCATCAAAACGAGTGTCCGTACCTGCGGGCATGAAACGCAGCCCCCGAAGAAAGAGGGTCAGTCTGAAATATGTACTGAGTATGCAAAGCATGAAATACAGAAATCCGAATCATAACCGAAGTGAGGAGTACCGAATATGGATACAGAATGAGTATATCAAAATCTGTGCAGAATATATATATATATATATATCGTGCAAATAAAAATCATGCATAAGGCTCAGGAACGTGGCCGCCACTCCGACGCTGGCGCCACAACACATCATACTCCAGAAGGTTTCATATCTCCGTACAATCCCCGAACATATCGTATCATCGTACATATCACAACACCAGAACATATCATATGCCATATCATATCATAACGCCGTATATAAGCGGTACCCGGCCCTATGGCGAGGTCTCGGGAACCGTAACACATCATACTGCCGAATTTCACATAGTGCGCACGATCACAAAACCGGCCCGGGATCCGGCGAACGATATCATAGTAGTAGGCACGAGCGGAGTAGTGCGGAAACCATATGCATATACATATTTAAATAAATTCCAAGACTCGACGAATAAATACATATACATACTGATATTAGAAGGCTCAAGGTAAGCGTCGAGTCCATCGGAATTAGTATACAAAGTTGCGAACTTTCAAATTACCAAACTTTCGAAAAACACTTCACAGGTCATTTTCTGAAAATTTCGTATCATTGATATTGAGGAGCTTTCAAATAACATTATAGGGTACTTCAAACGGAGCCTTAGAATCATATGCACATATCCGAAATATACATATCCAAACTTCGGCCATATCAAATAGTTTTCGAACCACATCCGGAAACGTATCGACTAGTACTTCAAACATCATAGGCATGTGTCAAGTCATATGGAATAGTTTATGGAAATCAAACACATAGGCCATCCTAGTGGCTCTAGGAGTAGAATTTTCTTTAGAGCATACATATATGTCATTCGTTTATTTCATAAAGGTCATGCCAAAAAGGAAGAAAGGTAAGCTTTACCTACCTCGATCGCTCGCTAACAAAACTCGATCACTCGCCAACCAAATCCCGACTCAAGTCTCGGGCTCTCCAATATCTACAATAATATTATCAATTACCAAACATTAGCTACAAGTACTTAGAAATTCAGTTTTTAACTAATACTTGTCTACAGAAATTTCGGCAGCATCTCCCCTGTAAATTTAACATCCCCGAGAATACAACTCGGCCAAATTCATCAACAACCATACCAACAACACCAACAACCATACTAATAACATCAAAACCCAATTTAAAATGCATTCCAACACTAGTAACCTTCCTTTCTATATATTTCATCATTATTTAATTCAACTGCGCATTTTCAAGAAAATCTCAAGGTTCACATATTCATTATTAATTCAAGATCGACCAAATACAATTCAAAGCATTTCATACAATTCTACAAAATATTTCCATAATCCCACTATCACCATATTCCATTCGAAATCTCCACAATTGCGACAAGGTCACAACGTCGCATTTTCTTCTTCCAATTCCATCAACAACAACAACAATTTGCATCTTACAACTTCATTCCCATAATTACATAAACTATAATAAAATCACACACTTTCCGACAACAACTTAACAACAAATTTTTCTTGCTAACTAGAACCATAAATCTTCCATTTACAACACAAGGCCACAACAACATAATTAACATACTAAACAACTTCAATTCATCTTCCTTCACAAAAGACACCACACGGCCATAACACACACACACACGGCTCACACACCACACACAACATCTCCATATTTTTCATTAAATTCTACTCACTATAACAATATAAATTTTCCATAAGAAAAGGGTAGAATTCTTACCTTTTTCCAATTTTTCCACTTGGTAAAAAAAGTACTTTCTTGCCTCAAAATTTATATCCCGTTGAAGAGGGTCTTGAACTTAGTAGGTATACTAGAAAATTACAATTTTTGGACTCAAGATTGATGGGCTAAAATTTTTCTTCCCTTTTCTTGTGTTGGCCGAATGGCCTTCTTTGTGATGCTCTCAATTCTATTTTCTTGAAGCTTCTAATATGTGGAAGAATAATGGCCCCTTTCCCTTTATAACACATGGGTTTTAATTGTTTATGGGCTTGGGCCCTTTTTAATGGGTATGGCCCGCCACTCCTTGTGGATTGGGCATCTTGTTCTTTTTTTTTTTTTCGTTTCATTAAAGCCCAATTTGTTACGGGTCTTATTTTGAAATTTCCGAAACTAATTTTTAAAATTTCCCATTTTGACCTTGGCCTTCCTCCATATTTCCACATCAATATTTCATGAACCACACCTATATATTAAATAAAATCAAAATATGGCCTTATTTCTTACAAGTCAAAATTATTTCAAATTTTCCGAATATGCAAAAATACGGGATATAACATCCTCCCCCCCCCCCCTTTAGAACATTCGTCCCTGAATGTTAAATTAACCCTATAGGTCATACAAGCATTTTGGGGGAGGTTCTTTATGTGGACAGCACATATATAAATCATTCATTAATCGATATAACCAATTACGGAATTTAGATTTACCTGTAGGCATAGGAAATAGGTGAGGATACTTCTTCTTCATCTCGTCCTCTGCTTCCCAGGTCATTTCTTCTCTATTATTGTTTCGCCACAAGACCTTAACAGAAGGTACATCTTTGGTGCGCAATCTCCTCACCTGACGATCCAGAATGGCTACAGGCTGTTCTTCATAGGACAATTCTTCCGTTACCCGAATATCTTCTATGGGGAATACTCTGGAAGGATCACCAATACATTTACGGAGCATTGACACATGAAATACCAGATGTACTGCCTCCAGCTCGGATGGTAAGTCTAGCTCGTAGGCGACCTCGCCTATCTTCCGAATAATCTGATAAGGCCCAATATATCAAGGAACTGAGGTTTCCTTTTCTGCTGAATCTCATCACACCTTTCATAGGCGACACTTTCAGGAATACCCAGTCTCCAATCTGAAACTATAACGGTCGACGTCGTTTATCTGCATATGATTTCTGTCGACTCTGTGCTGTTAATAACCGTTCCCGAATAAGTTTCACCTTATCGACTGCTTGCTGAATTATATTGGGACCAATCAATTTAGTTTCACCCACATCGAATCAACCAATCGGAGATCTGCATTTGCTACCATATAGGGCTTCATACGGTGCCATCTGAATACTGGAATGATAACTATTATTATGACAAGTGAGGAAATAAGGGGTGCTCGGTGGTCAGCCTCGGGTACCCGTCGCGGCCCATAGCTGAGTCTTCACAGAAGTGGTATCAGAGTGCGGTTCAGTCCTAGGAAGTGTCTACGAGCCGTGTCTAGTAGAGTCTTGTTTATGGTGTGTTGTGCGCCACGCTAATAACCAAGAGGCTACAGGGCATTTAGGAAAATAATCGTCTTTCTTCTTATGAGATCATGCGATAAAGCCATGCCTAAGATTATATCCCTCCTAAAAGTGTGTTATGATTTCAGAATGCCGCCAAAGGGAAAGGCCACAGCCGCCGAGAAGGGAAAAACTATGACGAAATGAGGCCTCACCCAATGTAGAAGAGCAAGGAGGGGCCTCAGTCCCAGTTCCTCCACCAGTTGCTTCGGGTCAACAAGTGACCGAAGTTATTCATCTATTGACGCAATTGGTTGCCGCCCAGGCACAGCGGCCGAGTGCGGGCCTGAGTGATCGTTCCACCAGTACGAGAGCCCGTGATTTCCTGACTTTAAATCCTCCAAAATTTTTCAGGTCGAAGCCAGATGAGGACCCACAAGGCTTCATTGAAGAGATGCTGAGGACGTTGAAACTTATGCATGCGTCTGAGACTGAATCGGTAGAGTTGGCTTCTTATAGACTCCGCGATGTGGCGATATTGTGGTACAACAACCGGATAGCATCGAGGATAGAAAATGCACCTCCCCCCGTTTGGCAAGAGTTTGTTGATGCTTTCATTCGCCATTATTTGCCGCCCGAGGTCCGCCGAGCTAGAGCGGACAGGTTCTTGCATCTGAAGCAAGGAAGAATGAGTGCTCGGGAGTATAGCATGCAGTTTAATTCTGTAGCCAGGTATGCCCCGACTATGGTGGTCGATAGGGGCGATCGTGTACACAGATTTGTGTGTGGTTTGGGGCCGCATTTGTTTAGAGATTGTCTGACGGCCTCTTTGCAAGACGGAATGGATATTTCCCAAATACAGGCACATGCTCAGAATCTTGAGGAACGACAAAGGCAGCAGAGAAGTGATCGTGATAATGACAGAAGGCAAGGTAAGAGAGCTAGATCTATGGGAGCGAGCAGTGAATACAGAGGGGGACCGAGACAGATGCATTCTAGGCACTCAGGTCAGTCAGTGACTAGTGCGCCTCCCAGATTCTCAGATAGGAGGTTTGATCGTTCTTTTGAAACAGGACAGGGCCAGAGTTCGAGGGCCTCAGATTCTTAATTTAGGGGAGATTCTAGTGAGAGGAGACCCTCAGTACCGCGGTGCAGCCAGTACGGTAGACTGCATTCCGGACAGTGCTGTCAGGGTTCGGATGCTTGCTACGCCTGCGGGCAAGTTGGTCATATGATGAGAGAGTGCCCTTCAGCAAGGGGTAGAGTTGGGACTCAGCCTACGGGATCAGCAGCTGGGTCTTCTTCAGTACGCTCGATAGCACAGACTCCTCAGACTACAGCAGGTAGAGACAGAGGCAGAGGGGGAGCATCTACCTCAGGTGCCATTCAGCCCCACGTATATGCTTTAGCTGGGCGGCAGGATCTTGAGTCTTCCCCAGATGTTGTCACAGGTACATTGACTATATTTTCCCGTGATGTATATGTTTTGATCGATCCGGGTTCTACTTTCTCTTACGTTACTCCGTATGTCGCGGATTGTATTGGGGTTAAATCCGAGCTCATTAAAACTTTTAAGGTATTCACTCCGGTTAGTGATCTGGTAATAGCGAGGAAACTATACAAAAATTGTATCATTGTGATATGTGATATAGCGAGGTATTCACTCCGGTTGGTGATCCGGTAATAGCGAGGAAAGTATACAAAAATTGTGTCATTGTGATATGTAGTTATAGGTATGGATTGGTTGGCCTTATGTTATGCTAATGTCGATTGCCGAACGAAAATGGTTCGATTTCAATTTCTGGGAGGGCCCGTACTTGAATGGAAGGGTAATACGGCATCCCCAAAGGGTAGGTTTATTTCCTACCTTAAGGCAAGAAAGATGATAGCTAAAGGCTATATCTACCATCTAGTTCGGGTTCATGACACCGAGGCAAAGTCGCCAGCTTTCCAATCTGTTCCGGTAGTGAATGAATTCCCAGATGTATTTCCAGATGAACTACCAGGTCTTCCTCGTGAGAGGGAAATTGACTTCACTATTGATGTATTGCCGGACACTGGGCCCATTTCTATTCCTCCTTATCGAATGGCTTCGACAGAATTGAAAGAGCTGAGCAGTTGAAAGACTTGCCCGAAAAGGGGTTTATAAGGCCCAGTTCATCGCCGTGGGGAGCACCAGTCTTGTTCGTAAGAAAGAAGGATGGATCTCTATGGATGTGCATCGATTATAGACAGCTGAACAAGGTAACAATAAAGAACAAGTATCCCCTCCCCAGAATTGACGATTTGTTTGACCAATTACAGGGTGCTAAGTGGTTCTCCAAGATAGATCTAAGATCTGGTTATCATCAAGTGAGAATTAGAGAAGAAGATATTCCCAAAACAGCCTTCAGAACGAGGTATGGCCACTATGAGTTCCGAGTGATGTAGTTTGGGTTGACAAATGCCCCGGCAGTGTTCATGAATCTAATGAATAATGTGTTCAGGCAATTTTTGGATCTCTTCGTGATAGTATTTATTGATGATATTCTAGTGTATTCTCGCACAGAAAAAGAACATGCAGATCATCTAAGAATTGTTCTTGGCATTCTTCGAGCTCGGGAATTATATGCAAAATTCTCAAAGTGCGAGTTTTGGCTCAATTCTGTGGAATTCCTAGGTCATGTTATTTCAGATGATGGTATCCGAGTTGACACTCAAAAAATAGAAGTTGTGAAGACTTGGCCAAGGCCTACAACGCCTACGGAAGTTCGTAGTTTTCTGGGTTTGGCAGGTTATTATAGAAGGTTTGTAGAGGGATTTTCATCTATTTCAGCTCCATTGACGAAGCTAACCCAGAAATCGACGAAATTTCAGTGGAACGATGCATGCGAGCGTAGTTTCCAAGATTTGAAAGATAGGTTGACCTCAGCTCCAGTACTAACACTTCCAGAAGGGCCAGATGGCTATGTTGTGTATTGTGATGCTTCTGGTGTGGGACTAGGATGTGTATTGATGCAGCATGGGAAGGTGATTGCATACGCTTTGAGACAGTTACGGAAACATGAGAAGAATTATCCAACTCGTGATCTCGAATTGGCCGTGGTTATTCATGCCTTAAAGATATGGAGGCATTATTTGTATGGTGTGCACGTCGATATCTATACAGATCACAAGAGTCTCCAGCATATCTTCAAACAGAAGGAGTTGAACCTGCGGCAGAAGCGGTGGTTAGAATTGTTGAAAGACTATGATGTGGACATTTTTTACCACCCCGGGAAAGCTAACGTAGTAGCCGATGCGCTTAGCCGTCGATCAATGGGTAGCTTATGTGAAGTTCCTTCAGAAAAGAAGGAGATGGTTCGGGAGCTCCATTGATTAACAAGTCTTGGAATACGTGCAATTGATTCGGGTAGTACATGCACTAGCATTAATGACCCCACAGTTTCATCCGTGAATATAGAAGTGAAGGAACGACAATATAAAGAGCCTCAAGTAAGCCGATACCGAGATCTATCTCGTGAAAAGGAAAAATCTCCATTTGAAGTTTCCATAGATGGGATCCTTAGATATCGAGGCAGGCTATGTGTACCGGATGTTGCGGAATTGCGCCAACGAATTTTAGAGGAAGCACACTATTCTCTATATTCTATTCATCCCGGTGCAACTAAAATGTATCATGACCTCAAATTGATATACTGGTGGGATGGCATGAAGAGGGACATAGCAGATTTTGTAGCACAATGTCCAAATTGCCAACAGGTAAAAGCCGAACATCAGAAGCCATGGGGCTTGTTGCAAGCAATGGAAATTCCTACGTGGAAATGGGAAGACCTCGTTCCCAAAGCAAGTATAACTCCATATGGGTAATCGTGGACAGACTCACGAAAGCAGCTCATTTTCTTCCAGTCAGAACCGCGTACTTGGCAGAAGATTATGCAAGGTTGTATCTAAAGGAGATTGTGCGAATTCATGGTGTCCCGTTATCTATTATCATAGATCGAGGAGCACAGTTTACAACCAGATTCTAGAATTCTTTCTAAAAAGGATTGGGTACTCAGGTAAGGCTTAGTACAGCGTTTCATCCACAAACAAATGGGCAAGCTGAACGCACTATTCAGACCCTGGAAGATATGTTACGGGCATGTGTGCTAGATTTTGGTTGTAGTTGGGATGACCACTTACCTCTTATTGAGTTTGCATACAACAACAGCGATCATTCTAGTATTCAGATGGCCCCGTATGAAGCTCGATATGGAAGAAAGTGTAGATCCCCAATTGGGTGGTTTGAAGTAGGAGAGGTACAGCTAATAGGCGCTGAGTTGATTCAACAAGCGGTGGAAAAGGTCAAGGTTATCCGAGATCAATTAGTGACAGCCCAAAGTCGCCAGAAATCCTATGCGGACAACCGTAAGCGAGACTTAGAATTCCAAGTTGATGATTGGGTATTCTTAAACGTATACCCGATGAAGGGCGTGATGAGGTTTGACAAGAAAGGAAAATCAAGTCCTCGATACATTGGACCTTGTAAGGTTGTCCGCAAGTGGGTCAGGTAGCTTATGAACTAGACCTACCACCGGAACTTGAATCAGTCCATCAAGTTTTTCGTGTATCAATGCTCCGCAAATGTGTAGGATGTCCTACTAGGATCATGCTGGTAGATTATGTTCAAGTGACAGAAATTTGGCTTATGAAAAGGTACCCATTGCCATATTAGATAGGCAAGTACGGAGACTTAGAAATAAAGAAGTAGCCTCAGACAAAGTCTTATGGAGAAATAATAACCGAGAAGAAATGACTTGGGAAGCGGAAGAAAATATGAAGTCCAATACCAGCAACTATTTCCACCCCCAGAAGAAATCCAAGATGAGACATCAACATTACGAGTTATGTATGCTTTCTTTTCATGCTTTTGGTCGTGTGTGGCCATACCTTATTGCTATTGTGTTGTAGCCCTGTGAAGCATTGTTATTGTGGGATACTGTGACAGGATAGTAGTGCTATATTACAAGGGAAACTCTGGCAAATTTTTTGTAGAATTCTCGAGAACTTAACATTTGAGGACAAATATTTTTAAAGGGGGGAAGAATGTTACACCTCGGAGAATTTCATGTGGTCGTATGTTAGATAGACTAATGCAGTGTGAGAAGTATATGACGTTTCTATAAGTGAGAAGTAGTATTTAATGGTTCTAATTAAGATTTCAAAGACGTTTGAAGCAAGAGAAGAAAGTTCATTAAGACAGGCGAAGTATACGTTGTGTTTCAGAAGAGTTTTATAAAGTACCGAGCTAATGATGAATTAGTAATGTCTTGAGGAAGAGTTATTGTCACGACCCAACCCCGTAGGCCGTGACTAGTGCCCGATCTGGGCACTGAAACGCATTCTAGTATATGGCAGAAGCCAACAAGGCTTTATTCTAAATTTAGATATTTTCCAGAAAAATTTCGGCAGAGTTTCCTTTGTTTTACGGACTATCCCAAATACCCTGCACGCAGAAAATACCAACAAAGGCCTCACAGGGCCAACAAAGCAACATCTAAATATATGCGGACCGGCCGCCGCGACGAAGGGGATCGCCCAAACACAACACATACACATATCTGTACAGAAAGATCCCAACCCACAAACATGTCTACAGACCTCTAAATGGACCAACAGAATCATATGGCGGGACAGGGCCCCGCCATACCCATGAACGAGAATATACACATATAGAAGTGACAGACTGTACCAAAAGATGGCTCTGAATAAAAGAGCGCTCCAAATGGCGGAAAAAATATCCTAGACAGACGGATCGGCAAACCTGTCGTCAGTACCTGCGCGGCATGAAAACGCAGCCCCCGAGGAAAGGGGGTCAGTACGAAATATGTACTGAATATGTAAAGCCTGAGTTGCAGAAACAAAATCATAACTGGTATAGAATGTACAGAAAGTAAACAGAAAATACAAGGTATCAAATATATATTTTCAAAACATGCGGAGTGTGTACAGAAACATATGTCATATCAAATACGGCCCCTGCCAAGGGACTCGGCAGACAGAACGTGGTCACCCTCCCGACGCTGGTGCCACAACACAGAAGAATCAGAATAGGGGCATAACCCCATAACACAATATGTCATATCAGATGGCCATAGTAAATCATATCAGAACAAACGTACATGGCACAACATACTCCACAAACCCATGTACGCGTATACCTGCCCCCTCACATCGAGGCACGGCGAACAATGCAGGGGATTACGCTTGACAACATATCCTGGCCCGGGCTCAGTGTGGGAATCATTGGGGCATCCACGAATAGAGTAGTGAGAAACTAAATGCAGTTAAAATATCATAATTATTTTCAGAGACTCGATGAGGCATATTTATGACAAACACATCCAATGAAGTCGGACGGGATCATAATAAAAGCATTTCGGACATCATAATAAATTACAGAAGCATAACCTTCCTGAAGTCGTTCCGAGTGTCAAAATAATTTATCAGACTTAATAGAATATTTAAAACCATATTCGTTAGGTAATAAAAAGGGTAGTCGAAACGTTTCTTTCAAAAATCGTTCGAAAAGGAGACTTTAGTACATTAAGGGCAAAACCGGGAATAGCGGGCCCACCTCGGAACAAGCAAGGCGGTGGGCTCAAATTACGCCCTTTAAGCTTATGGGGTCACCTATAAAGGTTCTACGGACATTCTATAGCTTTTTAAGGAGTTTAGAGAAAGTTTGCATAATTTCAGGAAAGCATATCAAAATGGTTCAATTCTACTGAAGGAAAAACTGAGATTTTCTCTTGCGGATTCCGATGGCCAAGAAGGTCTTTTGAGGCCCGAATCCGATCCTAAAACACTTAGACATGCCAAAAGAAGGATCGGGGTAGCTTTACATACCTTTTGAGCTTTTTAAGCCTATCCAAGCTCACTCTCCGTTTCGTCGAAAATCTGCAAATGGTCACATTTACCAATTGTAGGTTATAGATGCTACAAGTTCAATTCAACTCTTATTTGTCTACCGAAATTTCGGCAGCACTTCCCCTATACATATAGCACCCCCGAGAATTCAACTCGGCCAAATCAATCAACAACAACCCAAACAACAACATCAACATCAACAAAGAACATTAAAAACACAATTATCCTTCAACTAGTCATTTTTCTCACAAGTTGACATAACCTTCATTCTAACCCAAACTTTCAAACTAACATCATTGATTTCACATCCATTATCACTCAAGATCATCACAATATTGATTTAGAGACATTTCATATCATTTTCCTTAAGTTATACACTCGATATACATAATATACAACTTTCCGCCATAGTCATAATTTATCCAAAACTCCTAATCTTTGGCATACGTATTCATAACATGTTTCCTTCTTCCAAGTTCATCAATACTTGTCATAATTAGCAACCTAATAACTTCATTTTCATAATGTCATAAAATCGTACTAAAACGACATAAGCTTCCATATTTCATTTCGATACAAACTTTTATCATTCTAACTTCATTTACATTACAAGAATCTCAATAACACAACTAACATACTAAACAAACTTAATCCATTCCATTCCAACTTCAACATAGTACACGGCCATATGCCCTTCTATCAACATCAACTAAATTCATGCAACTTTCAACTCCTATATGCATTTCACACAACCACAACTAAGATATAACATGAATTCTATACATTGTGGCTATACAACATATACATACTCACGGCCATATAGCTATAACACACACCCACTTTGCAAACTTCCATTTCTTCACACAATCAACTCATTTCTACATACTACAACACAAACAAGACTTCATAACACAATAATAAGGGATAAATTCTTACCTTTTTACTCAATCTTCTTCACTTGAATATAAGGTCAACTTGAAGGAACAAGACCTCTTTCTTCCAAACCAACTACACCAAGTTGAGAAGGGACCTAGAATTTGTAGGATTCCAACAAGAAAATAATTTTGGAGGCAAGATTTGGAGGGGGTAATTTTTCTATGCCAAACCCGAAATGGTCTCTAGTGTTGCTCTTGTTCTTGTTTTTCTTTCCTTGTCTTATTTTTCTCTTGAACCTTCTTAAGAGTTAAAGACTAATATTCACTAATTAGCACATGGGAAATATCTTAAAGGCATGGGTTTGGGCCATATCAAGAAATGGGCCTCATTGTGCTTCTTATTTTTGCAAGCCCAAATGGCTACAAATTTTATTTTTGCAATTCCCGAAACCAATTTCCGAAATTCCACGTTTTGCCCTTAGCCTTATCCCACACTTCCACGATAATATTCTTTCATACATAACTCTTTTGTTCAACAAACTATCAAATTTAACCTTATATCTCAAGAATCCAATATTTATCGAATTTTTCCAAACGTGTGAAAACACGGGATATAACAGTTATGTTGCCCCTTAGATTGCTAATGAAGTGTTAAATTAGTGCTAAGAAGGTTCTATACGGATTAGAGATCAACGAAGTGACGAGAACAAGATCGGAGAAAAGGTGGATTATATGACCATTTATACCGTCCGTATAATATTATACAGTTCGTGTAATGGTCCGTATAACCGTTACAGTGAAGGTCCATCACAGATGGAGTTATACGGTCACTTATACGGACGGTATAATGTGCCGTATAATGGTTACAGAAACGAGATGTTGTTGAGGTGATTTCACGGTCACTTATACGGGCCGTATAAGTTTATACGGACCGCATAAGTGTCCGTAGAATGCACGACGGGTCAGATTTTTCCCAGTTATAAATATAAGACCCCATGTTATTATTTTCATTTTCTCACTTCTCTCCAAGTCTCTAGAATATTCTACACACTTCATCTACAAGAATTCAAGGGAGATCAAAGATTAATATCATAAATTCAAGGGAATCAAGTGTAAGAATGCTAGCTAGGGTTGCTTGAAGTCAAGAAACCTCTTTGGATTGAAACTAGGGTTTTTCTCAAGTGAAGTACTTTCATCCGAAGGCTATTCCTACACTATCAAAGGTAAGTTTTATGATCAACTCGTGTTATTTAGAGTATTGAGAGGTTGAAAGACTTGGATTGTAGAAGGAAATAGAAAATAGGTTACAAATATGAGAATAGTGACATTTTTTAGTAGTAGCTTAATACGAATCATGATTCTTTATATGTTACGAGTATAGTCATGTTATAAATGATAGTAAGAGCATGGAAGAAACATTATATGAGGATGAAGGTAATGTTGTATTATGACCATGGATATGGATGCCCTGGAAATGTCAGTAGGAGAATTGAATAATGTATGGTTGATAAAGATTGTTGAGTATGATATTATGAATATTGTTACGTTTGGGAGTTGATATATGATATGGAGAAAGTTGTAAAAACAAAGGAGATGCTGCCCAATTTTCTCTAGCTTTAGTTCAAGCATGATCATGTTATTGATTATCTAATATTAGTACGAACTCTCTTGAAGGTAGAAACGTGAATATTAGAGGGGAACGATCAAGTGATAAAGTAGCTAAACAAAAGGTACTTAAGGCTAGTCCCTTCTTTTCTAAGGCATGAATCCCGTGACATGATTTTTTTTATCCTCCATGACTTTCTTACATTTCGGAAACTATAAGTTATAGATTTATCTTCACATGAGATAAAGATAAAAGATATGTTACGAATATTATAACGGTGATGATGAGTATAAGCCTAGAGATCTTAATGCCCATGACATGATATTTCAAAGCAGCTAATGATCCCAATACGCTCCTTTTATGTTATTCATTGTGGCTAGACCCACCTTATTATGTTAATTCCTCCATGGTGGGGCATGATGATTATGATTACTACATAATGGAATCAGGGGTTCTCGACCTTACGTCACCCCGATATAGTTATAGATTATCCTTGAGTTCTAATGCATGATTTATGATAAATGTATGATGATTATAAGATCACACCGTGCCTAAATGGCCGGACATGTCACCGCTAATGCGGTTGCTTATGATTACACCGTGCCTAGACGGCCGGACATGACACCACTAGTGGGCGGCGTACGATGGTTACCTAGACGCGGGTTAACGATGATGGTGTATGTGATATGTATAACATATGGTTTCTTGTAAAGGTTAAGCAGGTTGTATCTTGACTTCCTGTCCCATTATTTCTCTATTATGTTAGCATTATTATTCATGCCTTACATACTCAGTACATTGTTCGTACTGATGTCCTTTGTTTTGGACGTTGTGTTCATTCCCAAAGGTAGACAGGGAGACGGTGCGGATCCGTAGGAGCTTATCAGCTGATTCACAGGAGCACTCCATAATCCCGGAGGTGCTACTTATTATCATATTCTTTTGTGTATATATTTTGGGGACGACGGGGTCCTGTCCCGTCCATATGTCTAGTACTCTAGTAGAGGCTCGTACATACATACGTGTGGGTAAATTGTGTCCCATGATGATACCATCGTACTTTTGTATATCATTTTTGTAGTCGTTAAGGCTTATGTATTTAGATATGGGCTGCTTTGGAGACTGCATATCTTTAGGTTGAGTATGATGATTAGTAGAATGAGTGGTGCTCGGTAGTCAGTTCCGGGTACCCGTCGTGACCCCTAGTCGGCTCGTGACACCGCTCTCTAAGCTTACAAAGACTAACTCACGGTGAAACTCGACGTACAAAAGTACGAGGTGCAACATACCTCTTCACTATAGAAACATGGAAAACTTGATGAATACCTGACAAGCCTGGCGGCAAGGCTAACTCATAAGCAACATCACAAATACCACAGAGAATCCCAAATTGACCAATGTATTTGGGACTCAACTTTCCTCTCTTCCCAAATCGCAAAACACCCTTCATGGGTGAAATCTTCAGAATAACCAGCTCATCCTCCATATACTCTAGATCCTGGACCATCCGGTCTGCATACATCCTTTATCGACTCTAAGCTGCCAGAAGCTTTTCCTCAATAAGCTTCACCTTGTCCAAAGACTCCCATAGAAAATTTTTACCCCAAGGTCGAACCTCAAAAGCATCAAACCACCCAAAAGGAGAATGACACCTCCTACCATATAAAGCCTTGAAGGGTGCCATATCTGTCACGACCCGACTAGGGGCCATGACGAGTACCCGGAGTTAACCACTGAGCACCACTCGTTCTACTACTCATCATACTCATCTTGCGTTCATTCATTATTCTAATACTTATAATCATAGGAAAACCATTTTCACTTTGAAACATATTTACCTTTGTATACATAAGCCCTTCGACTATCAAAATAGTACACATACAGTAAGGACATCGTGAGACCATACTACCCACACATATGTATCTACGAGCCTCTACTAGAGTACCAGACATATGGACGGGACCGAACCTCGTCGTGCCCAAAATATATGTACACAAAATAATAAAGCAACGACAACTCCAGAACAATGGAGTGCTCTCAAAGTCTGCTGATAGCCCCTACAAATCTGGATCACCTCCCTTTCTAACTGTGGGCATGAACACAACGTCTGAAGAAAAATATGTTAGTACGAGCATTGTACTGAGTATGTAAGGCATGAATAAAATGAGCATAATAAAGAAACCATGAAACATAAGGTGAAGATATAACCTGCTTAGCTTAAGAGTAAATGCATTTTAAACATATCACATATATCATCATCATTTACCCGCGTCCGGGAAACCATCATATGCCGCACACTAGTGGTGATCATGTCCGACTTCTAGGCACGGTGTACTCACAAGCAGCCCGAATTAGCGGTGACATGTACGGCCATTAAGGCATGGTGGAACCATAACCAGCCCGAGCGGTGACATGTCCGGCCATCTAGGCACGATGGAATCGTGTTATCATGAATTCATCATAATTTATCATCATCATACATTCGTCATGGAAAATGCATTAGAGTTTAAAGACAATCTATAACTATATCAGGGTGACATGAGGTCGAGAACCCCCAATTACATTATGGAGTGATCATATTCATCATCTCACCTTGAAGGAACTAACACTGTAAGGTGAATGTACACAATGAACAACATCAAAGGATCATACTTAGGATCATTAACTTCATGGACATCATATCTTGCCTTAGAATCCTTTAGACTTAAACTCATCATCATCATTATCATACTTGTAATGTATCTCTTTTCATTATCTTATGAAAAGCTCCTTGTAAGCATGGACTCATAATTTTCTATATGTAGGAAAATAATGGAAAGATAGGAGGATTCATGCCATAGGAGTTATGCCTTAGAAAGAAGGGACTAGCCTTACATACTTTTTCGTTTAGCTACACTATCGCTTGAACGTTCTCCTCCAATGTTCTCGTTTCTACCTTCAATAGAGTTTGGACTAATATTAGATAATCGATAGCTTAGCATACTTGACTAAAGCTAGAGAAAATTGGACAGGACTTCCTTTGTTTATACAACTTTCTCCATATCATATATCAACTCCCAAACGTCTATAATAACATTCACAACATCAAAAGCAATAATCATTATTCACCTACATTATCCATATTTCCCACCTTCACTTCAAATCATCTGTTAGACCCCGTATTTTTATACGTCGAGTTATTCGCGAAGGAATCGACGTGAGTTAAAAACGGAACCCTTCCCGGACATGAAATAGAAACCTTTAATTCTTAATTTCTAAATTAGAACTAAGTGTTTATAAATTTTACTTAGTATAAACATATTAATGGAGATTAGGGATTAATTAACCATGATTGGATTATTAAGTGGGGATTGAGACTTAATTATTCACTAATTATACACTAGTGGTCGTGTGGGCCCCACTACCACATGACAAAATCAGATTTTTGCCCATGCTTGAGTTGGGGGGACGTGTAAGACCCTCTTGGGCAGCAATATGGTCAACTTTGTTGACCAAGTTCAGCCACTAACTCATTTCCCAACTCCACAAAGTGAACTTAGAGAGAGAGGCTCTCATCTTCACCAAGTGAAGGGACAGAGAGAGCCACAGCCAGCCATGGCAGTTCCACCACCATTTCACGGCCAGCCCTTATATTTTTCTTACCATTAAACCCCTAAAGTGTTCTACACATTCACCATTATGTTTCAAGTGAAGGAGAAACCATAAACATGCCATGCAAGCTCTTATAGCTCACGGCCAGAACTTGGGTTCTCCATGTTGATTAAAAAAAAATATTTTCTTCAAGCATCTCAACCCCTTGGAAGGTGTATAACAACGTGGGATTGATCCTAGATAGCAAGAACAAGAATTAAATTCAAGACACAAACTCTAGCCAAGTTGAGAAGTCAAATTGTCAAGGTAAGGTTTAACTTTCTTTTGCATGTATTAAGGGTGGTTTAAAACGTATGGTAGATGTGTAAATATAAGTTGCATGTATGAAATTATGAATGTTCGTGTTGAAATGTTGTTGAAGCCGTAGGGGCTGTTTTAAGATTGATTTGGATATGTTGTGCATGTGTAAATGTGAATTGCATGTATGAAATTGTGGGTGTTGATGTTGAGGCATTGTGGATGCCATAGGGGGCTGTTTGGTGTAGAAAAATGGACTGATTTTATTTAGTAATTATGGTTGTTGCTATCATAGATTGCATGGTAAAAAGAATGAAAAGAATTGGAAGGTTAAAGGTGAAGTTGTGTTGACATGAACATGTTGTTATTTTGTTGAATTGAGGCTGTGTAGTGGACTGTTTTGTGTGGAAGATAGTGAACTGATTTTACTTGGTATTTTGATGGTTGTGGTCATGAATTTTATGGTGGAAATGCAGGTATTTAATGGTTAGAATTGGAACTAAAATTGTTTGTGGGTTGTTGTAAGGTTTGTAGTGATGACAATGTAGCTTAGTTGCGTATGAATTGATGATGTAGTTGTCGTGTGACTGCTGGTCGTAACTTACTGAAATTATATGATCAGAAGACATGAAATAATCTGTAAAAATTGTGTGTAGTTCGCTTAGTATGTTCGTAAGAGTTTGCAAGAATTCCGAACATCTTTTATGTTGATCGGTTAGGGACTGTTTTGTATGTGTCGTTGTTGTTCTTATTGAGCTTGGGAGATTGATGATAATTAAGAATATACATTTTATTTATGTTGTTTGGGCTATTGTAAAGTTGTTACATGAAAACGTTAAGGCTACGGACTATTAGGAATAACTTGAGAATGTAGTAGCCGTATGTGAATCGTTATTGAATGTTGTGAATGTGGGCTGTTTGGAATGTTGTGTGGGCTGTCCGGGTTTGTATTGAACGTATGATTATTGATTTTGTATTGGTTGTATGTAGTTGGTTTGGATATAAGGAAAACGTCGTCTAAACATCTAGAAAGGAGTTACTAACGTTAGAATACGTTTTGAATCTCCCCGTAGCTTAACCATAATTCTTGACGTCTTAATATAGGTTGAAACTTTGGGCAGCGTATACGTGTTGTGTTACGAATAAACGCCAAAGGTATGTAAAGCTAACCCTTCTTTCTTTTGGCATGTCTTAGATCTAAGTGATGAATAATATCAATTTTGGGGTAATCCTATTCATAAGTTTCGAGTGTGATTTATGATTCTTATTCACTTCGTGATTTTAGAACTCTCCAGTGATTGAGCCTCCCCCTTCATTCTTGTGTACGTTGGATAATAGTAGATATATATCAGCTTCTATTTTAGGAACTCTATGACGACTCATGTCTTGACTTCTATAAAATGTTTCATACTATATTGACAAGCAACGTTTTGTGACTTCACTACATATTCATACTGTATATCATATGTATTGTTATTGTTCCACCTGATCAGCTGGATTATGATATTCTTAAGCCGGAAGCGGCTGCCCGAAGGGGCCATTATTATTAAGCCGGAAGTGGCTGCCCGAAGGGGCCATCATTATTATGCCGGAAGCGGCTGTCCAAAGGGACTATTGTATTATTAGCCGGAAGCGGCCGTCCGAAGGGACTATTGTATTATTAGCCGGAAGCGGCTACGAGTAGGATATTCTATATTTATATTGTGTATGCTAGAATTTGTGTAAGGGACCATATGGCATGGTTCAAAATGCTGTTCCAGGTTACTTCCGGGTTGCTTTCTAAACTTGTTTACTATTACGCTTTTCCTTGCTTATGATTCAGTAATGCTTTACATATTCAGCACATATTCCGTACTGACCCCCTTTCTTCGGGGGCTGCGTTTCATGCCCGCAGGTTCAGGAATGCGATCAGACAATCCAGCCACCTAGAAGGAGTCAGCGTTGAGAGTCAGACAGCTCCACTTGCTTCAGAGACTGTTCCAGTTTTGGTATAATTTTGTATGTATATATTATGGGCACGACGGGGCCCTGTTCAGTCACTTATGCATGGTCATACTCTTCTAGTAGTCTGCGGACAGCGTGGGTGTCATGGATACTGTTTGGCCTTACCGGCCACTGTTTTGTTGTACAGAAGCATCAGCAGCCTCATTGGCTTGCATTGTGATATGTTACATATATATATAAATATGTTTTAGGATGTTTGAGTACAGGTAACATAAGTTAGGTTATCAGGCAGGTTAAGCTCGGTCACTCGTCATGGCCCTAGGTTGGGTCGTGACATCATCCATAACCATGGTTGTAGTACACTATCACATTGACTCACATATACTGTTTATCCCATGTCTTTAATGTCATTTATCACATAACTATAATCACAACATATCAAGAATCATGACTCATTCCAAGCTACTACTAAAAAATGCAACTATTCTTACATTCATGACCCATTTTCTATCTCCTTCTACAATCCAAGTCTTTAAACCTCTCAATACTTTAAACAATATGGAATGATCATAAAGCTTACCTTTGATAGTGTGGGAACGAGCTTTGAGTGGAAATACTTCGCTTGAGCAAAACCCTAGTTTCACTTCCAATGGGATTTCTTGTCTTAGATGAACCCTAATGAGTTTCTTGCACTCGGTCCTCTTAGTTTGATGAAGTTGGTCATGAATTTCTCTTGAGTTCTTGTGGAAGAAGTGTGTGGAACTCTCTAGAAGCCTTGAGAGTGATGGAGAAGTGTGGGAAATGAAATTAGTGAATTTGGATGACATTTAAATACTTGAACTTAACTCAGCCCGTCGGGACTTCCACGGACACTTATACGGTCTGTACAACATTATACGGTATGTATAAGTGACCGTACTTCACCATCATAGGAATAACATTTTTGTTGGGTGCTATACGGACCCTTATACGGACTGTATAATGTTATACGGACTGTATAATGTTATACGGACCGTATAAGCGGTCGTATAACCCCATTATCCTGAAATGGTTTTCGTCATTTCGTTTGATCTCCAATCCTTATGGAACCTTCTTGAAACTTGCTTAAAACTTCATTACAAATCTAAGGATCATTATAACTCTTCCTTAATACATCATTAAATCAATCATTAGCTCGGTACTTTACGGAACTTTTCCAAAACACAACATACGCTTTGCCTTCCTTAAGGAAGTTTCTCGTCTTACATCCAACGTCTTTGGAATCTTAATTAGAATCGTTAAATAACCTTTATTAATTATGGAAATATAGTATACTCCTTACATTAGCCTATTCGTTAGGCAACGACATGAAATTTTCCTAGGTGTAACATTCTTCCCCGCTTTAAGAACATTCGTCCTCGAATGTTGAGTTCTCGGGAATTCTACGAAAATTTCGCCAGAGTTTCCCCTGTAATATGGCACTACCATCCTGTCACAACAACCCATATTAAAAATGCCTCACAGGGGCACAACATCATAGTAATAAAGTTTGGCCATACACGACCCATATGCATAAAAAGAGAACACACATACCTCATAATTTTGTTGCTTCATCCTGGATCTCTTCTGGGGGCTCAAATAGGCGCGAGTACTTGGACTTCATATTTTCATCTGCATCCCAAGTCATTTCTTCTCGGTTTTTATTTCTCCATAAGACCTTAACTGAGGCTACTTCATTATTTCTAAGTCTTCGTACTTGCTTAACTAGTATGACAACGTGTACTTCTTTATAAGCCAACGTTTTTGTCACTTGAACATCATCTACTGGGACGATCCTAGTAGGATCTCCAACACACTTATAGAGCATTGAGACATGGAAAACCAGATGGACGGACTCAAATTCTGAGGGTAAGTCCAATTCATAAGCTACTGGGCCCACCTTGCGGACAATCTTATAAGGTCCTATATATCGAGGACTAAACTTCCCTTTTTTTACCAAACCTCATTACTCCTTTCATTGGAGACACCTTTAAGAATACCCTATCATCAACTTGAAATTCTAAGTCTCGCTGCCGGTTGTCCGTATAAGACTTCTGGCGACTTTGGGCTGTCACCAATCGATCTCGAATGACTTTGACCTTTTCTACTGCTTGTTGAATCAAATCAGGGCCTATTAGCTGCACTTCTCCTACTTCAAACCACCCAATTGGGGATCTAAACTTCCTTCCATATAGAGCTTCATACGGAGCCATTTGGATACTGGAATGATAGCTGTTGTTTTATGCAAACTCAATAAGGGGTAAGTGGTCATCCCAACTACCACCAAAATCTAGAACACATGCTCTTAGCATATCCTCCAAGGTCTGAATAGTGCATTCGGTTTGCCCATCAGTTTGCGGATGAAATGTTGTGCTAAGCCTCACCTGAGTACTCAACATTCTCGGAAAGACTTCTAGAACTTGGCTGTAAATTGTGTCCCTCTGTCTATGATAATAGATATCAGGACACCATGAAGTCTCACAATCTCCTTAAGGTACAACCTTGCATAATCTTCTGCAGAGTATGTGGTTCTAACTGGAAGAAAATGAGCGGCTTTCGTGAGTTTGTCCACGATCACCCATATGGAGTCATACTTGCTTCGGGAACGAGGTAACCCTACAATGAAATCCATGTTTATTGCTTCCCACTTCCAAGTTGGAATATCCATTGCTTGCAATAATCCTCCCGGCTTTTGATGCTCGAGTTTCACCTGTTGCAGTTTGGACATTGGGCTACAAAGTCTGCAATGTATTTCTTCATTCCGGCCCACCAATACATTAACTTGAGATCATGGTACATCATTGTCGCCCCTGGGTGAATAGAATACCGAAAATAATGAGCTTCATCTAGAATTCGACGATGTAATTCCGCAACATTTGGAACACATAACTTGTCTCGGTTTCTAAGAACTCCATCTATAGAAATTTCAAATGGTGACTTTTCTTTCTCATGAAGTGTATCTCTATAATGGCTCAACTGAGGATCTTCATATTGACACTCTTTCAACTCCATATCTAAGGATGAGACAGTTGGATTATTAATACCATTTCCTGCAATGCCTGAGTCTATTAAGTGAACTCCAAGATTAGCTAGTTGGTGGAGCTCATGGATTAGGTTTTTCTTCTCCAAAGGAACTTCACATAAACTACCCATTGATTTGCAGCTAAGTGCATCAGCTACTACATTTTTCTTTCCGGGGTGGTATAAAAGACTCACATCATAATCTTTCAGTAGCTCTAACCACCGCCACTATCGTAGATTTAACTCCTTATGCTTGAAAATATATTGAAAGCTCTTGTGATCCTATAGATATCAACATGTACACTATACAAATAATGTCTCCACATATTTAGTGCATCAATGACTGCAGTCAATTCAAGATCATGAGTTGGGTAGTTCTTCTCATGTTTCCACAACTGCCTTGAGGTATAAGCAATGACTTTACCGTGATGCATTAATACACATCCTAACCCAACGCCAGAAGCATCACAATACACAACATAACCATCTGGCCCTTCTGGGAGTGTCAAGACTGGGGCTGAAGTTAGCCTATCTTTCAATACCTGAAAACTGAGTTCACAAGCATCATTCCACTGAAATTTAGCTTACTTCTAGGTTAACTTCGTCAATGGGGCTGAAATAGACGAAAGCCCTTCCACGAATCTCTTATAGTAACCTACGAATCCCAAAAAACTAAGGACTTCCGTGGGCGTTGTAGGCCTTGCCAAGTCTTCACAACTTTAATTTTCTGGGTATCAACCCGAATGCCATCAGCCGAAATAACATGGCCAAAAAATGTCACAGAACTAAACTGTTACACCTCGGAAAAAATAAAATTCCCGTTGGTACGCAAGTAAATGAACTAATGATGTGTGCAAGGAGTGCGAGTGTATAATGTTTCATGGGAAATGTATGAAAAGGGATGTGGATGATTAGAATGAAAAGTCGAGAGATGAGAAAAAAATTGAAAGTTGGCAAAACTGCCCAGTGGTCGTATATTGCAAAATACGGGCCGTAAAGTGCAATACGGTTCGTAAA